>NW_015622521.1:0-504725 GCF_000836115.1 Exophiala spinifera
GAATGGTCGGGCGGAAATCACGGTCGCCTGTTCACTGCGTAACCAACGTCGTGACTCATGATCGAGTGTAGTAACACTATCAGCCGACCAGACGGCAAGTCTATCAAACACATTCAAGATCTCTTGTAGTACTGGCTCGTTCTTCTCCGGCATTCGAGTCGCCCACGCAAGATACACAAGATTGCGACCGTGGAAATGATCTTGCCATTTGGTTCGATTGTACCAACCGGTGCGATCTTGTTTCAACAACCCTATCTCGAGTCGTTGCATTTTGGTTTCATGGACGGTATCAAGCACGGCTCTTTTCTCCTGGAGACACTGCATAATTGTTCGAGCATTGTCACCAGCGGGCGGGACAACATCAGTCGGATTTGAACTAGATGACTGCCGAACTTCGTGGCCGTGGATTTCTCGTGCGGTCCGGACACTAGATGGACCGGATGTCGATGTAGTATGGGGTAAAGAATTTGAGACTGAGCGCACAACAAAGTATTTTCGGAGTCCTCGAGAAACGAAAAAAGTTTGCGCTTGAACCTGACTCCAAAAAACCGGTTGTTGTGTTGTCTTTTTCCATTGATAGTGATGACGAGCGTGTTATTCAATGGTTTTAATATTGCTACTAACATTGCCACAGAATTGCGCCGCACAAAGAAACGCTAGAATCGGTGATGCGAGACCGTCAATAGGTGATTGATATGGTAATGATATATTTATCTTGTCTGGTCTAGCATAGACTTGGCCCTTATGGGCAGAAAGAATCTCTTTTCGTTGCTAAAGACTAAGATCTCGATGCTTATTTCGAAGATGTGACTCGAGAGATAATATAGCGTACCCATGAGTGGTACAGATCAATAGACGGTATTGATCGTGTAGTATTGTAGTTATAGTATAATAATCGAAGATATGAAGTAGTTACGCGGTTATGTACTGTACTAGTATACTAACCTTATTCGTAGTTTAATTCTAATAGTAGTTATTCAATCAGTAGTAGAAGATATATTTAAATTAAAATCTACTTGTATAATTAATGTATCGCTCTCAAATGTATATACGCTGAGACTTGATAATTATCCGACACCTGAACTCTGAAATATCTACGCTTACCACCCGATGTCCACCATGTCTGCGCAAAAACTGGAGTCCAATGTGTTCGTCCTTGTGATACTCTCCAATGATGCTGCTCTCTAGCATGTTGTTCCATGCTCTTTGAATGAGAACTCACCCACTTACAGCGAGGATGGTTACACTGAAATGCAGGAATAGGTGCACTGAGTCCCTCAATGGGTGGAGAGTTAGGAGGGGGGGTTAGAACCTCCTCTATCTGAACGATAACTTGGTGCTGATGTTTCTCTATAAGTTGTCGATGTAAAGATAGCGGAAGCTCCTGATGCTGATTTCTTAGATGAGTGCTGAGGTTAGTGATCGCATAGCCGTGGCGTCGACAGATAAAGATCTGATACGCCTCGTTATACAAAATGGGGTCTTCAGATATA
Organism: Exophiala spinifera; assembly: GCF_000836115.1. NCBI lineage: Eukaryota > Fungi > Ascomycota > Eurotiomycetes > Chaetothyriales > Herpotrichiellaceae > Exophiala > Exophiala spinifera. Next base: position 1,494 of record NW_015622521.1, read on the forward strand.
ATCATATCATTCAAGGTCGTTGTAGATTTGGGAGGTAGTATAGTGATACAAGGATCACGAGGTATAGGTAGTTTTGGCTGAGAAAGAACCATAGCTGCAGTATGGTCGGAGGGAGCGCGAGAGTCTCTTGAGGGAGCTAGCGCTGGGTGTACAGTGGGTGCCACCGAAGGAAATCGTGTATGATCAGACTGTATGTTTACACAGACTTCTTGGAGCGGCACTCGACTGGGAGTCGGGATAAGCTCGAGGAACTCATGCCACTGCCGGGAGGCTTGGCGATATCGCTCTAGGAGAGTAGGTTACAGCCTACTAGAGAAATCAGCGTCGATACCATAATTGACGGCACGTTGAAGTGGTTGGTGTCCACTCTGCCAAGCGAGAACGCGGCACGAAGAAGCCTGAGGGCCGACGTCACGATACATATCCGTCGGCTGGATCATATGTCGCAGATGCTTTTCGGTCATGGCGATGGTGGCCTGTCGATAGAGCTGGACACCGAGGGGGACGCGAAGGATGGATCAACTTGTTTGGCGAAGCCATCGAGTCATGTCGTTGGCTGTCCAAGGGCGAGGAAGAGATTGGTGGGCAATGAAAGAGTTAGAAGCGAATAGATGGCTCGTGGTGCTGTGGCCAAGACACTGGCGGAGGAGAAGGTCGATAAATGGCTGGATAAAGACCATGTAGTAGTAGACCAGCTGATTAACGAAGGGGGGAAGAAAGCGAGCGGTGTAAAACTCACGATGGGTGATACGCTAACTTTTGGATACACGGCTAATGGAGAGGACCGATCCCCTATAAACATAGATCCCACGGGCGTTAGTCGGTCTGTTCCAGGCTTCGAGGCTCATTAGATCGTGGATACGGGGAGACTGGCCACCGCAGATAAAGAACAGCTAAAAGAGAAGGACAAGGAAATCTTTATGAAGTTGGAGATACTTTCAGACCGCGGCGTGGACCTATCGGTTGTGCTTAATGAGCCCCTGTTGACAGGCACAGGTGAAGAAATACAGATAGACGCCACAAAGACCATTCTGTGCTTCTTGAACGAAGGAATATCCCGGCGTCGTGTGGCTAATGAGGTCCCGAATGGAATGGAGATCGTAAGAGGGAGACCAATCATACATGAGCTGGCGGCGAAGAGTCGAAGCCTGGTCAACAAGGCTATGTGCAAAAGACCGAAATGACTGCAATGACAGCTGATACTTCGCGAACGACAGAGTTTAACCGTCATCACTCCAATGAAAGAAGAATATCGGTCCTTCGGAGTCGAGGAAGTGGCGACCAAAGGCCAGGAGACCAGTGAACTCGAGGAGAGAGGTGAGGCACCCGCCACAAGTATACCGTCGCCGCATTACTTGAAGATGGACAAGCTGTCCTCGTCGCGGTCGAGCCGAGATCCCTAAGCCGGGGTAGTCGGATATGGGAAGTGTCGATTCGAGGAGAAGAAGAGTCTGCTGGTGGATCAACGCAGCAAGGGTCTGTGTGTACGCTCGCGGACAGTGGTATCCCTGCCCTCCTGCCGTGAAACCTAAGACATCGCTGAGGAAGACCAGAGTGGTGGACTGGGGGTGGCTGTCAGTGTATTTCTGTGTGCAGAGTGAGACACTCAGTTAAAAGACCAGATCAGAAAGAGAAGGTGGGTGAGATTGGGTATCATCTAGACCTAATAATTGAGGGCCGACAGTGTTGTCAAAATTGTCTAAGATATTAGGCCCGACGATTAGATAATCTTCTCCTTTAGAGAAGTAATTATCTTCATCTATTTCTTTATTGTCTTTAATATCTTCAATGTCTTCTTTAGCCCCCTCATTCTTGTCTTGATTCTCGTCTTAATCCTCGTCTTGATCCTTATCTTGATCCTCATCTTGATCCTCCATAGTACTATCTTCCCAAGAAGGGTGACCTGGATCTTGAGCTGCCATTTGATCCCATATCCTTAATATAAGACCTCGCTGATCGCTTGTGATTGAAATACCTAGACTGGATTGGGTAGTGTTTGAGAGTTGTATATAGCGAAGACAGAATACAAGATATCTCTTTTAGTATTGTCGGTATCTCCGTCGAGTTGAGTCACAAAGAACTAATTGAAAGGGCCGCTTAAACGCTCGGTCAGGCTCTCGACTTTGTAACCAGCAAAGAAAGGTATACAATGTCGCGCGAACAGTATCTTTATATTGGTCAAAGATACTATTAATAATAGTTAGAACTAAATAAATACGAGTCTTGTCTTCATATAAACTATAGATTTCGACTCCCTGAGATGCAGAAAATTTATGGCTTGAAGAGAGCTCACCTAACGCGAAACCTTCTTCTCATGTCCGTCAAGTTGGTAGCTAGGTTATCCAGAAGAGGGTCTCTCGAGGAAGGTGAGTGTAAGTCGCGATCCAGCCTGTCCGCTCGAACCAGGGAGTGAGGTTTGACTCGCTTTGCGACCGCAGATTAAATGTCGAGTGAGAGGACACGATCCGTTCTTTTTCCTCCTAATGAATCGTGAAGAGGAGAGTCGACAGTGGAGGAGGGGAGGGCTGTAGCCAGGTTCGCGCGTCCACGGCACCCATTATTCTCGGTCGGGACAGCTTCTGGTGGCTGACTTGGAAACGCTTTCGCTTGCGAGAAACAGGGTTCATTAAAGGCGCCACACTGCTAATGGGAGCGACGATCCAGTATTGCCGTGCTCTCGGGCCGGCAATGGCCCATCGCTGTAGGAGGACACATCGATAATCCTGACCGTCAGTGGCATCGAACTGTCTTATGCGATGGTGGGCGGAGAGATGTCGCCCTAGAAGCTGTTGGCTGGTTATCCGGGTCGAGCAGTGGCCGCACGCGAATCCAGAAACCGTGGTCAGGGCCGTATCCTCTTGGGATAGATCGTTTCGAGGCGTCAGTTAAGAGATATCTGTGAGATCGAGTGTCGTGAGGTTTTCCAACTAGGACTGACGCGAGCTGTCGATCGAGTGAACCTGAGAAAGATGCTGCTAGACAGACCTCGGATCAACACGTAGAGCGCGTTGATATAGCGTACAAATCAACGCGTTTTCAGGAGCGCTTATCATAAGATTATAGCTGCGAAGCTAGGAAGAGAAGATCATGATACAAAGGGAAGATAAGATAACCGCGTACCCGTGAAGTCGAGTCTTGGAAGGATCAGCTAGGATAGAAGAGTCAATCGTTCAAAAGGTCGAGGCGAGGCTATATTACGTTACCACGAGGCTAAGCCACAGAACATTTGGCGCTACAATAAATATGACGCTACAGGACAAATTTGGCGCTACACTCAAAGTTTATTTCCATTCCGCGCGCCGATCTGCCGCGAAAAGGCGCTACAGTCTGTGCCTAGACTACTAGGGCGCGTTGACATAGCGTACAAATCAACGCGTTTTCAGGAGCGCTTATCGTAAGATTGTAGCTGCGAAGCTGGGAAGAGGAGATCATGATGCAAAGGGAAGATGAGATAACCGCGTACCCGTGAAGTCGAGTCTTGGAAGGATCAGCTAGGATGGAAAAGTCAATCGTTCAAAAGGTCGAGGCGAGGCTATATTACGTTACCACGAGGCTAAGCCACAGAATATTTGGCGCTACAATAAATATAACGCTACAGGACAAATTTGGCGCTACACTCAAAGTTTATTTCCATTCCGCGCGCCGATCTGCCGCGAAAAGGCGCTACAGTCTGTGCCTAGACTACTAGGCCTACAGAGAAACAATATCTTCACCTATAAATGTGAACTCATGTTCTGATACAGGTATCCTCGTAACGAGGAACAGTGTATGCTTTGCGGAGGAATTTTGCTCCGCCGGGACACTAACTGGGGTCCCCCGTTCTCAGCGGCAAACATCCGCGCAGACTCCGTCCCCCCTCACCTTCTTCCCCCTTGCCAGGCCAACACTTATGATTACCACGTAAATTTGGACCGTCAAACGCATCTGGTGTCTTTGCCTACACAAGGCGGCAGATAGAACGTACCAATCTGCTGTTAACCCCGCCAAAAATCAAGAACATTACTGTATTATCCTCCATTTGGGCCGCGCAGTCACGAGCTTCATTTCCTTTTGTCAAATTTCATGAGAATCTAAGCCCGGTTAGTCCTCTTCTTCCCAGCTTCACTTTCTGCTAGGTTAGGCGAGGGCTACAGGTTGGTACGAAAAAAGCCATAAACGGCTATATATAGCTGGAGAGTAGTCAGCCCACCCGCTCATTGCTCCAAAGCTGGTTGATTGATTTGTAGCTCGCATAAACACCGCTTCAAGAGTATCTCTCCACGATCAATCCACTCAGAACAAGGAATCTTTCTATATAGAGACAAATAGTTACTGACTATGGTCATAAAGGTAGACCTAGGAGAAGCGGGCATATTGGTTCGGCCATAAAAAAGTATTATTTTGGCCCGTCGGAAAAATAATTACTCCGCCAGATCTCGATATAGTCTTCTGATTTCTCAGTCGTGGTTCTCCACCTTCCTCTTCAGCTAGAAAGCCCTTTCTTTATCGTGTCAACACTGTGTTGCTCTATTCATTTGTGCTAGGCGCCAAAATTTACTCGCCTGCGTAAGCCTGTTCCGCAAACCAGGCTAAAAAGACAAAAGAAAGCCCTATGAAAGAATGATTGAGTTTCGGCCGAACGTTGTATCTATTGGGTTGATGTTACCAGTCTCCACCTCCCAAACTGGGCATCAAGACTCTCCACCTCCTAAGTTGGGTAGGTGCATAACCTGAATCCATCATCTTAGTCTTGATCGAAGGTGACCTTAAATCGTTCCTTATCATTCTTCATGAGAAATATTATGCAATTGTAGCATGGGATCTAAATAAATGCCAAAAGGTATGGTTTTTCTGTCTCCTCCCAGAGTGTTCTATTGTTTGCAAACGATATAAAGATGGAGTGACGGTGCTTGTTTACATTCTTTTCTTTGAGCGTTCTACCACACTAAAAGGTGCCGAAGCCTCAATATGTCTACGAAGAACCACGCCCTTATCTTTGGGTCATCGGGGATATCAGGATGGGCGCTTGTTAAGGAGTGCCTAAGCTATCCGACACCCGGCACTTTCAGCAAGATAACCGCCCTATCTAATCGTTCTCTGTCTACTGTAGATACACAGTGGCCGAACGATTCAAGGCTTCAGCTGGACAGCGGTATCGATCTCACCGGGCCGGTTGATATCGTCATCGAAACATTAAAGGAAAAGGTCGAAGGCATTGAAACTGTGACGCATGTCTTCTTGCTTGTCTATCTGGACCCTGGAGAGGACAAACAGGCTCTAGTGAATGCCAATACTACTCTTATAAGGACTGCTGTCAACGCCGTCCAGGTGGTGTCTCCCTGCGTTAAAAGTTTTATTCTACAGACAGGAGGGAAGGTATACGGACTAGGTATGTTTGTCTATGATGCCTGTATCCGGTTATTGACCAATCTACAGAGCGACCAGATGCTGTAAAGATTACCACCCCGCTCAAGGAGTCGTATCCACGGATTCCCAAACCGATTGCAGACGAAATCTTCTATTACTCGCAGTATGATGTGCTCGACTCTCTGTCTAAAGGCGCTTCATGGACATTCACCGAGATCCGTCCTGATGCGATGATTGGGTTTGTACCTGGAACAAATGTGATGAATCTTGCTCAAGGCCTGGCTTTTTATCTGAGCCTGTACCGCCAAGTCCGAGGCGCTGGTGCAGAAGTGCCCTTCCCAGGCGCGGAACATGGCTACCGCCACAAACACACCGACACCTTTCAGGACATTGCAGCGAGGATGGAAATTTATGCGGCCCTGAATCCGGAGAAATGTGGAAACGGCAAGGTATTCAATATTGCAAACGGGGACGTGGTAACATGGGCGGACAAATGGGCTAGGATCTGCGCTTATTTTGGTCTTAAAGGGGTTGCTCCTAAGGACACATTTGAGGCACCGTCGGAATTCGTCAAGAAAAACATCAATGTCTGGAATGATTTGACTCAAAAAAAGGATCTCAAACCCAGTCAGCCAGAGTCCTACTACTGGCCGTTCTTGGACGTTATGATGAACAAGGCTTTCTTTGACCGTGATTACGACTTGAGTGCCGCCAGAGCCGTTGGGTTCAACGAGACCATCGATACAGTCCAAGCCTACCACATAGCTTTCGACAGGATGAGAGCGGCTAGAGTGATTCCATAGTTCATGGCAATGGAGCATGAATAATGCAATAGGTAGACGCTAGCTTTGGCATAACTAACCTCAAGTTTGACGCTCTCTGTCTTATATCCGCCAGGCGATGTAGTGAGCGCGTGCCGCTGGCGCGAATCAAGCGCTAGCTGAACACGCTTCTAGTTAAAGCCGCTACCTGGGCGTGCCATGCTACTGAGATGAGGAGAAAAGAATACACAGCTTTCTGTGGTTGTAGATCGTGTCTCATACCTTCACCTTGAAAGGTCGCATACCTTTTGTTGCAAAGTCCAAGACACCAGTTCTCCTGGTTACCCGCTAAAAGTGTCACACCCTTCGAATCAATTCACTAGACTCTTTCTATGTGAAACTGGCTTGAATCAAAGTACGTGTGTACAAAAGTGAATGGTTCAAACTTCAACGGCTTTGGCTGTTCGAAGGTCTTCCTCGCAACCACGTCGGTGTAGCCCTCCCTCGGTAGATACAAAAGGAATATTCGCACTTTGGATCTGTTGGTTATACTTCTGCACGCGGTAGAGAAGAATAACCTCCGAAGTCAGAGAAGCCGCGGTCGCCGCAGCAACCCTCTCGATGTAGTTGGCGTGATTTGGGTATAGATGATTTGGCATTACGCGACTTGTCGCGCGCTAGGATTGGAGTGGAGGCATTGTAAGCAATCTATATCTTCGGCATGCTCGGCGGCGGTGTGTCGGTCCCAAGCCAGACAGATACTTGGTGATATGCAGTATCTAGCGTGCGCGAACAACTAATATCGCTAGATCTATTCCTTACCGTAAACGGAACTTCTTGAGACGCTTTCGGTGCCACACTCCGGTCGATTCGCAGCGTGCTGAAGTTAGCTGCACCAGGAACTGCCCAGTGGACGAAAGTCTTGGTATCTAGTTGATGAGAGCTGATCGCTAAATAGTTGAGTGATTCTGATTCGGATGCTATCTCCATCACAGGAATGTTGAGAACTGTTCTGACTTGAGATGAGAACGCAAAACTGTGTTCCGACAAGTTAGGTTAGGTTGGAGCGGAGCTGAAGTCGGAGGCCTCACCACCGTATAGAAGAGGCACAATTACAGGGTAGGAGGTTCAAGCAGGTGCATTCCGTTTACGTAGCGAGCACTTCTCCACCGCTTTGAGAAACATCCGCCCCAATGATATGCTTGGGCCTGAGTGTAAAGGCCTATGGCTAACCCGAAGTTCCGCCGACTTCTGCTCTGAGGAGATGTGCAAGTTGTGTGTAGATGTCATACGAGGGACCATCGTCCGGGAGTAATAAAGATTCGTACCGTTCATGATCCCATTCTGGGAAATTGATACACCTTAGAGTCGCTCCGACGACGCCCAAAAATTGGGCAGAAATTTCCGTATAGGGATAGCCATCAGATATATACCGGGTTATTTGGCAGTCATGATATCGAAGCCGCTCGATGCATTAATCGGCTTGACGATTACATCTCTATTGAAGTTTGTTGTGAACAATCGACAACGTACGTACAATTTTGTCAGTAACAAAAAGTAGCACATCCCTGAAAGCCACCATCCCACCGTCAAGAATTTGCTGGTAGCGGCTACACTTGGGAATGCTGCAGCGCCTACCTCTGCTGATCGATTCCAAACGATGTCGTCCTGAGGTGCAAAGGTCGGCGATGGACAACTTCACACCCAACCAATGAATCTTTCCCGCCAGACCTGGCAAAAAACGCCCTAAATTTTGCTTCAAGTGCTAGTGTGAAAAGTTTGAAGCTTAGCAGTGCGCTAAACTATATCAAATGTGAGTTCTCTTGGAGTGCACTTCAGGCGAGTGTTGCCTCTAAGTTAGAAGTCTGTTCTGAGTTGTTCAGTTAGAAGTCTGTTCTGAGTTGTTCTACTCATAATTCCTGAGTTTTGTTTTTCTCTTTTTTTATCATCGATACTCTGTTCTAATCTCGGTGGGAACTGGGCCTATTAGAGGCTTGTGATATGGTCTCAAATCATCTCTTTTACAAATTGTGATAGTTTAACGGGATCCCAACCGGCGAATGCCCGCCGTCCATAATTCGTTTGCGATCGCAGGGCCATCTAGTCTTAGGCACTCATATAAAGCCAGATTTTGAACAACTTTGTACTGTGTTTAATGAGCCGAGGTCAATTGAGCAACGATTTTGTTTCCCTTTCCTGCTTTGAACCGTGGATCCTTACCATAAATGGGTTTCTCGCGATGTAACTAGTCCTCCCCCCGCACTTCGCGAAAGAATTTATCCGCTCCACTCCTCGGTACAAGCAACCGAGGACATGCGGAATTGACTAGGCAATTGGTTTGAAGGTCGACTCGGTGTTGAAAGCTTGCTAGTCCATTCTGATATCATGCCATATAATATAGGCCAGTCGATATCACGGTGACGGAGCAATTTTTTCGCTCCCTCTACGAATAACTCTACGAGTATATTGCTACAAGTCTTGTGAGTATACTTGGAGCAGCAGTATGCGGTGGTTTATTTTCAGCGTTCAAACTTTGTCCCTGCCCCTCGGCTTGGTCGCAGTACCTACGTTCAGCGGCCGTTATGGCCTTGGTGCCGCACCACTAGCCCATCTCCAGAACGGCACGTACTCTGGTGTTCACTCTCCCGAGTACAACCAGGACTTTTTCCTCGGGTTGCCGTTTGCTCAGCCTCCTGTCGGCGAGCTGCGCTTCAGAAATCCTCGTCCACTGGATACTAGCTGGTCCGGCGTACAGCAGGCGACAGAGTACTCAGCTGAATGTGTTGGTTACGGAGTGAGTACAAGTGCCGAGCAGCCAATGTTGAGCTTGGTTATTGACAGTCGTTAAAGTCTTCCCAGATGGGTTACAATGTTAGTGAAGTAAGTTATAACAGTGATTCCTTAGCAGATAAATGATTCAAGGCGATCAGACTGATGCTGGTTCATTAGGATTGTTTGTATCTCAATGTGATACGCCCATCAGGCCGTGATCTTCATGAGAAACTGCCGGTTCTTGCTTGGATATATGGGGGCGGGTTTGTCCAGGGCGGAGCACCAGATCTGAGGTACAATATGTCCTTCATTGTGCAACATTCAGTCGACATTGGACAACCCATTCTCGCTGTATCCATCAATTATCGTCTTAGCGCTTGGGGTTTCTTGTCATCCAACGAGGTACTTGCCCAAGGGGAGTCCAATTTTGGTATACGCGATCAGCGCTTGGCTCTACAATGGGTTCAAGAGAACATCGCCAGTTTCGGTGGTAAGATAATCCGTTCTCCCTTGTTCCAGGAGACCAGTACAGCCAACCGAAGTCATAGGTGATCCTACAAAAGTCACGATATGGGGCCAGAGCGCAGGGGCGATGTCGGTCGGTCTCCATTTGACCGCCTACAATGGGCGCGACGATGGTTTGTTCCGAAGTGCCATCATGGATAGTGGCGGTCCGGTGTTCTCGTCGGCCCAAAACAGGTCCACTGAACGCTCGTACCAAAACCTGACACAGCAAACGGGTTGCGGTAATGCAGGAGACAAGCTTCAGTGCCTTCGAGCTCTTCCCTATGAACAACTTAACAATGTTGTCAACACTTCGTCACTGTCTGGTGCTTTTGGCCCTCGAATCGACGGCGACATAATCTTCAGCCACTCTTCACTACAACTCAGTGCTGGCCGATTTGTTCACGTTCCGATAATAATAGGTACAAATTCCGATGAGGGTACTTCCTTCAGTCCAACAGGATTGAACACAACCCAAGACTGGCTCAATGCGCTTAATGGTATGCGGACATCTTCATCCGATTTTCTCGCGCGATGTATTCTGACAGTAGACTAGCCTCCCGAATTCCCAGCGAGTTTGCGCAACAGATTTTGCAAGCTTACGCGGATGATACCTCGGTCGAGATACTTCAAAACCTTCCACCAAACTATGAACTCGGTCCTCCATTGGGGGCAGAGTATCGACGCGCTGCAACGTACTATGGGGATGCCACCTTCATCGCTGGCCGGCGTCTAGCCTGCGAAACTTGGGCAGCGGCAGGGCTTCCAGCCTACTCTTATCGCTTCAACGCCATCCCCGCGTGGTCTCATCAAGAACAAGGAGCAACTCATTTTGTGGAAGTCGCGTTCGCCATGCTAAATCTCCAAGGTGTGGGTTACCCGCCTGTTCGCATACCGCCATTCCAGGGTAAACCAGAGAGTTACAAAGACTTGGCGAGGCTGATGAGCGGTCATTATGTAAGTTTCGTGGCGAGCTTCGATCCCAATGCCTGGAGATCAGGCTCAAACGCGGGTCCATTTTCCGCTGTGGCTCCATGGCCCGCCTATAGTCTGACCAATCCACAAAATTTTGTGTATGATGCCAATGTCACCAGCCACCTGGAAAGCGATACCTGGAGGGCTGCAGGAATTAACCTCATCAACAGTGGGAATCTGGCCGTGTATGACCGATAGTGATAGTTCTGAATGAGGAGAAGGAAAAAGCCCACTATCTACGGGGATGTCTCTGGATGTAGTCGAATCGTCACTCTACTGCCAGTGCGATCCATAATGAGTTCAAATCGCCAATAGAGGAGACTCTTCATGACTTCGGCTGAGGTCTTACCAGATTTCCTATTTAGGTATACTCTATATACTAGTGTATACTAGTAACCGAAGTAATGTAATTGCCCCAGAGTAAAAGCAGAGTAAGCCATGCTTAAACCGTAGTCCCATGCATGCGCGAAGAGAGGCACACAGGCAGCGCGGGAATCCGTGGGTATTAGTAAGTCACCCCCCCCGTATACTTGACTCTGTTTGTCTTGCTCTCCGCAAAATTTGGATCTCCCCGCCTCCACCTTCCGCAATCCTTTGGTACCTGGGCGGATAAGTATTCTTCCATCTGCAAACGATCCCATCGGCAGTTCATCAGATGACCAGCTCGAGCTCCATTCTCGGCATTCTCGGCAAAATACAGTAGCTCTGCAATAGCCCCCAAGATGGATAAATATGCTTGTTCTCTTGGTGTCTGTCATGCATGGCAGGGAACGCCTAGAGGAAGATAGCGAGAGGCAAAGGCATACCAAATTCCTACCATATTGCAAAAATGGTTCAGTTTGTGAGGGCGTGCACTGGAGCGCTCGCTCTATTGGCGAGCATTTCCGGCGTTGTAGCCCAGGATTCAGACCTGGTGGTCAAGACGAACCATTTCACAATCAGAGGAACACTCGAGACCAACATGACCAATGTACGGGTCTTCCGTCGAATCCCCTACGCCGAGCCTCCATTGGGTGTACTTCGATTCAAGCCTCCGGTCACCAAGAAACCCGAGACAGAGATCTTGGACGGCACCAAATTTGGCAATTCGTGCATTCAATTGAACAATGGTCAACCAACGGCCTACACGACATATCTTCCGGGCTTTTTGCTAGCCCCTGGAGCGACGACCGGAGAAGATTGCCTTAGTCTGATCCTGTGGGCGCCCAGAGCGAAGGCGAATCAGAGTTTCCCGGTTATAGTCTATATCCCCGGCGGCGGATTCACCAGTGGAGGGGCTAACTCGCAATATAAATATGGCGGTCCAATTGTCCGTGACAATCAGGACGTGATTGTGATTTCGATAAAGTAAGTGTTTTTGACTCAGGGGGAGATCTTGTACTTTCATCAATGTCGAGTCTATACTAATGAGTACGACTTGCAGCTATCGAGTCAATATCTTTGGCTACCCAAATGCCGCCAGCTTGGGCAGACACAACCTTAACCCTGGACTTCTAGACCAGCGCAAGGCTGTGGAGTGGGTTTACGAGAACGTTGCCGCTTTCGGAGGCGATCCCACACGAATCACACTTTGGGGTCAATCTGCTGGCGGATCTTCCGTCGACAAATACGCATACGCCTGGGCTGATGATCCAATCGTCCAGGGGTTGATCGCGGACTCAGGGGTTGCAGGGCTCTTGGGGACCAGTGCCAGCGACACGTCCAACTTTACCTATATCGCTCAGCAACTCAATTGCACGCAAAAGGATGTGGACGACCAGTTTACTTGTGTCCAGCAGAAGAATGCGACCGACATTATCAATATCTTGGATAACTATAACGCAACAAAGAACGGCGGAAAGAGCCTCTCGTTTGTTCCCACCGGAGACAATGAAACAAGCTGGTCAAGCTACAAGGACTTGGAGGCGAAAGGGAAGTTCGCCAAAATTGTATGTCAATCCTCTCCCTCCGCCCGTCATCGGGCTCTAATATTTTGATCTGAAGTCTGTTGACCAAGTACTGATGCCCTGTTTCTTCTTTAGCCGTTCCTCACGGGCAACAACAATAATGAGTTTGCCACTTTGGTTGCTTTCAACCCTAATGGACCCAATGAGACCTTGGTTCAACAATTAACAAACGCATCCATGGCGTGTCCGGCCGGTGATGCTGCCCGGTACGTTCTCATGCAACCATAATGTATAAAAATACTTGAAGTTTCTGACTCTTCTTGCGTCGTCTAGAGCCAGAACAGAGCACGGCATTCCCGCCTGGAGGTATCGTTACCTTGGCCAGTTCCCCAACTTGAATCCAGTGCCCTGGTTAGGGGCATACCATTCAAGTATATCTCCCTGCTCCGAGTCTTCCTTGTCCTTTACGTCATGCTTTTTGAGAGCGAGCATCTACCTTCTGTTGTAGCCTCCTCGAAAAACAAGACACATCTGAGACTAACACTCTTTTGAAATCCCACAGGCGAGCTGCCGATGGTTTTCGGCACATCTACTCTTCTCGGGCCCAATACTGCACTGGAAAACAGGACAAGCCATTACATGCAGGATGCCTGGCTTGCTTTCGTCAGGGATCCCCAGAACGGCCTGAAAAACTATGGGTGGCCCTTGTACAACGATACCACAAACAGCTTGGCGCAGCTAGGACTCAACGGCAGCGATACGGCCGTTTTTGCACGAGGCAATACCTACGATCAGACTTGTCAATCGTCATGATCCGTCGAGATTGGACAGCATAAGCTTTGGAAAAAGGTGAAGTATTCCACTTTTAGTGTGAAGCATCAAGTCGTCAAGCATAGCTCTCTCCCCATAGCGCTGTCTTGAAGAGATGTTATACGTTTGTGTATATAAGATGTTCTTCACCAGCCAGAATACATATTTATGCATCGACAGCAAAACTAGGTCTATAGGGATCTATACTCATTTTCAACTGCTGCTTCTATATCATCCTGCACCCGTACTGGGAATAACCCTAAGGCAGGCAGAGGCACTGCAAGCTGGGTACCGCACTTCCAGCACCCAATCACAAAGACCGCACGAATTGATCGCCAGTACGCCTGCTGTACATTGTTGCCTCCGTCTTTACCCTCCTCACCCCTCCTCGAATTTGAATCATCAAGCGGGCTAAGTCCTCGTTGCTAGCCTTAGCGCTCGTGGGGGAAGATTGACACCCAGCGACAGGGGTATGTCGGCGTGATACCGGGGATTCTCAATTCCTGTCTCACTTGAACTGAGTGCAACTACGGTGATTCCCAGAATGGAAAGTCGACTTCACAATCCACAATTTCCCCTAGACCAGTGGGGGAGGACAACCTGGGAACGGTTAAGGTGCGGTGATAGAATAAATCTGACGGAAGCATTCTGCGCCTTGATCGCTAACATCGGTGTTCCTGTCGCTATTTATATAGTATCCACGTTGACATCATCCGTTACGCATTGGGTGTACCCAGGGTTGTCGAAGTCGACGAACAGATTTGTCATACTTTGGAAGGAATAGTCCGGAAAGTCCACACCATAAGAGAGGTCCTAGCAGGTCTAAGGATCAGAACCGCAGGGCTAAACACTAGGATCGAAAGGATCGGAGCAAGTCTTACAGGTAAAGAGAAATCTCCAAGTCCAAACGTGTCTGGACTCCGCGGTCCGGATACTGCTGCCCTCTCTGGCCCATCCGCAGCGGTGACAACTGGTGAAGCCGTGGTACTGAGCCTCCTGAGTTCGCGAAGATGGTGCTTGACGATCTCAGCTGATTTTCTGGCCACGGGGGATGTGTCCATAGCTTCCAGAATCTCGACTGCCATGTCAGCGGTAGCGAACAAAGGATCTACTGTTTCGAGTTCGGAGAGCGGATGTAAACGAAGACCCGACTGTGATAAGCGGAATAAAATTATAGCAGTGGCAAATATCACGTAGGTTGTATTGTACCACCTGTAAGACGGTCATCAGATCGGCGATCGCAACAGCACCAGTGGGGTACCGAGGGTTATAGCATACCAGTTTCGGAAGTATGTATGTTGCTGGAAAGTATCGTACATGATTTCAATGGTCTTGGTTGCGGAACTAATGCATTTCTCAATGGCTTCTTCCAGTTGTGGCAGGGGTATGGGTGGTTGTTCTGAGTTTTGATATGTAGCATATATCAGAAACGGGCGAAACAGAAGTATTTTGGCGTTATGATAACCTAATATGAAAATTGTGTCCGTTAGCATTTGGGCATGCTTCACGATACCATGGGGACCGGCCAGGACGTCAATGGAGCCTTACGGATAGCCAAGACCAGTCTCTGCCGACGAGACCATTTCGGATCCCGCAGAGAGATTTTCAAGGACGAATGGGGCTGGCTATACTCCAAGATGGTAGGTTTATGCTTCGGAGGCAGTCCAAATAGCCAGTTATCCAGTTGGATCTCGACTTGGAAGGCTAGACGAATTTTTTCCTGTGAGTGGCATTTTGAGTTGTAGATATCGATGGAGATACGGCGGAGGATGCGTCCAAAATCAACCATCAAGGGAATGATAGCGTACTCGCTTTCGTCGACTTCCGGAAGAGAGCGGGTGTGGTATTCGTCCATTCCCAGTGTATCAGGTCGGCCAACAGAAAAGCTCATTTCTCTAGATGGAGATCAGTGGTGTGTGGGACTTCATCCGGTAGCAGGATGACTAACATCTCGTGAGAGTATAGACCCCTACCATGCGGCGATGACCAGTCATCAGCACGAGACAAGGACACCGACATAAGTCTGTGATAAGGAAGTTGTGTACGCACCACCAAGTTCGCGATATCCAAAGACTAAGCTCTTTTTGGGGGGAAGGGGTTTTGCGATTGAAGCCTGCTGAGAGGCACGTTCGAACAGCCTGGCCAAGGAACATGTACGCAACTGGAACGTGTCAGCCTAAAGGTCGGTTCAGGTATCGATGAGGTAGTTTCACGGTGAGGGTTCAGCTCGTTCTGGCAGATCTTCGCCTAGATATTCACTCAAGTCAGTTTGAAAACGAGGCAAGACCTGAATTAGACAGTGCGGACCATCATGAACAGCGCCTGGACAGTGTCGAGATCATTTGAGAACTGCAACCTATTCAGATACGCTTGTGCTTCTCCATACAAGCGTCGGCTCCACTCAAACCGAGACAGCCCACCAAGACGGCCCTCATCCCATGTGCGTATGAGAGCACCCAGTGAAAGGAGGCTGAGATAGAGTGCGACGAAACTTGGACCGGGCTGCGGGCTCTTGCTGAACCAGAGAAGGTGTGCGCGCGCCATGAATTCACTTTTATCCACCATGGGGTGAATATAGTGCAGATTATCGAAGTAACCTTGAATGAAGGTGTGGGCGTAGTCCAGGTAGAAATTTCTGTCTTTCAAGGCCGACGGGGTTGGGGTGGCATGCAATGAGAACGCCGGATTGTGTAGTGTAGAGATCAGTGATGATTTTGGGCTCCCAGGAGCATCGATACTGTGACCGGATCGCTGCCTCGACTGCAGGCGGCCGAGGAATGCGGCGGAGGAAGTGTTCCCATGGTACTCGATGCTGTTCGTGTGTTGGTTGACCTCGCTGATCCCCTCTTCCACAAAGTCCACCGAGCTGGTATCGTCCACTGTGGCCGCCAGTTGCCCACCTCCAAGGTCTAATGCCACGATTTTGTCGTTCGCGACAGACTCACGGGGTAGGGTTCCGGATAATGGCTGGTTCAAAGAGGGTTCTGATGTTTGATAGCATGTCTCCGTACTCATTGGTGTGGCCGAGGTAGTTGGAAAACCTCCCCGATTCCCATCTCGGGGACGGTAGCCACCAACATAAATGCAGTCGAATGGTCCCTCTGTCGAACGATCAGTATCAGGAAGTCATTCATGCGCCAACAATACCAAGCATCACTCACTTCTACATTGCGAGCACGGGGACAGTTCGTCGCACCTGTATTTCTTGAGCCGACATCTATCACACGCACGTGCAGCTCGCGGACGTTTTAGCACCCTAGAGACACCCAAATGCGTGGATGCAGAGGGTGATAACGGGTGCGACATCTCGTATGATGGATTGCTTCTGATCCGAACTCCACCGCTGATGAACTCGTCAGTTCCAGTTCCTTCGCGCGGGGGCTCCGGTGGAACACAGGAGTGCCAACAGTCCGCATCTTTTGCGTTCTCTAACGCTGGACAGGCAGCTCGGGAAATCCGGGGCCTATATACTAGGACGCAAGACTCCGCGCTGACCACCTGCCGAGCAACCCCGCTCTTCCGCGGTTGGAGAAACATGATTATATGCGGGGCCGGGAATTCCGACCACCTGGAAAAGCCGGAGTCGGAGGGAGAATGGCGCCTCCCGCGTCCGGCCCATCTTCTCGGGATGGGATCGCAAGGGCCAAAGTCCCTAGCAGGTTAAAGAGGCAGAAAAACGTTTCGACCTGCAGGCTCAAACATGATGAAGCGAGCATCGCTGAGCTCATCAGCTGAGCCTCACCACATTTAAATCTAGGCCAGGAACGGTGAGTTTAGTCACGGGACTCGTGGCTTGCAAGCTCGAAATGGTTCAGACAGTTGAAAGAGAGCGCCTGAGTATACTCATAGTTGGGGCAGGCCTCAGTGGCCTTGCGGCCGCCATCGGTTGCTCGACTGGCGGGCATTCAGTGGATGTGATTGAGCAAGCCCAAGAACTCACAGAGGTTAGTTAGTGACCCATCTGCCACACGAACATGGGCTAACATCGAGGACGCGATGAGGTCGGTGCCGGTCTGCAGATCACACCCAATGCCACCAAGATCCTGGGTCAATGGGAGCTTCCGCAGTCGTTCTGGCAAGCAACAGCAGAACCGAAGACCTTGAGCGTGCACCGTTATTCTGGCGAACTCCTGGCGCATGAGGAAGATTTCCACGGCAAAATGAGACGAAAATACGGTGCCCCTTTCCTGGACAGTCACCGTGCCGACCTACAGCAGGCGCTATTTGCGCGTGCGGTTGATTTAGGTGTAAACTTCCATTTCGGGCGGCGCGTAGAAACAATCGACTTTTCGGGGCCCATGGTGAAGACTGAGTCTGGCGAAACATACACGGCAGATCTGATCATAGCCGCCGATGGACTGTGGTCTCGTTGTCGAGAGTGCTTTCTTGGGACCAAGGATGATCCTATACCCACAGGTGACTTGGCGTATCGGATCGTGTTGAAGGCTGAGGAGGTTCGGAATGAGAAGCTTAGGGCTGTCATTGAGAACCCACAAGTGCACTTTTGGATTGGCCCGGGTGCTCATGCTGTGGGCTACTCACTGAAAGCTGGCAAGGCATACAATATTGTTCTACTCGTGCCGGATGACCTGCCCCCTGGTATCGCGCGGCAGCCGGGTTCGGTGGAGGAAATGCGCGAACTCTTCAAGGGCTGGGATCCCATGTAAGATACCTACCTGCTCCAGGTCTCCCCGGTTACTTCAAACAGTACTAACAAGATCATTAGTCTTCTTGAATTTTTGAAATACTGTGACAAGGCGGATAAGTGGAAACTCATGCATCGTAAGGCTACTCCTTTTTGACCTTCATCAAGTGACTCTTTTTCCAACCTCTGACCACATGTGCAGATGAAGAAATGCCGTCTTGGATAAACGAAGCCTTAAACCTCGTATTCATGTAAGGATCTGCTTGTGCAAACTTCGGGAATTACCCAGCTAAATTTATCTGTAAGCGGGGATGCATGCCACCCAATGCTGCCATACCTTGCCCAGGGAGCCAACTCCTCGATAGAGGATGGCGCCGTTATAGGCGGCCTTCTCGCACATGTCAAGAAAAAGTCCGATCTGCCAGGTCTTCTCCGGCTATATGCAGACCTGCGAAAACCAAGAGGTGAAGCCATCGCGCTCGAAACGTTCAAACAGGTACGCAGATCTTGTTCCAAAGTTTCTTGCAATATTGGAATGGCGCGCCTGACAGCCTGCCATCAGAGACGCGACTTTCACTTGCCGGACGGGGAAGAGCAACGTAAACGAGATGAAATATTCATCTCGCAGCTGGGAAAGGGTCTTCAAGGAGCATTCCCGAGCCGGTGGTAAGCAGCCATTTTTTGTTGTTGATGTCAGGGGTTTTTGACTTCAGACTGACAAAGGTACCCAGGACATGCCCCCAGGTCCAGCCTTGGTTGTATGGCTACGATGCGATGAAAGAAGTCCAGAACGCAGTAAACTCATCAAGACTATAAATAATCATGGAGCTTAAAGACTGATCGCTTGTCATATTTCAAGCCTGGAGCAGCTGATAACATGTTGGACGGCTCGAGTCGTGTATTGTACGTGATCGAACTAAGTATTACTTGCATTCTGTACAAAATAAGTTGATCTGTGTCAAAACATCCACCAGAAGTGGGCATAATCCAAGTAACACATATCTTGCGACCGTTATCTGGAGAGCCTGTGCATGCTCGCAGCGTCCTCAGCGGCAGCAACTAGCATTTCGGCTCTTTATTTGGAGTACTGCACCTACTAATTATGGTGGCGCATTATGAGGCTGTTGATAATACACTGTTCTGAGACAACGGAGACTTCGTTAATGCTAAAACAGACACGTAAGTAGCCCTCTGTGTCAGTAACCGCCACTTGCAAGAAATGACTGATTATGGCGGTATGCTTGTAAAGGCAAGGAGTGAACAAGGTTTTGATCTCGACACATATTTGACGACTAAGGTTTTCGCTTGTGTCAGGCCAGCTTCTGCCAAACAAGTAGCCTTTTTGGCAGGATTACCCAGATCAGAGCCGTTCAAAAGTACGTTCAGACCTCATGCGCGAGCTCTGCCATAGCTCCGAATCTGCCAGTCCAGGCTCTGATTTGCTTTCCATAGAAGTACAGCGGAATCACAATGAGCAGGAAAAAATACTGAATGCCCACCATTTCTCCAAAGGTCTATTTGTTGACGCTGGTTAGCATCACACTGACGTGCTCGAAGTTGCAGTCCTTACATTCTGGATACCACTTGCTTCCTGCCAGTTGATCGTGTAGAGCGCAAGTATGGTTGCTATCGTATTCCGGATAACGAAGACAACCACAAGAGATTCGCCGGCGAGCTGTACAAATCAGCAACTACAAACTCAAACCTTTGATAGAGATGTCGATGGAACATACTAAGTGATAGCTGTCGACAGCATACGTTACAGCAATGTTCGAAACCGCGGTCAGTCCAAACCCTTGCATTCCGTAGCCAAATGCGGCGCCGACCCAGGTGGTGTAGTGAGCAACACATAGCCCAAAGGTTAATACACCCATGGGCCCGATGACGGCGGGGATAATTATTGCAGGCAATCTAAACTCAGGCTCGCGCCTCCCGTTGTTGGCATCTGTCATTCTCGTGGCGATGATGTCGATCAACTTTCCGCCGAGGAAGAAGGCTATGACTGCGCCAATGAAACCTGATATAGAAAGAAGGCCGAGACCTCCGACAGGCCAGCCATATGGGGGTTTGGTGAAAGTATGGCTAGAAGTAAGCTGGACCACAATGTTCCTGGTAAAGTTCAGTCAACTTGATCAATAAAAGGAGAGGAATATGGAGCGGCAAGGTTGCTTACCATCCAACGAATACCCCGATTATCAAGCCGCTCCAGGCAACAGGAGGATATGCCGCCAATGAGAGTGTTCGAAAGAAAACTCTGAAGAACGACACATCGCTCCTGTAGCCCCGAGTGAGGCTCATCCAGGAGAGTAAGCTAGCCTTAGGCGGATACGCCGAGGCCGGGAGGCTTACATCTGCAGTTTCGCGGCGATACGAAGATTCTCTGATGGTAAAGATCCCCACGAGCAAGGTGGCACCAGCAGAAATGGCAATCAACCCGCATGTCCAGCGCCAGCCAACCCCCTCGGTGATATAGGCACAGATGAGAGGGCCAAGGAAATACCCGGCACTTAGAGCAAGGTGGAAGATCATCATGCAATGGCCGCGCTCGTGGATAAAAAACATGTCGGCGACTAAGGAGGGAACCGTCGCGTCACCTGCTGAGCTGGCGAGACCGGAAAGAATGCGTGCCGCAAGCAGACTGTTAAAGCTATGCGTCTTGAAGCTCCAGACATTGGTTGCGATAAGAAGTGTTAGAGCAAGTAAGTAAACCGGTCGTTTTCCGAAGACTCTCATCAGGGGAATCCATATAGCGTTTCCCACTCCGAGGAGAAGAACATTGAAGCATACAAGATATCCGGTACGAGTTGGTGACTGGTGGAACTCTTTGCTCAAGGGGCTGATAGCGACGGTGAAGTTGCTGGCATTCATGGTTGCCAGTGTTGTGAAGAAGCACACTGTGAGATGGGTCGAGTACTTCTCGAAAGTGCTCCAATTCTTTCGATCAAAGCCTCAGTTTAGTGTCTCTCACAACAGATGTGTAAGGTAAACAGAATAAACTTACCAGAGGATCATTAGGGTCATTAGTGGGCTGAGGCACCAGAACGCGATCGTGGACTCCCGAATCCTTAGACTCAAGGACGGTCCCTGGCGCTGGATATGCCAGCGTTTCTGCGTGATTTACCTCGACTTTGGTAGCAGGCTCCATGGTGCGACTGGACATTGATTTCGAGGCTTGTTGTTGCATGTAAGCTTCCAGGATTAAGCCCTGGTTTTATGGGGAAGGCTGCTCATCCCGCAAAAAGGGGAGCGGGATTTCCGAGTCCTCCGCAAAAAACCTCGGATGCGGAGGCTGGAGGTATTCAGGATCGTTCGGCAACTGCGGGTCACCCATTCAGCGTATAACATTCAGTGGCCTCCTCCGTGTCTACGATCAAGCTCGCTCCGAGTCCACGGTAAAGTTAGCCTAGGAAGCGTCTGTTTTTCTCATAAGCCTTGGCTGAACAATCCGAGTCCCAGCCGGCCCCTTGCGTTTCTAGACTTTCAGCCACGGTTGAAGGAGCCATGCCGCCAGATTCAGATCACACGAATGCCAAGGGATCCCACTCAGGCAGCACGTTTGGTCTGATTATTGACAATAAAGATGTCAACTGCGGCGATGTTTTTGAAGTTCTGGATCCTATCTCGCAGGCCCCAGTTCATCTTGCCCCCGCGGCAGTCGAAGAGCAAGCAGTGGCAGCAGTAAAAAGTGCAGATATAGCCTTTGAGACATGGCGCGACTCCACGCCACTGGAGCGACGAAGTCTATTGCTCAAAGCAGCAGAGATCCTTCAAAGCCGCAAGGATGAGCTTGTACACGCGATGGTGAGTGAGACCGGGGCGAAGGCAAGCTGGGCGGCATTCAACATCAAAACCGGCATCGAGTTCGTACTCGAAAATGCTGGAATGACGACTCAGGTGAAAGGGGAGATTTTGCAGAGCAACCACCAAGGTAACATCGCCTGAGAATGGTCTCATACTTGACTAAGCTTATAACCATCTTATAGGTACTTTGGCTTTGGTCTTCAAAGAGCCCTGCGGAGTTATTCTTGGAATCGCTCCTTGGAATGCTCCGATAGTATGCTCAACCTACTGTATGAGATAAGAATAATGCTAAGCTTTCCTCGACAGATCCTTGGTATCCGAGCATTCATCACACCTTTAATCTGCGGCAACACAGTCGTCCTCAAAGCTTCCGAGGCAAGTCCTTACACCCAGTACCTTCTCGTCGACTCCTTCAGGAAGGCTGGGATCCCGGATGGAGTCCTTAATTTTGTCTGCTGTCCGCGATCCTCGGCTGCATCTGTCACCGAGGCCATGGTTAGTCATCCGGCGGTCCAGAGAGTCAACTTTACGGGTTCAACTGCGGTTGGACGAATTATCGCGTCCATGTGCGCAAAGTACCTAAAGCCAGTGGTCCTCGAGGTGCGTCCTTGCTACGGCAGAAGTCTCAAAATCGTAAACTGACAGGTGACAGCTTGGAGGTAAAGCACCGATGGTGGTTCTTGAGGATGCGAACCTGGAGGAAGCTTGCCGAGCAGCAGCATTTGGCGCCATGATGCACCAGGGCCAAATATGCATGTAGGTTGCGAGACATTATGCTCGCTTACGGTCAAGCTGATAACTCGCCCTACAGGTCTACTGAGCGCGTCATAGTTCATAAATCCGTCGCCGGCCGTTTCGCAGAACTCCTGGCACAAAAGGTTAAATTATTGCTGTTTCCCGCAGGATCTGGCTGACCTCCCCCTCCCAGGTCGGTAGTCTTGTTGCCGCAGATCCACGAATAGATGGCGCAGCGGCTCTTGGACCCCTAATTAATCCCACCGCGGGCACGCGAGTCCAAGCGCTTGTAGAAGATGCCCTATCGAAGGGAGCTCAAATCAGAGGCGGGAACTTCAGTGTGCAGGGCTCCATCGTCCAGCCTTTGGTCTTGGATGGAGTGCGCAAGGGCATGGACATCTATTACCAAGAGTCGTTTGGCCCTGTTGTCACGCTGTTCGAATTTGAGACAACAGATGAGGCAGTGCGATTGGCGAACGATACTGAATATGGCCTGGTCTCGTCAGTGTACGGGGAGAATATCTACGAGGCTCTTGCGATAGCCAGAAAGATTCGCAGTGGCTCAT
This sequence comes from Exophiala spinifera, assembly GCF_000836115.1. Lineage (NCBI taxonomy): Eukaryota > Fungi > Ascomycota > Eurotiomycetes > Chaetothyriales > Herpotrichiellaceae > Exophiala > Exophiala spinifera. The sequence continues at coordinate 24,295 of NW_015622521.1, forward strand.
GCCATATAAACGGAGCAACAGTCCATGGTGAGTCCCCATTCTTTCCTGGTGACAGCTTGCTGATACGGGAAAAAGACGAACCTCATCTTCCTCTCGGGGGACAGAAGGCATCGGGCTATGGGAAATTTGGAGGGACGGTATGTATTGACGAATTTACGGAAGATCGAGTTATCACTATAGGCACACATGGACAGCATTATCCGTTCTAAGCTAAGTTTAAAAAGGAATGTGCTTGAAGACCGTTCTAAAGCCCACACAATTACCAATCCCGCAACAGGGTACGTAATATCAGATTCCAAGCCATGTGTCGCTCCTTTAGACCATCCTCAACCAAAAAAAGGTGCCATCCTAGACTCTATAACCACTTCAGGTGAGCCAAGGAGTCGGATGCAATCCCCGTAAATTATTGTGATTGCCCAGATGCAAGTAAAGAGATAGAGAAGATTAAGTGGCGTCCCGGATATTCCAATGGTTGCTGGAAAGCGATCGCCCGCAAAAATTGTGGGCCAGGTTCGGATGTTCCTGCATCAATGGAATTTCCGAGTGAGATTCCGAGGGATTATCATAGCTGACCATGGTCCTGGATACAGCATTGTGGGGGCCTGCTGACGCGGTTTTGAGCAGGAAACCTCGGTTATGAGGAGGAAATCTTGCAAATATGATATAATCTCTTGTCCAGTCACAATATTTGAAGTCAACAAAAGGCTGCGCTTTTCTGGGCTATTTATTATGGCAAGTTACACTGCATCAACTGCGCTCTTAGAAGCGCTTGAGGCAGCGGGTGTAACTCACATTTTCGTCAACCTCGGAAGTGACCATCCTGCCATTCTCGAAGCAATCTCCAAGCGGCAGCAAGAAAGCCAAAATGGTCTCCGCTTCATCACGGCGCCAACTGAGACGGTTGGGCTTTCTGCTGCACAAGGATTCTTTCAAGCAAGTAGCAAGATGCAGGCAATCCTTGTGCATGTTGATGCTGGTACATTATGTCTGGGAGGTGCTATACACAATGTGTCCAGAGCCCGAATCCCTGTCTTGATGATCGCAGGAACATCGCCTGTCACCGAGGAGAATGAGCTGCCGGGAAGCAGAAACGTAAGTACGACAGACCAAGATGCAAACTACATGTTACTTACATGTGTTGGGATTGCAGGAGTTCATCCACTATATTCAAGACACTATTGATCAACGCGCAATCGTCAGAGGATACACGGTTCTGGACCATGAGATCAGGACCGGAAAGAACATCAAGCAGCTCGTCCTCCGCGCGGCTCAGTTCTCACAGAGTGAACCGCAAGGACCGTCATATCTGACTGCTTCCAGAGAGGTTCTCGAATCAAAGATTGACCCGTATGAACTGAACCCAAGGAAGTGGAAACCGCTTGCCCCACGAGGCCTAACTCCAAGCTCGACTGAGGAAATAGCCACCTCTCTTGTGAAGGCGAAGTCTCCAGTGGTGGTCACCTCGTACCTCGGAAGGGATAGCGAAGCAGTTACTGAGCTTGTTAGGCTGTGTGAAGCCACTGGTACGGCCGTCCTGGTAAGTCGAGATGTGCAGATATATCCCCTTATACTGCTAAGAGGTTCTCTAGGAAGCAATCCCCTCATACATGAACTTCCCACACGATCACAGCCTTTATGTCGGGAATCATTGGAGTGAAGGTCTAAAAGACTCGGCCCTTGACACTGCAGACGTTGTCCTCGTTATCGACTGTGATGTGCCTTGGATCAAAGGTGTTTTCAAGCCGAGCTCGACAGCCGCAATCTACCACATTGATGCAGATCCATTGAAAGTTAACATGTCACTATTCCATCTCGACACGGAATTATCTTGTCAGGCAAACTCTAAAGCTGCTCTCGAACAACTGAATTCATTCTTGTCTCAGGATGGTGTGCTCGAGCCTCATGCAGATTGTATTAGGGCAAGGAAGGAAACTATCCAGGCCAAACACGACAAATACATTTCTGGGATCTTCTCTCTTCAAGGACTCCCCACGAATGACGAAATAATCACACCACACTACGCTCTTTCACGTGTAAAAGCACATATCGACAAAGATACTCTGGTTCTGAGCGAGGGCATATCAAACTACAGACCTATCTGCGATGTCCTCATGCGCTCCGTGCCAGGAACATATTACACGAGCGGAGCCACTTCCCTTGGCTGGCATGGAGGCGCGGCCGTCGGCGCCAAACTCGCGCAGCCCTCAAAGACCATCATCGCGATTACCGGCGATGGTAGCTTCATGTTTTCCATCCCGTCTTCCGTGCATTGGATGGCGAGAAAATATGACGCCCCCTTTCTGACCGTCATTCTGAATAACTGTGGTTGGAAGAGTCCGATGTTGAGCGCCATGGCGTGTCACAAAGAGGGCTACACTAGCAAATCATCTAGCGATGATTTACACGTCACATTTGACCCTCCATGTGACCATGCTAATGTTGCTGTTGCCGCCGGTGCAGGTTATGGAGTAACGGTGAAGAAAGCATCAGAGATAGACGCTGCATTAGAACGCGGATTAGAGACGGTCAGGAAAGGAAGAGCCGCAGTGATTGATATTTGGCTCCCAAAACTTCAAGTTGGTGACAGAGTCGGATAGATAAGAGGACATAGTTTAGGTTGAATTTGACGATTGCTGTTCCTTCTTCTCCTCATGTCTGTGTTCGATATCAGAATTGATGATACTTCCCGGCACCAGGGTAACTAATACCGTGGTGTCATTGAGCTTAATGTTTCTGGATGAGATATCTGGTAAGACTGCTATTAGTTGCCCCGTCGGTATAAAGTAGATGAAATACTTTCACTCTTCAGACATCTGTCCGGCTGTAAATGTTACGATATAAAGCTTGTTAAAGCCCCCTAGTAGTATCGTTCGCACACACTCCGGACATGAGCACTTCGCCCACGACGCGAAGTGTTCTGAGCTTTCTGATATCATAGGGGTTGTATTACTTCGTACCGAGCATCCTACTCTGGAGTCCGCATCGGTATTTCAAGCATCAACCGCGCGGTGCCTGCACCGACCCGACATGGGCGAAACCTGATATGCCAACAATGGCCCGGGAACCTGTCGTGAGAGCCTTTGGTGGAACAGTATGCCAGACCTAAGAATTGCCTTTGGGAATAATATAGCGATCCGTGGCGGTGAATTGCGATGAAGACAGAATCCAAAGAAGTCGCAGTGTTTGAATCGCGATGTTAGCGTCGGGTTCGGTTATACTTGTTTCCGACTGCTACATTGGCTTTCATGCTCTTACAGTACGTGTATATAGCGGCAGGTCGCTCCTATGCTCCTAGTTAGCCAGATTTAATTTTCTTCACGCCGCTACAACCACACGCCAAGATGATATAATTCATGAACTCGATCTGCCTAGGTTTGAGCTTCTGCAGATTTCACGTCCCAAGAGGTCAGTGAATGCAGTCATAAGCAAGGAAGCGTTGCCAAGCGCAGTCTCAACACTTCCTTGCACAGGCCCAACCCACTCGCCACAATCCTTCAGAGTCTCACCAGCCTCCAGGTGAGAGCGTAGATAGCCTTCGAACAGGAGAATGAAAAGCAGCCAGCAGCGACAGGGCTATCTCGCCCTCGATCTCTGTGGTATCTATTCGACCTAACAAAGGAATCACCCTCCTTGAGCCCATCTCACTCAGGGTTCCTTACTGCCTGCTCTAGCAAATCGAAAGATGTCCCTTCCCTACGCTGAAGAGCTGGCAGCTGCCCTCCGCGCCGTCCACCTCGCTTCACACGCAACAAAATCCCTACTCCCTTCCCAGGACAAGGGGTCAAGTTGGAAATCTGACCAAAGCCTCGTGACAGTCGCCGACTACGCATCTCAGGCCTTGCTCATCGCCACCATCGCTCATTCCTTTCCCGACGACCGCTTCCTTGGTGAAGAGTCCGCCGCTGAGTTGCGCCACAGCCCCTTACTTGCTGAACAGGTTTGGCATCTCGTGTCGGAGACGTTACGGCAGAGCCCTGACCCCGATACAACATCACTCCTGCGCGATGACTTGAAGGGGGTGGATGATGTGCTCCGGTACATTGACATGGGTGGAGATGGCATGGGTGGCCCTGACAGTGGGCGCTTGTGGGTGCTGGATCCGCTCGACGGGACGGCAGCGTTTCTAAAAGGCACCCAGTACGCGTTGTCGCTTGCTCTGCTGCAAAATGGGACTCAACAGGTTGGGGTGGTGGGATGTCCAAATCTGCCGTTTGAGGTTGCTGCTGCTTCTCCTTCTGAGTTCATTGAGGTCAAAGAGAGCCTTGTCGACAACGAAGGCCACGGATGCGTCCTCAGCGCGGTCAAGGGCCACGGGGCGTTTGTGCGCAAAATGGGAACCAAAGACTATCTGAGTCCGCCGATGAGGGTGACGATGATAGGGAGCAATGGTCCGAGCATTGCGGAGCACATCCGTCTCGTCCAGCCGAGCAACAAGTCATACGATGCGGCGAAGCAACAGGAGTTCGCGCGGCAGGTCGGCGCCCCCTGGCCCGGCACGCAGCTCTGGTCATCTCAGATGAGGTTCGCTGCCCTGGCCATCAGCGCCGGCAATGTCCAGGTTGCATTCCGTATTCCCCGGGACTACCACTCGTGTGTCTGGGATGTGGCGGGCGGGGCTTTGATTGTCGAAGAGGCAGGCGGGAAAGTCACCGATGCCAATGGAAAGGAGCTGGATTTCACCCGAGGGCGCAGGCTCGAGAACAACTGGGGCATTATCGCAGCATCTGCAGCGATACATTCAAAGATGTTGGAGGTCGCGAGAGCGGTGGATGAAGGTGACTAGACATTGTAATTGCTGTCGTCTTCAAAACGGCAGTGAAAGGATTTCCCTTTGTGGGCTGGAGAGGGTATTGTTGGGGTCGAGCCATCTATGTTTCAACGAAGTTACGGAGTTGTTGAAACACATGATTAACAACTCAATTAGGAGATCAAACTTTTCTCCTGACAAAAGTCGGGCTCGGAATCCATCGCGATGAAGAAGTCATCTTAGGGTCCGAACAATGATTCTGCTAATAGCAGACGACGGCACTGTACACTGAAAACATGCGAAAAGTAATGCAAAACGTGCAAAACTGCCAGTCAGGACCATGCGGTTCATTTACTCCCTACCACTCTCTCAATTTCCGGATTCATAAATCAGAGAGGCCTACAACGATGAAGATGACGACGCCTTTTCGATCTTTGCCAAAATCCTTCCCTCGCTGCGAACGCCTCTGTCGTCAAGCAGATGGATGAATCTATATCCCTGCCGTAACCGATCGAGCCGCAAGCATGCAAAGGCGATGAGACTATCTTTACCGATTTGACAATTTTTCACTTTCAACCTACGCGAAAAGCAAATTAGATATGTGACTCAATGCGGCTAGTAACACACAAAATATAGACACAGGCAGAGGGGGTAGAACGAGAAATAAAATATCAGAAGACTTACCGCAGAAAGCTGAGTTCTTCAGCCACGTCCGAAACCAGGGGAAAACACAAGCGTTCTCGCCGAAAGTCAGGATCTGGGCCCTTGCTTGGTTCTGAGCGCTGTCTATACGTTCTAGACTTTTGTGCTGTCTTTTCCTCAGTAGTGCTCAGGCTGTCAAGGGGCCTCTCACTTGGTATCATGAGGTGAAGGTCGCACACCACGTAGGGGTTAATCCGGTCGTGAGCCGAGCTTGTGGAAGGCTGGATGTTTTGGCCCGCAAACAGCGTCATGCAAAGGGATAGACTGCGTCGTTTGAGCCTAGACTCCGCTGGTGCGAGGGGAGGCTTTCCTCCCCCGGACGATTCAGAGGCGACTTTGTCGGACCTGTACCCGTCGGGCTTTAGGACCCAGCCGGATTCGTCGGCGAACATGCCATGGTTGAGCATCATGCCCGCGTCCAGGCGTTGCCAGTTCATCACCACCATTTGGATTCCCTGCCCCCAGAAAAAACAAGGATTGAAATTGGAAGAGTCCACCCGCCTCCCGGACGGGAAGACTCGCATCAGGAAGCTTCTGTTGTGTGCGAACAGCAAGTTCGCTTCGTTCCTATGAAGTCTCTGGATCGCTGCTTCGGACAGAGAGAATATGTGCGTGGGCAAAGAGGCTTCCGGCTGTGAAAAGTCCCGAAAAGAGTAGCCTTGGGTGTACACGGATAAGGAACTCAGCAAATCTATCACCTTGCGCATCGAAGGGTGGCCCGAACTCTTAGGCCATTGGCCATCCTCAGTCTGTCCACTCTCCCCATGGTGGTCAAGCGGTGGGCCCTTGACCTTTATTAAGAGCTTTCGCCGAAGCTCGTGAGGGCTGGGCAATGTCCCCGTGGATGTCGTGTTCATCGAATCAATCTCCACGAGAAACTCTTGCCAGATTTCCTGCATGATGTCGACCATGACCTCTTGTTGTTGATGACTCGCGTGGACTTCTAGACTGATAACCACTGGTAGGTCGCTTGAGACAAACGCGGTCTCGCGGATGGCATGGCAGACGTCTCGAAAGGGGACACCCTTGCTGAGGCTAGGACCGTGCACGACCCGTGGCTCCCGCCTCTTTGCAGATGTCGCTGAGACCCCTTTGATGTTCGGTGAAACTGAGAGGGATGGGCCGTCGGTGGACGAGGAATGTTTTGAACTCAGGTGTGGAGCCTGACAGAGCCATGCCAGTGGTGAACCAGACAATTTCCGCTGAATGCCACGAGACCGCATGTTTGTTTTCCTCTCCTCATGAATGTCCGGTTTTGTCGTCAACCGACGGCTTGTTTTGGACCCTTCAGGTTCATTGGAATATTCCGCGGATGATATGCCATCCCACACGTCGATTTCAATGCATCTACAGCCCCGTAAAAGTGCCTGCGGTAAGATATCCATAAGTATACGTGGCGACTTTATCTTGGACACGCAATGGAAGGAAGGCTTTCATTTAGCATGAAAACGCGGAGCAACATCACGAATCCAACCAATGCGTGGGACCCAGGATTGAATAGAAAGTAAATTGCTCCCACCTACATTTCGATAAGGTTCAACACTGGCTTTGCTCGTGAGCTGATTGCCAGTGATGTAAGTATTGTGGCTCGAATTGATGAAGTAGTCGGAGAGTGGTCGCGATAAATCAGACACCTTAGGTAGAGCCAATGCGTCGGCCGCTCCAGATGCCATGTACACCAAGAAGTCGTGCATGCTTACGAAGTCACGCTGCAGAAGTGGGTTGTCTGTGTCATAATCGCCGCCCTGAATCGCATGAACAAAAGCTTTTGCAGAAGCCTTGTTCCTGACCCGACTCGAATGGCCACAATCCTTCGTCGTCGTCGACTCATTTGCGTACGTGTCGAAGACCTCAGTCAGGTATGCGAGCACGCAGGGCGAAAAGGAATCGGCAATTCCATTGGGAGATGCAGAGGACGCGCGAGACATCTTGGCAGCCTCTCGTCTCTTGAGCCACAACAGGGTCGCGGCGGGGGAGGGGTGCCGATAAGGGCTCCTTCAGAGACGCATCTGGACATTGAAATTAGGGTGGCATAATATGGAATAAGCTCACGCTCGGTCAAAAAGGCCCAGATCCCCGCCACTTGCGTTGAGGGATGCGCTGGCAGAGGCTGGGAGAAAGAGAGAAAGTGGCTCGGAGAGGGTCACAATTACTACGGCGGAGTAGCCAGTTTCTAGGTGAAGGTGTCGCACTGGTTCAAAGACGCGGAGTATGAATACCGAGAACGAGGTCACTTCGGGGTCTAACTTCGCCAGTATACGACGTCACTTATGAGATCAACAAATAATGTAATGCCATATTATTTTGATAGGCTTGTGTGAAGCTGGTATAACCAGAAAATTGATGCAGCTAATACCCAAAAGTTGCGCGTTTGCATGAAGTGTCTGGCACATTATGCGCATCTGTGCTCCACCGAATCCTACTCCACCGTACATAGTGTAGTATCGCTACGTAGGTCGCATCAGCCTAGAGCAGGAGGGACAACTCTATCAACCTTCACGTCTGCCAGTAGATGATGTCTCAGTACCGAGTATATATCCCATGCTTACCAACTACCCTTTCTCTGCATCCTTTGCTTCTGTCGGTCCGAACGTCATTGTGCGTCTAGCTGTAAGTCTCACGTTGAGGAGACTCTTCGTCGGCTTCTCCCTCAGCTTCAGGAGTTGTGCAACCTCTTTCGAAAACACGACCAAGAAGACCATGATAACGGCCGGTATACTGACCACAATGTAGATCCAAAAGCTGCCTTCCCCGGGTAGGAACTCCCCGGACATGCTGAATATACTAGACAAAAACGTCAGGGGCACGAACAACATGCCGAGGAGCGTCAGGATCTTTAAGCTGTGGGCTTCCTCAGAGGCCTCCCGTGACTGAATCACTGTAATGACATTGGTAAGAGACACGCTGAGGCGCTGGCAACGCTCCGTGAGTGCGCACAGTTTCCCGTGGATGTATACAAAGTTGTCGATGCTGTTGAAGGCGGAGCCTCCCGTCAAGGAGGAGTTCCGATTGAGATGAAAATTGGGCTGAAGTGAATGGATCGCGTGTTCGACTTGTTCGCAGGACTTCCAGCAGCGCCGGTGCCAGTGCGTGACGTCGACCAGATGATTCTCCACGCCGTCGAGGGCCTTGATGTCCGCGCGAGCCAGGGCGTATTCAAGTCGGTCGATGATTTCGTCAAAGTAGACCAAAAACTGCATCCAGTTTGCGGCAATGACGCTTTTAAGGAAGAAGGATGCACCGTCGAAGAAGCCCGCTGGGCTCTCCATGATGGACGAGTGCAAGTTGGGGAATCTGTCTATGTGGTTCCAGTAGAACAGAATGTCATCGAACAATGACTTGCGAGTTGGGCCGGGTTGGGATTCCCATGATCCCCATTCTTTCTCAAGGTCCAGAGCACATGGAAATGGCGAGATGTCGACATATCCTCCTTGGTAGAGATTGTTCTGGCAGAGTCGTATCTCCTTTTCAGCGCCCTTGCCGATCTTGATGAACTCCCCGACCGGCGGATCCACGAGAATCAGACCTTGGTGCAGACATTAGTCCTCTTTCAGGCAGGAGTATGGCAGCGGACCTGTCAGCTTACCGTTGAAGGAACCGTTCGGTTCTCTCCGCGACCAAAAGGATGCGATCCTGTGGACTTTCGCCACTTCGTCAAACTTGGAATTGATCTTGGTCACCCAGATTTTCCGGTCTCGGTAGAGACAACAAGCCCCAAGAGTGTCTAGCTGGCCGTTAGGAAATGCACGCGACTCAACATACTGCATGCTAAACCATCGCTCAAGACCGTGTTGAGTAGGAAGTGTCGCGGCCTGTTCCTTGCGTGTTCCGCCACGCATCAACTGCTCTGCAAACACATACGGGTCCATTCGAAGACGGCGACCGAGGACTTGGACATAGGCTGGCGCGGTTCCCTCCAGAACATACACCCGGTGCTTACACGGTTCTGATCTGGAGGGTGGATCTTGCATATACCGCTCAAGCTCATCGGCAGAACTGAAGTGTTCTTGGCTTATGCCATTCTCGCGGATTTCAATGACAACAATGCGGCTTGTCTCCCCTTTGTTCTTTACATTTCTCGCACCCTGAATCTCGCAGAAGCGTCGCAGATTAGGGTAACGATGGCGCAAGGTTTCCACATAGCCAATATAGTCCCCAGCCATTCTTTCGACGCAAGTCGAGGAGGAAATATACGGTGTCTGATACAGAGTAGGCTTATCGTGAAACCATTGTGGTTGCGGGGTTAGGAGATGCAAGTGAGGGAAAGTCGGTGAAAGCTCTTTTCGGTAGCAGGCATGTAAGCGCCAGTCTTGGGGGGACAGCCTCTCTCATGGCATGAAAGAGAGATGTTCAACCAATCAGCGCTCGCCACGACAACCAGCCTCACCTTCTAGGAGGACGAACATGCCGATGCAGGCTGCCTAGATGGTGCCTATATGCTGAATCAAGCTCCCTCTGGAATGGATATTTTCCAGGGTCGTCCAAATAACACCAGAAACGCGACAAGGTCAGCCTTTTGGTGTATGGCTTTTTCACGTCCAAATTCTCGAGCCAGTGACAGAGGTAGACAGCGCAAATTCCAGGGCCAATTCTTCGCGTCGACGAAACAACCCTTCCAAAAGTAGCGGTACTGACCGCCAAATTTGGTGGGAAATTTCCCTGCAACCTGCGTTTCTTTTTAGACCCAACCTCGCTTAAGGTGGCCCTGCGTAGATTTAATCAAACGGTTCTGAAACCCGATTGAAATGCACCGTCCATATTATCTTGCCAGTCTCCTTCCAGCCGACTTCTCTCAACCTGTTGGTCAACGAGAGAAAGTTCGGCATGTCCGTCAGGCTGATCCCAGAACATGGTGGGCTTTCGTGACATTGTCCATGGGACAAGGTATGGTACACGGCTGATGCAAAGAGTTCAAACCAGCATACACGGCAATTTCCATCGAGCTTCTGATCGGGAGCTTCTGGTTTCAACTCTGCAAGTCTAGGCCACTCCACCGAACTGCAGCACTTGAGAGCCGACGACTTTGCCCAAGAGCTTCCCGAAGAAGGCAGCCGTTCTTTCCCGTCAGAGCGGTGGGAATTTTTATATCTTGCCGCAGCCGTGCTTGGGCCCCTCAAAGATGACAACAAGGCTGGGATGGACGATCTTGCATCGGAGCATAGGTATCAAGGAAATTGGAAGAAAACGAGAGGGCTCGAATAAGTTGTACAGACGAGGAAGAGGGCATTTGGGCGTGTCGTTGGGGACGGTGACCGGCATGAAAAGTTGGCTTTCATGTGGCCAGGCCCCGTTCGCAACGCAGATGCCAGCTCACTGAGGAGACGAATGCTTTTCCCTAGCATCCTGCGTTTGAGGGCCTAATCATCACACGACTCGGGCATTTTCCCAGATATTAGCGGAGCGCAAATCGGAAGATGCTAGGCTTGAGCCAGATCACAATACAGGCTCGAATGTCGGGCCTGGCAAGTAAGCTCACACTTTCGACGTGCGCTCGAATCGGGATCCGCGCACAACGCATTCCTTCTGCGTGGAGGGTGAAGTTCCTATCGCGAACAAGCCAAACTCGTCTACCCACCCACCTTTCCCGGATGTCTACTCTCCCTACCGCTCAAAGTCGGCGAGTAAACTCTAAACACGTCTGGTGGCGGATTGCTCGGAAGAGCTATGAACCTTCAAATTCAGCGAAGCTCAACAGCCCACAATAATATATGGAGCTGTGTTGCTGGTCCGTGGGTCTCGTGGGTCTCGTGGGTCTCGTGGATGTTCATAAATCGACGACATCTCTTTATCTGCGAATCCGTTACTGTCTTGCGGTCGCCTTTGTTTCCTTCACCTGTCGCTTCTGATACTTTAATCGGTCAATCATTTTGCAATCTTCTTGCACTCCTCCTTCTTAAAGGTTCGACCTTCTCATCCCTAAGCACCGACTGCCAGTGTTAAGCCGTCTTGGTACAATGCCAGTTGTTCGAGAGTATCTTTGGACTGCGACCTGCCTGATCTCTACCAATGAGCGCTATCTTGGAGGGCCCTCGATGAATCACTGCTATCACGATCATGCCTGAGTATGTGCTCCAGCTGCATTGTGTAATGGTCCTGACTGGGAGTCAACAATCTTGTCGAGTTCCTCGTCATCGTCATCCAGCTTTGCACCATCAACAGGAACCTTGACTCCTCTGAACGTACCACGACGAGCGCGCCCCTGACATCATCAAACGCGGTTGGCGCACCACGAAAAACCCCCCTTCATGATGTCATTGTCTGCCGTCAACTATCCTTGGATGCTTTATTGATTATGATCGATTGCAACAGAACCGCCTTCCTGGAGCTTCGCCTTTCCAGCGCGAGCATTGCTTGGCAGCTACCTGCAGCATAAGAATGGACCGGTCTTTTTGCAAGAAAACAGAGCTCAATTATATATTTATTGACGATGGCAGTTCCCAGCGTCGAATGCGGGGGCTCAGTTGAAAACCACCGCACGGGGGCTGTGCACCGAGCACACCCTAATCTTCCACTTCTCCAACGTCCGCCGGTCAACACCAGGCTGCACGAGGGTGTAGTCATTTCCCTCCCATTTCTTTCCTGCGCCCCGTCGTGCCTCTACCGTTGCAGAAACGATTTTTCCTTCGACAAAACGTCTTGTTCTTCACCTCAGCTCTGTCCCGTACCACAGACATGGAGTTGATGTTGATTGACCCAGCGAGTTCGCCTCGATACTCGCTTCCATTCACATTCATCTGCCTTGCCGACTATAGCGTTCTACTTCTTGCATCTTCTAACGAAACCAACGGTGTCTCTCCTGCTGCCACCTTAATGATGTGTACGTCCAGCAGTATTTCATGTGCGTGACTACGGACTAATTACCTCCAGTGTTGTTTATCTTTCTATCTATCACTGCCGTATCCTTTGGCTTTGTGCAGCAGTCTGTGTCTGACAAACTGCTACCTATGACCGCGGTCGACCCTCGAGAAATTCGGCGGAAGAAGACTAAAGCCCTCGTTTTGCACGCTCTATCTGGTCTATACCTATATTTGGCAACAGTCTATGTGCTCATTTATGCTTTGTGGCTCTGTTCAGTCAGTAATGGTACGTTTGGCGGTCCTTTGAAGGTGCAGCTGCTAATGGTATGCAGAAGCCTTGGGTACTCGACGTGTGGTCATAAGATATCCCACCCTATCCATCCTCCTGTTGTTCGTTCCTCAAGTCCTATTACGGTCGTATAACAAGCTGCGTGCAAAAATGATCAGGTTCAGGATCTGCTTCGAGATCAGTGTGTGGAAGTTACGCCAGAATCTCCCAATTCTTCTCATCACCCTCGAGACATTGTTCCAGGAGTTTCAAACATTCGTCGTTTTCGTGAATGAAATCCTGAACGAGGACTTCGATGAGAATTATACCGAAGATCGGGTCGCCAGAGTCAAGTCGGCAACGATGAAATATGGAGTGGCGATGCGATACCTTGGTCGAGGCACGCTGTTCGAGGTGACCGCAAGGGCATCCCCCTTTGGCGACTCCACCCACAAAGGCCTGAACATTGAGGGATCCAAGCCTCAGAAGTTCTTAGAAGCCAAGTCCTACCTGGAACGCGAAGCAAACGTTCTCAAACATTTGCTGTCCTTTCGGTCAACACATCCTCGCATCCACCTGCCGGTTCTCCTGCGCGACCTCTCTGACGACACTCCACCCTCGATCGAGTGCTTACCGGTCGGGGAGAAGACACTTGCAAAATTTCTGAAACAGCACTGCACGTCCAACAGCCACGGCCTTCAGTTCAAGAGGAGCCTGATGGGATGGTTCGGTTGCACACTGATCTGCGTCCGCTTTCTCCACGACAAGGCCCGTGTCTTACACACGGACATCAAAGCCACCAACTTCGTCATCAGCAGAGGCCGCATTTACCTGATTGATTACAGCACCAGTCAGATCTTGACGGCCGAGTCCAACTACACTTGCTCGGATCGAATCGTAAACTCCCCCAAGTACAGCGCACCCGAACGTGAGTAGACTCCTGTCCAGAATTCTATTGCCATTCTAACATTTCTCTAGTATTCAGTCATGATACCATTGGATTCTTCTCAGACATCTTCCCTTTGGGCTGTTTATACCTTCAAATGCTCACCGCATTGTGTGAGGTTCATCCATCGCTCCTGGACAAGACAGAAACAAATGGTCTCGACGACCGACACTGGTCCGATCCCGACAAGCTCAACTGGATTGTGACGAAGCATCTACCGAGCCTGCGGTACAAGTGTGTGGAGTCTCTGTGTACCATCGAAGACTTCCAAGCCATCAAAGCTGTGATTGCTTCGATGCTCAGCGCTAGCCCAACAGACCGACCCACGGCTTCTTCCATCCGTCTACCACGGCCTTTCCAGTCCAGATGCTGTTGGATACCTGGGCCTGAGCAGAGTGACAGTGACCACATTGGTAAATCTGCCGTTCAAGCACCGGAGATAGATGCCTTAGGGTTCACAGGATGCGCAATCCGAGAAGTTTCCGGCCGAGAGATTGATTCATCGCCGTCTCCCAGCCATGCTGAAAGATATCTCAACATCATCATCCGCGACGACACTCACACTCACAGAAAAACTAGCATGCAACTTCAAGACCCGGTACAGAGCACGGGTTCCATCCCTCATATTGTTGTTGATACCGTCTCCTCGTCAGACGCCGAAACTCCCAGTTTGACACGCTCAGCGTCTTCAGCGTCTTCACATGCCTCTTTTAATCAGTTGGCGTCATCTCCAGACATGCCGCAAACTCCGGCTGATGCGCCACTACCGGCTGCTCAGCATTCCACTTACATTGGGTCTTTGGATTTACTTCAACGTGCAGCGCTCCAACAGCCCCAGACGGAAGTTTTACAAGGGTTGTTGGACCCAAACCCGGCAAAGGCGTGGAACCACGCATCGGTACTGGAAAACGATACCGATCGAGTTGACATGGTTTACTTCAATAAGCTTGTCCGACTTGTCAACAACCAACAGCACTTGGAGGTACGCCCGATCAACAGAATCAAGACTTGGCCCTCGGAAGGGCCGAGAGCCTGTTAATTATTCCTCACATTGTAAACGGCAGATTGTATCCTGGGGAAAAGATTATCGTTGTTTTTATACTTCGGACAGGATTGGATTAGAAAGGCACGCCGTGTCCGAGAATGCTGCAGCGTGTCGCTTTTGCACGTCTCTGGTCAGGCCAGCGCGACACGTCATAGTCACGCGGATTCATTCTCTCAAAAAGCACTCTGGTTTAACTCATTGTGTATGATCTTTACTTGCACTGAGCTATTGAGTTTCCGAACTGTTCACATACTTCAGCCGCAGAGATATCACTTGCTTTCCCTGGTGAATAAAGAGACCCATCATTCGCACTCAGGCAGACCTTCACAGCCGACGCGTAGTCTGAACCAAGCTTTTGCGGTAGCAGTGTCTGAGCTGCCTTTTTGAGCAAGTTCCGTATTTTGACTGGGGAAGTTGAGCTCGACGGCGGGATATTGCCGTTTTGCTCAGTCAGAATGTCCATTGCTGACCTCCATAGGCCGATCTCGAGTAGCAAGACACCGAGAGCATAAATATCATGGTGAAGCCGGAAGGATTCACTCGGGTTGCCCTGACAAGAGGGATGTCGCGAAAGGTTTCGCTCAAGATCGTGACTGAAATAATACGAGGTCTTATCCCCTTCAAACCGAGAATAGTCACAATCCACAAGATACACACACTCACAGTCGAAATTTTTTACCAGCTCACTGCTGCTCAGGAATATCACAGAACTCTTCTGGATGTTCTTGTGCAGAATACCACCAGCGTGGAGTTGCGCCACCGCTGAACAGACACGCTTTGCTACCAACAAACGCAGCGGCATTATCGGCCGAGCAGCCGATAGACTTTCTCCGATTTGATCAGAGAGTGAGGTCAGAAGCAGCGATTGTCCGGCCATGTTCTGGGGTAAATCATACACAAGGTGGCATGAACTGTGTCTGGACCCGCTCTCGTGCTCGATCAGCTCTCTGAAACTCAACAGGCCGATATTTTTCCCAATATCCAGTCCTTGAAGGCTTTTAGCCAGACGGCGAAGACTTTTGTGCTCATAAGAGCATGAAAGCCCATCGGAAACACATTCGTGACTTTTTTTCTCCACGAAAACCGCTCTCCATCCATCGCTCGCGTGCTGGGTTGTGATGCAATACGATGCTGGAGTTTGCTTTGCAAAAATCATATTTTGAGGGTTTGCCGATTTCTTCATCTGAAGAGACCTAAGGTTAGATGCAGTATTGCCCCGACCTGTGATGCTGTAGCCGAGGTCTACAAGTTCGTTGCCAGTGCTCAGTGGTTTAAAAACCTCGAAAGTCAGAATTGTAAAAGGTGGACAGCTCAGCAGTTTTGAAGTACAAGCTCGACTCTGCTCCAGTACGAGCTGCAGTTGTGGTAATGACCACATTGGGCTGTCCTCGTGTCTCAATTTCCGAACATGAAGGCCCTTCGAAAGTACTTGTTCTGCTTCTTCGCCGTTTAGGCTTTGGACTTTAATCTCCCGACCCGAGTCAATCTCGAAGGAGATGGCGGCATAAGGATCGTAACAACGTCTGAGTTTCGCCATGTAGACGAGGATAGGCTGATCACTCTCCGTGCAAGCTTTGGACAGCGCCAGCCCGAACGTCTCGATCTTCTTTGCTTCTGACTGGAATCCCTCGCAGAGTTCGTCGGGTTTCTGCCGCCCAGATCCATCTCGCAGGACAATAACGGGTATAAGATGAGCGATTAATGCTGTTGTCCAATAATCAGCTTGTATCCTCTCGATTTTCCAATCTATACTGCCAAGCGACATCCCCGTGTCATCAATAGAAAGTGCAATCAGGTTCTGTGAGATTTAATATGTGTGGGAAGGAAGCCCTTGAGACACAACAGTAAGAGTCACTACTAAGAAGAAATATGTTGCGTGGAGTCAGCAACAGTACGCAGGCGAAGTAGTGGCTTAGCCTCAGCCCGGCGGGCTATGCAAGGCTAGTTTGTGATCGGTCACCCCCAAAGGTAAGGCGCAGAAATTATTTTCAACAGCGCAGCCGATTTTGTACCACGGGGCCATCAAATGAGCTTGTTGCAAGGCATTGTCACCTAGCTCACCTCATACCACGTTTGAAGGCCAGGCAACAGGACGGGTCTGCCAGGGATCTAGTTGTAGGGCTTGAACAGGCGACACTCACAACACAGCAAGACGTAAGATCCCGGACATTGGCTCCATCGTGACTTTACCAAAAGGCTCGAAATCTTGAACGTATGTCATTAGGCTTACGGCCATCTTGGCCAATCTTAGTGCTACAAGAACCAAATCCCAGAGAATCGAGCCATCAAAACAATGCGAGAGTCATAGACGCCGACTACGCCAAGCAAGTGGCAGCAATCCCCTTTTCCCAGCCGTCCTCGTTCTCGCCTTCCTCGAACGAGCCTACGAATTCTCGAAAGAGTCGGAACACGCCTCCCTGACATTCTGGAGAAGGTGAATGCTGCTTTGATCCGCCTCCAGAAGTGCAACGACGGCTTCTCGATATTTCCTCCCCATTCCAAAGCCGAGCTTCTCTTTGGCGAGAGCAACATACATGGCCTTGGCCCCCAGATTGTCTACCCCGTTGACCTTGTCGCATTCCTGTCTAGATCTCCACATGTTCTCGGCTGTTTGCCACAGACCAATCTCTAGAAGTACTATTCCGAATGAAAACAGATCGTGCTTCTGTGTATACTTGACTGCCTTGCCAGGCTGCAAGCGGTCCGGATGTTGATATAGTCGCAGGTGGTCCGCTGCTGCGGATGCAAATTGGGTTGTCGACCCCGCAGAACGGGCGAATTCAAAATTGACCAGGTATGGCTTGTTGTAGGCCAACCTAGACTCCGTGTCCTCGAAGATCACTACGTATCTGCTGCACATGCTCTCGTGCACCCAGCCTGCAGTATGCAGAGCCGCCAACGACTTTGCAAGCTCTGAGGCAATACGACGACGGTTCTCAAGATCTGAACTTCCGTCAAGAGTGGTTGAGGAGGCGATGATTTCTTGCAGCGACATGGGCTGCTTGTGAAGGGAGTCCGGAGGGTAGTCGAAGACGAAGCCGTATCGATGATGAGCCTCTTGGACAACTATACCTCGCAACTTCAGCAAATTGGGCCAGAAGGGAGCCCGTGCCAGTGCCAACACACGGAACAAGCTCTCGATATCCTTCCGACGTTGCACAATGAAGGGCTTTTCGTCGTCTGCTGCCCAGCCCTTATATTCGATCAATACTTCGTGGCTCGTGCCGTCGCTCTCAACCATGGCCCCGGCGGAAAGTTGTACGCAGTTCTCTGGCTCCAGAGCTGCACATGACAGATAGCCCTGCGAGTCCAGTGGAATTGGAATTTCTCCCAGTAATCGATGGTGCTGCTCGGCCGTCGTGGTCTCGTCGTCATCGATTTCGATGACTCTCTGGATGCCCAGATAATTGGTTGCGCCTGTCAACTGGGCTTCCCGTTGACGTTGAGGAGAGCCCAGATTCTCACCTAACAGCTGATGGAAAGCTTCGAGCACACCTTCCCGGACCTCTACCTTAGTATCGGAATGCGAAGGGAATCTAGGATGCGTCGCCATGACGAAAGGGACCAAGGCAAATAATCTGTCCGTGATCGATTCCACTTCTGAGAGTGTTCTCTCCATTCTCTTTTTGTCCCAGCCTGCAAATTTGTACCTAGCAACGGTACTGTTGATTGAAGCCTTGATTTTCGATTTGGCAGACTTATAGTCTGAGCGCCATTGATGAAATCCGGAATGTTCCCTTCTGAAGCTCTCGGACACTTGTCCATTCACATTTTCACCCAACGGTAGCGGCATATATGTCATCGGCAACTGCGCGCTCGTTGTGGGCGATGCAGTGTCTTCAATGAGCCACTGCTCCCGGTTGCCAGGGATTTGGAGATGAGAGGGATCTTGTTCGAGGGTAGCGGTGGTATATGCCTTGTAGAATTGCTTGTAAGTCGGGTCGTACTTCAGAGCTAGCCTAGTCCACCCGCCAGCGAGGAGCTTCTGTAGATCCTCATATTTCAGTTTCACATCCCTCAACCATGGGTATTTTCTTTCATTTCCGGGAGGGAGGTCACGGAGGTATATGTTTGCGAATCCTCTGATCTTGTCTAGTTGGACCTCAAATCGACGCTTCAGCTCCGCGAGGTGCTCGTCTGCTCGTTGAGCTACGCTGACTGTTTCATATGTCCATTTCGAGACCAGGTAAACATCTTTCGCGATCATCAACACCAGTTCAACGCTCAGGAATTCGGCCATGGCAGCCTTGGGGTGGTGAAGAAGTAGAAAATTGGGACGGTCTATCTCTTGGTGCGTCTCGGGCGACCAGAGCTCGCATAGCAGAAGGGGGATGTAAACGTCGAGGACATCATCAGGCTGAGGATCTGGGAGGACATACGATACTAATAACCCTATGGACTGGCAACTCGTATCAAGCGTAGAGCAGGTGGCATAACAAACATTTCCCCTGCGCCCTCTTCAGCCTCTGTGCAGAGACACGGGTTCGTATAATGCGATCTGCCTGCTCAGGCTGAATCCTTTGTCACATCACGAATTGGACAAGAGGAATGCACAACACGAGGTCTTGGCCAGTAGCACAAGACCATGGCTTGCTCTCAGCCTCCACTTAAGTCATAGATAGGCTAGACTCGAGTTTTCGAACCCGATGGGTGGCGGTTTCACATGATTGCGCGCCAATGAATCTGTCACAATTCAAGTTGTTGGATGGTGGTGGAATTGGGCGGGTTTGCCTTCTCTTTGGAAATTGGCGGTCATTATTCCAAAGACAGCCTGATCAACTGCGAAAATCAGCAGTTGTGTCCATGAGTAGTTCTTCCAATGATCCCTGCATATTCAAGTTTGTGCACGGAAACTAACGTTGGATCTTTCCATGTCGTCGCGACCACACCTCGAGTTGCCTTTCTCTGCCCACCAGCCTGCCCACCAGCAAAAGTGTGCTACAGCGAAACGATGGGACAGAGGCTTTCGGGTTAACGGACAGGAATCTGGAAGGTCATGTACCTATGCATGACATTGCTAAAGGCAGAAAGACTTACAAAAAGAGCCACTCAGATTTTGCTCTGCCTTTGCTTTGGCTCCCCCTGGATTGGCCGCGGTTGTCTCAGCCTCACCGGTGTCAACAGAGCGTGAGTCACGGGCAGTCAGGCATTCTCGGCCTACTCCGGCTCCCTTAGTTAGAGTTCCTACACCCTCATCCGAAAGAAGGAGCTAGGAGCCGAATTACCTTTCTCTTATCTTTGAGAAGATGGGTGATTACCATTGGCAGCAAAGATGCCTCAAAGAAAGAGGCGGAATAAGTCAGTTATCGGCACAAAAGAAAATTGCAAGCCCCTTGGCCGAAAGAGATCGAGCAGTGAGTCGAACGCACCCAGCTCAACCGTACTGAGTGACCAGAAGCCAAGGGAGGAGGAAAAGGTCGATGAAATCGTGCTTAATGTAAAAGATAGTTGTATCGATAACATTGGTAGGGTACTACAGACAAGAGCAAACGAGTATCTCAGAGTTTCCTTGACGCATAGCAAGTAGGACCACATGACACAACGGTTTCCGATGACCATTTCAAAGGGACTTGTGAAGCAATAAAAAACAGAGTTGGTTGTGCATCATGTTACATTGTTTCCCGAAGCCACCCTCCTTTTTATGGACACATTCTGCAACTTTCTCTCAGACATAGTTAGGTAGTAGAGTCGAGAAGAAAAAGGGAGTTGTGTCATTATTCTGAATGGTGACGATAAACTTTCTCGACAAGTCACTGTAACAGGATGATTTGCGCCCGAGGCCCTGTCGTAACCTGACACTGCACGATGATAGAGATCTGGTGCTTCTGAGAAATCATTTTTAGTCTTGAATAGATATACTATATTGCAGACTCATCTCAATAAGGCTGCGTTGTTGATTAAGATGTCGATGGCTTTGTCTATTGATGGAATTTTCTGAAAAGCACCTGCTAAGTCCACTAGAATCTAGCATCCTGCAGTACGCGATACCAATGGGGTGGAACCTAGCGACTTGTTTGTCTTACTGGGGAACATTTAGGATTGTGACCGATAATCGAGGCTTCAATGCAAGGTGGATATCAGAATGTGCTCTTTCTCCAACGTATACAGTCCTATGCTGTTGCTGATATGACTTGACAGGAGTCAAATTCATTCTCATCATCACCGGACAACTTCTGCCCTGATACCGCGGAGTGATGATCCTTTTTCATGCTCACTGGTGACAAGGAGACCCTGGTGTCTGGTGATAAGAAGATTACTTCATGATAGACTACAAAGATGACAACTCGGTGACGAAATAGTGGTATGACCTCAACGATGAGCCAGCCGAATAAGAAGCTAATCATCTGGGACCAGCTGAGCAATCCAGAGACGGTAACGAACCGGGAAGCAGCAAAGACAAGAATAGCACTACGTCTGAGATCCCAATTAGTCTCAAGCCGTCCTAGGATCGCTCTGTGGAATGACCTCAACAAGCACAACCGTGTCGACTCCCTTAGAGACTACTTCAGGATTGATAGACTTGCAAAATTGGCGAGCGGCAGAGGTCGAGCAGCTTCTCACCACTATGTTGAATAAGTGTTTTCCAGATATCTCGACAGTATTCGCGAGGAGGATATTGATAGATCATTCGCCTTCAGACGATCATCGCCTGGTCAGGAAAGCTAAGCCCATTAATAGTTTGCCTGTTTTCACTTTCAAGGTTCATACTGTTTGCCTTGCTGTCTAATATCATCTTAATGAAATTGGACGACCTCTTCTCCACGGAGAGTTCTCCATTCGTTGGTTGATTCGATTAATTTTGGACACTCAGCAAAGATGCATGCCCATTTGCGCAGAAGCGGCTGCGACATTTCGTACGCAGACGGATCCCAGGACTCGCCCCAAACAAGTAGACCTGTTCTTTCCATTCTCTGATCGCATTGTCCAAAAAGATCACCACACAGGGAGTCAAGGTCGTCCAGATTGACATGCTGCAAAATGGCGTTTCTCAGCTCGGGGATTGGCAACAGGTCAACCCATGGGTGATGTAACTGTTGTCTCTGCAAGGTTGTCGGGTAAAGACTGGGAGGGTAATCCTCTCCAAATGGGCCAGCAGAATTAAATGGGGAATAGATATCCAAGTCCAGTAACGCTGGGGAAAGTCCAATGAGCACAGAGTTCGAGAACATAGCTAGGACAATGTTGCACTGAGTTACTGAAAGTAGGAGGTCGCAGCGAAGCATCCGGTGGGTAGCATTGTGACTGAGTATCTCATGTAGCCGAGCTAGCCGCTCATAATATCCCGAGGAATTTGCCAGACAGATATCGAGGCGGCCATCAGAACCTGGAAGACCATTGCTTGCCGCAGCGGTTTGCGTAGTATCGTCATCAATTTCACGTGCCGTCCGGCCGTGCACGACACCCCCCGCTCCATTACGGAAGGGTTGATTGGAGTAGATAACCCATTTGGTGTTTTGGGCAAATGCAGGCGTCGAAGACCCGCGAGACAGAGATTTCCGACGTGCACCTAGCTCGGAGAATTAGCGAGAACTAACCACCGGGGAAAAATATGCTCAAAATGCAACCTACGACTCGCACGTTGGTGTAAGCGATTTTTGATCCGTCTACGATTGACCAAACTGGTCGGGTCCTCCTCTGATATGCTCTCCATCCTGTACGATGAAGAAAGAGGTTTCAACATTCAGAAAGTCCGAAGGTCCTGGAGACCTTACTAATATCTTTAGCCCGTTTAGGCTTAACTTGCTGACTCGAGTCTAACCATACTAGGATACTTGGAAAGAAGTCTAATTGAAGTTGCGCCTTTATGTTGGAAGTAATGGATCGAGTATGAATGGAAGAAGCTAGAAACCAGTGATTTGAAATCAACCCATTAGCAACACACCGGTTATGCATAGAGAGGAGTTCTGTTTGGAGGCTTTCAGGTCAGGTAATCTCCCGTATCCTCATCGCAAAGACCGGCGGAGTATATATACAATAATCTTCAAGACGTAAGTACACAAAGCCTCACTCATCAAATTCTCCTTACACACCACGTACTTTATCTCTAATCTTGCTAGATTTGCTTCAATATGGCGACCACATCCATTCCAAAGCGCCCATTGGGCAAGGATGGTCCTCTTGTGAACCGCCTGGGCATCGGATTGATGAGCCTTCCACCAATATTTGGCCAACCAAAACCAGACGCTGAACGCCTTGTTTTTTTAGACGCCGCTTACAAGGCTGGAGAACACTTTTGGGACACTGCCGACATCTATGGCGACAGTGAAGACCTCGTTGGTCACTGGCTGGCTGCAAACCCAGACAAGAGAAAGAACGTATTTTTGGCTACCAAGTTCGGCAATGTGATGGAACCAGATGGCACAGCCTACGTCAGAGGTGACCCCGAATATGTGAAGGAGGCGTGTCGTCGAAGCTTACAGCGTCTGCAATCTGCATATATTGATCTTTACTATTGTCACCGGCTGGATACAAAGGTTCCCATCGAGAAGACTGTCCAAGCTATGGTGGATCTGAAAAGCGAGGGCAAGATAAGGTATCTTGGCCTCAGTGAATGCTCTGCCGAGTCACTCCGACGTGCGCACAAAATTCATCCGATTACGGCTGTGCAGGTCGAGTATTCGCCCTTCTTCCTCGACATTGAGGATCCTGCCATCGATCTCTTGAAGACTTGTCGAGAGCTGGGAGTAGCAATTGTTGCATACAGTCCATTGGGTCGCGGTATTTTGACAGGCCGATATCGGTCTCCCGATGACTTCCCTGAGACTGATTTTCGCCGCATGATCCCCCGATTCTCCGCCGAGAATTTCCCCAAAGTTTTGGAGTTGGCCGATGAGATTGGGAAGATTGCTTCCAATGCAGGAGATTGCACTTCTGCTCAGTTGACACTGGCTTGGCTATTAGCACAAGGCGATGACATTTTCCCTATCCCAGGCACCGCAAGCCAGGAGCGATTTCAAGAAAACCTGCAGTCGCTTACTGTTGTGGTCGACAGCAAGAGCAATGCCTCGATTCGAAAGGCAGCATCAGAAGCCGAACTACCCGGCGATCGTTACCCTGCGTTCATGTTGCCCAATCTTTTCGCAGACACTCCTGCCCTAGCTTCATAGTCTTGAATACCTGATTATTATGGATCATTATCAGCCTCATGTTTGGTCCAGAACTTTTGGTTTAGCTTCTTCAATTCAAAGCTGGTGACATGTAGTGCCAAGAACTTGAATATGTCAATGGTTTACTGTTTCTTGTGCATAGTGCCATTACCATTATGGCCACATTAAAGGAAGAAAAGTTGCAGTTTGACCAGCGTCAAGACAGTTCCTCCTACCTGATGTTCCATCTGATTCGGTGGAATTTATTCGAGAGCACATCAAAATTGAGGATGTAGCGTCGACTCGCTCGGCAGTAATAGTGAGACATGGAGCGGATCGCGTTTTGACGTTCACCATTTAATTTATTGATGCAGCAACCGTTCAGCTAGAAGTATTGAGATAGAGAGTTAGTTGTTCAGCGTAAATTCCGTTGGTCATTCGAGGAGAGTGAGCATGCTCCTGCGTGTCTGTCTGTTCAAGCAGGTGATGAAATTGTGGCTTCCTACCGAACGACTCGACCAGATATCATCCTCCACACCTCCAATCCTCCGGCTTGACATCCCCATTCTACCCAATAATAAACTTTCAGCACATTATCGAAGTCCTGCCAACTCAGGAACCCCATCTCATTAGACAAGGATGCTAAGCGCTCGACGAAGAAGGATCTTTCCAAGACATCTTTGTCAGAAGTTGCCATAACACCCATTGTGAGCACCCAAATCATGAAGAGGTTATAATCAAGGCTATAGATTCCATTTCCGAAAAGATTATCATGTGTGTAGATGTTCTCAATCATCCTGGTGAGAAGTTCCTTCCTGGTGGGTTGACTCGGTAGTGGGAAGATGACTCCATGCATAAAGATCAATGCGGCTGTTTGAACCACGCATTCTAGTACGTTGTCGGATTCAGGTGAGTAGGATAGTAAGCGATACTCAACAAAATTCCTCAGAGATATCAAATCCTCGGTGGATGGACTGTGCTTTCCATGGAGATGAACGACGGGAAGATTAGCCCCTTGTTGCTGCGGCTCATCAGAGGTTAGAGCTAGAGAAGCCCAAGACGAAAGGATGTCAAGGTCCTGTAAGATCTCCACTAATGTTGACTCTCCAAGTATACTGCGCAAGCCGCCAAACCTCTGTCCATGAGCTTTTTTCAGGCTTTGTAAATGCTCCACCATCCAATAGCTCCGTTGTGGGAGCTCGAACTTTGGCCTGGTGAGACGTTTCGCGCTTCCAAGAACATCGAACAGATGCAAGGAATCTGCAAAACCGGGGGTCCGAACATTCTTAAGCCCGCCCTTTAAACTCACCAGGTATTCCAGTGCCGAATGATGGACTTCAGCCTGTCCATCAAACAGACCCTGAGCTTGCTGGTACGGGCAAGAACGACCCCATATATGCAGAAATTGAAGCTGTTGGAGGAACAATGGAGGCGTAAAAAGGCCGAATAGATTGTTTCCGGCGCCGGGTGGGTCTAGGGAAAGACGGCCCGAAAGGATGTTGGGGCAAGCTGCTTTGACGAGATGCATCACGGCAAAGAGGAGGTCATCTGGAATTTTCTGTTCTGCTTGAACAGACTGTAATTCTACTCCTGCATTTCCAATTGGGCGTCGAGATTTTTCCTGTTTATGCCCTCCATCTTCCAGCTGCTGACTCAAAGGCAGTTGCGAAATTAAAATTCTGACTTGTCGACTCAATTCCACCACAGTACTCAGGATCATGGACGAGTACCGTCGACTGCTTAGGAGCTCAAGGTCGATACATGCTCCAATGATGACAGCCTTACGCATCATCGGCACGGTGAGGACACGGTCAAACCATATCTCACTCAGTGGATGCGTAAAGCCTGAGTATTGTCCAATCCTGGATGCGGATGAAAAGCGCGGACAGAGAGTGTTTCTTGCTACAAAGGGTAGTGAGAACTTGATTAGAGCCTTGATGCCTTTCAACACTAGATTTAATTGAAAGTGACATACCGAAGAGGAGGACCTCCCGTACAGCTGGGTCCACAAAAGCATCGAACGCGAGTCCAGGGCTGACACTGACCGGAAGATTCTCTCTAGGTATTGAGCGATCACGATCATTTTGACTCCCTTGAGTGTGGCGTGTCTTCGAACTCAGGTGGTACCCAAACGCTTTGGCCACTTTGGCCTGCCGTTGCCGCTCTTCTGCGCCAGCCAAATTGCTCCCATCAGCACTTGCGTTCGCTTTGTCAAGCACCAATACCGGAGCATGCATCAAAGGATCAACATCTCCTTCTTGGGCTCAACTTAACCAAAAGCATAATGGAAAGCGACTTACTATATCTTTGCTGGTTCAACCTGTTCTGGAGGAGTTTCCGTTTCTTGGGGTCGGAGATCCCTCTCCAGTCATTGCCGGCAAGATTTCTGATCATGCCTCGGGTCCCTATTATGGTGGTTTCGGCATCCAAAGTCATTGTGTCGGCCGACTTGGGCCCGGTTGCGTTGTACTGCGAAGAAACAATAACGACACTCTCAATCTATGAGAAGATGTGAGGATCATGGGTAGAGAAGCAAAAGAAGTCTGCCCTAGGTGGCCGATACCCATTTCGTCCGAGACTCGGCGGACGAATTCCCCGGCCGCTGGTCTGTTAGTCAGCATCTACGAGGTACCTGCGTCTGCCGGGAACCTGACCAGGGGGGTAATCCAGTTGCATATGGCTCAAAATAAAGCCCCGGAGAGTTTAGCACTTAGCCTTGTGCAGACTGGTCGCAATCTTCATCGCTGCACATTCTCTTCAACTTTGCTGGAGGAAGGCTTGTTGCAGTCCATGGAGATACGGATATGCCGGCAGCACGAAGCACAAACTGCTGTCGAATTCCTTGATTCGTGCAGTCTAGCCGCGTCGTCCACACGGGAAAGAACGAGCGAATGCAAAATGTTCGTCTGAAAGGTCATAATGACAGCATCCGTACATGATATTTCCTTCTTGCTGACAGACCAACAGCTATGTCGCGATTGAGCCTCCTGGAGAACAATATCCGCTTCGGACGAAGTCTGAACTTGCACCATGGCTCAAGCTGACCTTATAGATATATAAATCTCATGATGGTAACCTCTGGACAGCCTGAAACTACCACGACAAGGCATCGAAAAGGCTAGAGTAACTGGAACCGAAAACGAACAAGCCAGTTGAAGAAATCATGACAAACACAGACGCCCCGTCAACTTCATCTCTGCACGGCAAAACAGCCCTCATCACTGGGGGCAGTCGTGGAATTGGAGCTGGAATTGCTTTACAATTCGCGCGGAAAGGAATTGCTGCCCTCGCCATTACCTACGCCGGCAATATCAAAGGCGCAGAAGACACACTCTCACAATGCCGTTCTATCTCACCTTCCCTGAAGACCGTCGCCATCCAAGCCAATCTGCTGGACCCTTCTATCGGCCCCAATCTCATTTCCAAGACTCTGGATGGAATCAATGCAACACACATCGACATAGTGGTCAACAATGCCGCCGTGCTGGACATGTCTGCACTCGAAGCATTTACCGACACTACCCTCACTGGGTTTACCCAGATGATGCAAGGCAACGTCTTTGCCGCGATGAGCATTATCAGCGCTGTTCTTCCCTACCTCCCGCCGAAAGGAGGCCGGATAATCAATATCTCCAGCATAGCGAGCAAGATGGCGAACTCCGACCGAATTCTGGTCTACGGCGCTTCCAAGGCCGCGCTAGACAGTATTACTCGCTCCCTAGCGTTCATATTCGGCGTACAGACCGGGGCCACGTTCAATAGCGTCAACGTTGGGCCTACTCGATCGGGGGCGACACTAGCAGCCGCGGAAAGTTTCGGACAGGCAATGCTTGACAGTACCATCGAACCGATTACGACCGAGAAAAGAATGGGTGAGCCGGAGGACGTGGGATTCGTGGTCGCTTTTCTGGCGAGCGGAGAGGCTCGATGGATCAACGGACAGTCGATCCCAGCAAACGGAGGCTATAAGGAGCTACTGTCCCTGCAAGGGTAGAACAATGGGGAAGGGGGTATAGCAGTGTAGATCTGACAGTGAAGAATATAGATATTTCAGATCCAAATTCATACGTCCGAATGATGATTTCACGCATTCAGAGTCATGTTAATACTTATGTGCGGCACTCTGCTCGTGGCAGACAAGATGAAGATGTTCGCGCAGTTAAGATCTCTGAGTTGCCACAACTTGACTCCTTCTGCTCTTCTGCAAGGTGGGGTTAGATTTCACTCCTGTGCTTAGGTTCAAATATACATACTCCAAAATGGGAAGTGTCCAAAAGATCTTCTGTCGTACCATTGGCGGACCAAGACTCGGTCGTTTCGACCCTGATCCGAGAGTCTGGGGCAATACACACAAAATTCACCAGTTGGAAGTCCCGGCACACATACATAACTACAGAACGATTCGATCCGCTCAGGTCGACGTGAACATCGAGGCTGCACACTTGCGAAGGGTCCAACAACCTAGCCATTATTGCATCATCAATAGCCTTTTTTGGCGACGCTTACTGGCATTATGAATCGAAATGCCGACGTCCCAGAAGGCCGTGCTGTTCGGAATGCCTCCTCTCCCGTCACCAATGGTCTGATAATGGACTTTATTCCATCAGCAGCTAAACATTTGATCAGCTTTCATGGGAGCTTCTATGCAATCCAAGGGGTAGCATACCGATGACCAAATCCGAGGCAATGATGGTACCATCTGCGAGTTTCACCTCGCCGCTGTCGACGTTCACGCTGACCACGTCAGCTCCCCAGATAATCTTCGCTGGCTGACCTCCGATCCCAATACCTGTCGAAGGCGCCGTAGCCAGGTGGCAAAATTCGTTCCATAGGTCCCCACGGTGTTGGAAGTACCAGTTGGCTCCTGCCACGTCACAAAATTGCAACATGTCCATTGTTGCTATTTGCTTGCAAGTCAGGTTGAAAGTGCGGCCAACACCTGCGCGGACGGACCCTGCGTTTGCGGCAGAAAACCCGAGAGAGCTCAAGATCTTAACTGCACTGGCTCCCAGGTTGATTGCAACTCCAAGCTCATGCCCTCCAGAAAAGCGTCAATGATTGTAACATGGTGCTCTTCCCTGAGTACCCGACCTGCAATCAGGCCAGCGAGTCCGCAGCCCACAATGGTAACCTTGAGTGACATACTATTGACTTTACCTGTTGAAGATGCGGGAAACCCTTATCTGCCGTGAACTCTCAGTGACAGCAATCATATCTCATTCATATCAATACATGAATTCCACACCTACGAACACCAGATATCTTCTGACTAGTGCGAAATGTAGATCAGGACAAGACTCTGAATGAGACCGAATTCTTCCCTGGAAATGCCGTGCAGATGCATTTACCAATGCACACAACCGAGTTTACCGACTTCAGCGCAGCTCGTGAGCATGTTGCAAACGTGAGTCATTACTAGAGCCATTATGGGGGGTTCGGCGTGCTGTATCATTCTAACCTGTTGACTCAATCCCTCAGTGTTATGCCATGTACAAAATGCAATTCAAGCCAGGAAACAATTTTTTGCCCCATCGGGTACACAGGAAGTTGCTCATCCCTTCGAGTTAGCGGAGCCGAAGTCGCCAGACCCTGCGGTGTTCACGTCAACCCCAGCACTGGGAAACCCGAGTATCATCCGACGAGAAAGCTTGACTTCGAGCTCGAGATTGCTCTCTA
Organism: Exophiala spinifera; assembly: GCF_000836115.1. Classification (NCBI taxonomy): domain Eukaryota; kingdom Fungi; phylum Ascomycota; class Eurotiomycetes; order Chaetothyriales; family Herpotrichiellaceae; genus Exophiala; species Exophiala spinifera. The sequence goes on from NW_015622521.1 coordinate 53,562, forward strand.
CATCAGTCAACCCCTGTCATATGGGCAAATGGTTAATGCTGATGAAGCCGAAGAGCACATTTTTGGGTATACTCTCGTAAATGACTGGTCGATGCGGGATATCCAGATGTACGAGAGCATACATATTGACTAGTGACCAGTTCTGTAGAGTGTGCGTGCACAGGGTCAGTCTTCACAGACAAGTAGCAGTTTCGGCGCGACGAGGATCACTTTCACTATATATCCAATGTCCATTGACATGCTCTCTCTATCTCACGCCCAGCAACCGATGATAAACTGGCTGTTACACATGTTGGTCAATTCCCAATCCTCCGCCCCAAGTCGACCGTAGACTCCTTCATCCTCGGCATCACCAGCCGCTCCGGCAACAAACAACGCAGGCATGAAATGCTCGTCCGTACCATGAGCATCCCTATACTCTGGGTGTTTCAACAGCCTGGTCATCGCGCGCCTTAACGAAGGGCCCGAGTTCTTTGTGATCACGTCTTCTACCGCCTGACGAAACTCAAGAGCCCACCCTTCCGGGGGAGTAGTCATGGCGAAGTTGTCGCGATATTTGACCATTGGGCCCCATTTGTTACGATAGAGGTTATGCACCGCACCCCCAGTGCCGACAAAGATATATCCTTCCTTTCGGAGTGGCCGCAGTATCGACCCAATTCGCATGTGGAAATGTGGATCGTATCGGGCATTCAGCGACAGAAGTACTGTCGGTGGCATGCCTTGAGGAAACATCCGAATGAGAACGAGAAAGGTGTCGTGAATCCATTCAAACGACGGATTCGGCTTCGCGTCAATATGTGCACGCTGTAAGATATCAATGCATCTTTGACCAGTCTCCAAGTCAGGGACGAGCTTGTACTCTTTGTAGATCCGTGGATCGACATATGCGATTGGACTTTTGCCTGGGTTCGGGTTCATGGCAACTTCGATTGTGTTGTGGCCTTTACAATCCCAATGTGCTCCCTAAAATGGGTTAACCATCCGCCTCGACAGATTGCTTGCCCTTTTGTATCTCGGGTTGGTATGTCTCACCATCATGATTATTCCTTTCACCTTGTTCTGGAGGGCTTCATCTCCACACGCTTTCCAGAAATCTGCAGAAGCAGACTCCTCTCCCAGCATCATCGTAGATCCATGGGAGAAGAAGTATACTGGGGTCAAACCTTGCTGCATCTTCGACTGCACCAGGCAAAAATCGGCCTGGGAGGATAATGGTCTGGTGTAGACTGTAACTGAAGGATGCTGAAGAGGGAGAGAACTATCCGCACCTAGACCCAAAGCGTGACTACCGTATGTTGCTGACTGGCGACTGAGCGCTCACCCTGTCTTTTGTGCGGCTACAGTTCTGTTTGGTCCTGGATGTGGGTCCAAGCTCGGCTACCTCATCAAACATCGGGACCGCAATTCAGTTGCAAGTCCCTGCCGCTGCATTTGCCGGAAAGGGGCTTGTCGGCACGGCGAAGGCTAATTTTACTAGATGTCGCTTCTGATGAGAGTGGCTGAAATTTAGCCAACCCGGGCTCTTGCACAATTTTGCACCCATCCAACCACCACCATCCAACTCTCCGCGAAAACCCCGCATTTCTTTGCGTGCGTGGCGGGTCTCCCATCCCAACTCTTGCTTCTGACGCCCTGATGTCCAGAAATTCTCGAGTTGCACCCAAAACACCAAGTCCACCCCTCCCCATCGCTTGTTCCAAAGGAGGTTGTCAAAGTCATCCGCGCTTCTAGTATCTACAGGCATAGGAGAATCAACAAGCTTCACTAGAATGACAAACCTTGATTCCCAGGGTCAAAACCAGGATTTAGACACCGCCGATAAGCCGCCGCCGGTGTTGGAACATGGTCAAGAACCCGGACGACAAGACGAGGACACAGTCCATCTCGGATCTCTTTTTCAATGTGGAGAATGCCAGAGGAAGTTTTCACGCGCAGATCACCTCTCCAGGCACATCAAGACCCGTAAGCCCTCCCCCCCAATGTGTAGGTCGGATCTGGGAGACTGCTGACCAGAGTAAGATACTCGCGACAGGCCTCACGTCTGCGCCTTCTGCCCCAAGTCTTTCTCTCGAGCGTATGTCATCTTTGTCGCACCTCTTCTTGCGTGGTACTCACTTCTCAAGGGATTTGTTGAAACGACATGTCTACGTTCATCTTCCGCCCTCGCAGAGACAAAGGCTCACGCGGGCCGACAAAGCTCACAGGAGAGTGTCTCAGGCTTGCATCCCATGCGCTACCTCGAAGCTCAAATGTAGTGAGGAGAAGCCTTGCCATCGCTGTACGCAGAAGAGCCTTATATGCCGTTACCCGGGACGTCTCCCTTCGGTGGATACAATTGACACCGCGGACGTAAGCATGGCAGATAGCACAGCAAATGCAGTTCCCCGTAAAGAGTTCACCTTCAGAGAAGAAAGACGAGGATCCGTTATGGAAGAATCGCCTTCCGAAAGTTACACCTGCGGCAATCAAGAACCACCTGGAAGTTACTTATGCAATAACCCACAAGTTGTCGCTGCGACAAGCGACTCTATTGGGAGCTATCCTGACGTGGAGACGGACATACGCATCCCGACAGAGAACTTTCCGTCTTCGCGCGCAGGCGAAATGCCTTCTGCGATTGACCTTGGCCTTCTCGACAATACCAAACAAACAACATCTCCTGGCATTTTTAGCACCTGGCCTTTTCCGTCCAATCCAAGACTTAATTCTGAGGTGCTTCACCAATTGACTGACGTAGCACCGAGTGAAGGCTGTGCTGGATATGCAGATTTTCTGAAAGACCTCGCGAGCCATCCGCAATCCAAACAAGCTTCACCCTCGGCCTTGCCTCATAATCCGTTCGAATCGCATGACATATGGGAGATTTTTATGAATTCCACCCAGGGTTCGGACATTGATTTCGAGTACGACGGCCTTTCTGATTTGGCGGCACTGGAAACGCATGCAACAATGGGTCTCAGTCGGCCTCAGTCCCATGAGCAGCAAGAGCATCAAGCATTTCTCATTGGGGTGAATGCTTTCAGTACATCGCTCTGGAACTGGACACCAAGCGCAGAAGATACTGGTGTGGCCTCCGAACGTCATCTGGCAGTTGGGGACTCCGATCAAGAAAAACTTCGAAATGTTCATGTACCGGAGCTCTGCAAGAAGCTCGCTTCCAGTTCGAACCGGGACCGCATCCTCGCCCTTTTTATCACCGTTTGTGAAAGGAAGAACATCCCAAAATTAATAAAGTCGTTTTCCTCGCCGACCCTGATGGAATGCTTAATTCCGCTTGCCCTACACCATCTTTCAACGCGGCCCTTAAGCTTCATCCACCCGCCCTCTTCGGTATCATGTCAGATCTCGCCTGAGATGCTCGCCATAATGATGGCACATGGCGCTAGCTTGACATCAGTCCGTGCAATTCAACGTCTTGGCTACGCGATTGCAGAGCTACTTCGCAAAGCTATTGTGCAGAGGTGGGAAGAGAACAACAGCGAGACACGGGACCTGGACTGTCTGCGAGCCTTTACGCTCACTAACATGTTGTTCTTGTGGAGTGGAAATAGAAGAAAGATGGAAATCGCCGAGAGTTTTACGCAGCCCGTGGTCACCATGCTTAGACGTTCTGGTATGCTCCGAAGAGATTACTATGTTGAGATTCGCCCCTCAGAGACTCAGACTGGACCCGAGTTAGACGACTTGTGGAAGAGGTGGGTGGAACAGGAGACCAAGATCCGACTGGTTCACCAGCTTTTCATTCACGACTGTCAAGTTTCTATGACCTATTTCACGAACCCTTTGATGTCATGCAGCGAGATGCAACTTCCAATGCCCCAGCCTGTCGAGATCTGGCTTGCATCGTCAGCCCAAGAGTGGAAGTCACATCTTCTCGCCCGATCTGGACCAACGATACATGAGAAGTCTTTGTCCCAGTTGATCAAGGAGGTTTCGAATCAAGATACCAGACCACCTGATCAGAACCTCGGTGAGTGGTGTTATCTCGTTCTTTATGGGGTGTGGCATGTTGGACGGAGTCTCCAGGAGCTTCAGAATACCCTCCAGAACGACGAGGACTTCGAATGTATGCCAGGGCCTTTCATGCTGTACGACAACAGCAGATTCGAACGACTAGTCGCAAACATACTAATTCCCGAAGACGCTGTTGGCCGATCTTCGCATGAGTTATCCTTTATTCAATCATATCTGATTATGGCACTTTGTGTTCCGTTGGAGGCAATTCAGGCTTTCGCCGGAAAGCATGGCGAGGCTGAGGCTGCCCGGGTTTTCCCTAGGCTGCAAAACTGGTCGGTCACCCGGAATGCTAGACTCGGAATCTGGAGAGCAGCTCAAACGCTTCGAAAAGCTGAGAACCTGGGATCAATTGCTTTGCGAGATTTCCATGCCGTGGCTACTTACCATGCGGGCGTTGCCCTCTATGTTTATGGCGTGTTAACTGCAACCCGACAGCGCAGGTCTGGCCAAGAGCTTGCTCGAGGACAACAGTCTTCCTATCAGCACATCTGTCTTGGCCCTAAGTACTCCAGCGACGTAAAGAACTTCATAAATTTCGGCCAAGGTCTGCCCGTGATAGAGGGTGTTGCTGATGAGTTCGGCCAACGGCCAACTCATTCTGTACTTGTACCAGGATCTATATTGGAATACACGTGTCAGATACTGAAATCCCCGTGCCAAATAGGCGAAGGAAACCTAGCTCCTTTGGTGGACAAAATGGCTCAACTGCTGCGGGAATTGGCCCGAGCCGCGTCAATTGCTGGGTTTGCTTGAATCACTCAACAAACACTCCAAACGATGTCCAGAACCAGCAAACAGGCCTAAGGGCTGCCTTTTCTGCACTTTCAGTCTGTCACCTGAGCAGCTTGTACAGATATCGGGCACCTGCGAAGGCACCACCAACGAACACTATGATAACGGGGCCCCCAAACACTACCAGTCCGGTCAATATGCCTTGTTCGAAGAAGCCTACTTCACGGGCTTGGAAAGCCTGACCGGTTTGTCTTAGCGGCTGGAGTGCAGCATCAAGCAACTCATTACGGGCGACACGAATGAGTTTGGAAGACGATTCCTCTATGAATCCCGACAGTCCCACTGCAGACTGCCTAGTCCCATGAATTTGTCGAAGAACTTGGAACATCGAAGGGCTGTAAGCCTGACTTGGTGACTGAGGCAGTTTTCCCCCAAGGGGCTTGGGAGGAGCGACTATTGCACGTTCGTATTAGTGATACACAGTCCCTTGATGACCGCAACGCACAGTCTCACCGAGTAAAAGTGGCGGAATCCCATTCAAAAACGATTCTTGGGCATTGATAAACTGGGCCAAGTATTTCGCTGTCGATGCATTTGCAAACACATATGATGCAAGATACGGCCTTCCTGTGACAGGATGGTAGTCTTTGGCCAAATTTGAATAGTCAATGGCATCTTCAAGGCTGGTGACTGAAAGAATCGCCAGAATAGGAAGATTGACTTTTCCTTCCAATAACCACGACTTCCTGTTGATGGCATTAGCGACTAGCGCCCGATCTCATTGAAAGCCACACTGACCTGGACTTGATATCTACTATGGATCCTCTGGATCCGAGAGATAATATGTCTGCCATACCATCTGCAGCGGCTTGTGTCATCCGTTTTTTCAACGACGATATATCCCGATGTGGAGATTCTTGCCCCTCGTGGTCATCTAGGTATGGAAGAGCCTCTCGTAGCACGGCTTCCAGGAAGGGCTTCTTGATGAACTCGTTCACTAGCACCAAATCAGGAGCATAATAGGATCTTCCGCAAAAGGAGAACCGTGCTGTAACCAGTGCCTTTGCTGCGCGGTCCAAGTCGGCGGTTCGGTCGACTATAGCCACGGTCCGGGACTCAGATGGGCTTTTCAAGACTCGAACGGAGCCGTCGATGATGGCTTCCGAAGAAGTTTGATCCACGAGTGTGCCGTTCTTGAGCATGCTTAGGTCGTCGGGTCGACTTTTGCAAATAGCGAATGTGTCGTTGTCCAAGGCATCTAATAAAACCGCTCCCAGAAGCGCTGGTAGTGTTCGAAGCGTGGGTTGTAGCTGTGCCAAACGCCATTTCGTCAGTAATGCCTCCCTCACGACTAGTTGAAGAATGTGAAGCCGAGAATACTCACTTCGAGAGCGACGCAGTTACCTGAGGCAATAGCCGCCGTAAGAGGAGCCATGGCTGCGTTAAGAGGAGAAATATTGGATGGTATGATGTAGACAAGTCCAACTCCCAAAGACAGGTTGGGGTTAGCATTTTCTGGGTCATCCACAACGGAGTACTCGTTCTTCAATTCTCGTTCGAAATTCAGTCCGTCGTAATGCAGGCGGAGTCCTTCCATGGCCGTGTAGAACTCCATGCTGGCCTCCGTTGCTGTGCATCCCGTGTCCTTGGCCACGGCTGTACACAGGTCTTCGGCTCTCAGACAAAGCCCGGCATGAAGCGACTGTAGTTGGTCTTGACGATAACGTACGTTGGCTGTCCGGCCATCTGTTTGCGCGCCCTGGAGGCGAAGCAATTCGGTGCTCATGCTGAGAGGAATACCTTGAGACGTGGAGTCCTTGTCGTTGCTTCTGTAGAGCTGCCAGGCGGAGAGCGACGCCCGGAACAAGTCGACTATGTACCTAAGCTCGGAAATTTCTAGTTATAAGCGTCGTGGCGATGACAGACAGATGCAGTCACAGAGGCAGATGGAGGAACTCGCAGACTGCTGGCTTGACCGCTGCGGATGACAAAGGTCAACTCGAGCTAAATACCAATAAATCCATAATACAACAAATCTAGGTCCGAAAGGACGGCCTTTCTCAAGACCAATCCGAAAACTTTCCTCATTCACAAGGTGCGGCTTTTGGCGCGCGGAACAGACCACCAAGATGTTCAAGCCTCTCCACATCATACAACGTCAAGGAGACTTGCCGAGCGGAGCCGAGTTCAGCGCCCGTCCGTCGGAACCAAGCCTCGATGTCATTCGGCTCTCCGTCGACGAGACTCACACTGCGATCGTAACGTTAACCTTGACGCAGATTGTATCCAGCAGATGAATATCGAGCTGGTGGGCATTCTATAACCAGCCATCTGAGAATTTTGAAGCCTTTCACGAGGACAGAAGTCCACTCGTCTCGAACTGGTGCAGCATGTCGGTGACCACTACGGAGAATCAAGTCTCTTACAGTATCGCGCAGACGCTTCGCGAGTACGATGTCCACCATTCAAACCAAGAAGCGGAAGACGCACCTCTCGAGACGCCGACCAACCTGCCAACAAGTCGCAATCCGACAAACTGGCCAACAAGTCATAGGAGAGTTCCGCCGTACCGTCCTGTGAACAGAAACCTGGACTTGAGCGTCCGAGGGACGGCCAACGCCGTAGAAGCGGCGTTTGTCTTTACAATGTTGCATGGAGTTTGGATCAACGCAGTAAGTGGCTTGAGATTATGAAGGCGAATTGCCGGAGTGGCCGCCTCTAGCCCTCATACGCGGACTTTGTGGTTGACAGTATCATAGGCCGCTTCACAATTCTGGAGGAAGACTGGCGGGCGCATCAACGACAAATACTTCAGATACAAAATAGGCGGGGAATGGTGATCCCTTGGGTGTGAGGCAACTTCTGTACCTACATGACAAGCATACTGTATTAGCCTGCATAAGAATACATGGTGCGACGCCAGCATTTTCGGGATTCGAACGCCCATGGTGGAATACAGTACGTAACAATGTAGCAACTTCAACTAAGCCCCAAGTACCCTGCCTGTTCCACCGCAACCGACCAAAAGCGCTAGTGCTGCAAGGGTAAAACACGTACCGATATATTTTCCCCCCGGGAGATATGAGGGGTTGAGGGGCCGGTAGCCTCGGATTGGAGACATGGCGCCACCGGAATTAGTCACACTGTTTATCTCTTCGCCAGGCTAAGAGAGAGAATTTACGGATGCATGCGGTATTCCAGCCGAGGGCGAGGGCATAAGTCTACTTGAAGAACCTCGAGACCTCGAACCACTGTTTTCTTCGAAGAGTTTTGAGCAACAACAGATTCTTAGCATTACAGTTTAGGGATCCCCAGACTACGTAGCCGAATTCGAATCATCCTCAAACATGGCGGGGCGCATCAGAGACATCAAGGTTACTGACGAGGTGTCGTTTCCTTACATATTTGAGCAGAATGTGTCAGTGCCTCTCAAGTCTGCCTCAACACAGAGGCCAGAAAATGTCATCAGGTGCAATGTGTACCGACCACGCACAGGAGATGCGGGCAAGGTCCCTGTTTTGGTCACTTACGGACCATATGGAAAAGACATCCCGTACCGAGAGTATGCGCACCCTGATTCAGAGTCTTCATTCTTTCCCAGAGCACAGCGCGAGCCATGATGATCCTGGAGCTACCACTGACCTTCACAGTTTCCATCCGAAATCTTTCGCCGAAGTGAATCCGAAGCATAAATCAGAGCATTCGTGCTGGGAGACCCCTGACCCACACTTCTGGACCTCGCATGGCTATGCCGTTGTTCGTGCAGATGAACGTGGCCTGGGGCAATCGCCGGGCTTCCTGGACACTATGTCTCGTGGCACGAGCGAAGCGTTTTTTGACGTTGTCGAATGGGCTGCCGAACAATCGTGGTCGAGTGGAAAGGTCGGACTCCTCGGTATTAGCTACTACGGGGGAAGTCAGTGGCGTGTTGCTGCACGTCGACCAAGAGGTTTAGCAGCGATCATCCCTTGGGAAGGTATGTCTGATTACTACCGTGATCGTTGCAGACAAGGTGGTATCTTTTCGAACGGCTTTATCAAATTTTGGTGGGATCGGCAAGTCATAACCAACCAGTATGGCCGACCAGGCCGCTCTAAGAGTCAATGGGGCCCTGACACCATCGAAGGAGACTTGTCGGAGGAGGAATTGGCCCATAACCGGCGAGATCAAAATGTCGATAATGCGGAAAACAAGTATCTTGACGACGAATACTACGCATCTAGAGATTTCAACCTCGGGGACATTCAGGTGCCTGTCCTTTCGGTGGCCAATTGGGGAGGAAACACTCTACATCTTCGGGGAAACGTCGAAGGCTTTTTCCATGCGGGTTCGGAACTCAAATATTTACGATTCATCAGTGGACGGCACGACCTCCCCTTTTATTATGACGAAGAGGTCGCAGTTCAGCAATCCTTCTTGGACGCCTTTCTTAAAGGTGACGACCGGGAAGGATGGTCGCAGAAGGGCAAACTACCACAGGTGAACCTGCTTCTGCGCAAGGGTAATATTGGTGTCAACGACGCTGAAGCAGAGAAGGGGTTTCAGCGCAGGACCGAGACAGAGTGGCCTATTGCACGAACGCAGTACTCTCGCTTCTACCTTACACCAAGTTACACCTTACAGACAGCCGTACCGAATTACCTTGAGGACGTGAGCTGCTCATACCTGGCGCCCAGTTTCGACGTCCAAAATCCACACAAGATCCAGTTCGTGAGTGAACCATTCACCAAGGAGACTGAAATTACCGGTCATATCACTGCCCATCTCAACGTTTCTGTGGAGAAACTTCCGGGAAAGGGGGACCCATCAGAGATCGATCTGTTTGTGACAATGCGCCACGTCTATGCAGACGGCAAGGAAGTCTTCTACACGGGGACCGCCGGTGACCCTGTCCCTTTGTGCAAGGGCTGGCTACGAGTCAGTTTGAGGAAAGTCAATGAACAGCATCCATGGCACAGATCCTGGCTTCCCAGACGGGACTATCTATCGACTGATGTAGAGACGGTCGATCCAGGAGTTATTTATCCAGTGGACGTGGAGATATGGCCAACAAATGTTGTGACCGAGATTGGTTCTAGGCTGATCTTTGAAGTCGCTTCTGGAGACACCCAAGGAGCCGCGGTCTTCACCCACAACCATCCAACTGACAGGTAAGTAAATACGTCTATGACCAGATGCTCTGTAGCTAACTGCCCTGATTGCAGACCACTGGAAAAGCTTCAGGGAGTGAACCATATCTGGTTCGGACCAGGGTATGAGAACTACGTGACATTACCAATCATACCTGAGCGCCAATAGACAGTCACGAACACTATCGCATCGCAAATTCCCCCTGCGCAGCTGGTAGGGGTTTGTCGGGTAGATAGTGGTGGTCAATTTTTAGTACTTTGCCCGAGTTTAGCTTCCTCCGCGGCGAAGCCTGCTCTGGAGTAAAGATTCATGAGAAGTTTAATTGAACAGCTTGTTTATGTAGTAAACAGGCTCGTCTCCCCCAGAGCCTGAAGACCTAAACTCTTCAACTGGTCACACCACTTTGCCTTCCGCGCAAGGGGAGAACTGCTAAGTGTACTGATTGTTCTGCATACCTGATCTTATTTGCATCACGCAATTCAAAATGTCAGGCTGGAAGTATGCGTTTTCGTTACCAAAGCGCAAGTCGCTGATGCTGAGCCTCCTGGAACCCCAAAACTTGTTGGTATGTACACGCATAGTCATCGAACGCTGTCAATCCGAGGCATGCTACTAGCTCGAAAGTGTATGCAGACCATGCTCTCGAGCGCACTAGATCTGGTCACGCATAGCCTGAAGACCATGTTCGCCTTGTTCCGCAGCCCACAACTACAATTCGCGACCCTCTTACCTGGCCTACCTGGCGAAAGCTCGCGATCCTCTTTTGCTCCTCATACTATGCGGCCGTGGCAGACCTGACATCTGCGATGAGTTCCTCCATGCTACCTATCATGGTGTATCAGTACCATCCCCCACAGACATTCTGCACCCTCACGCACCTGGTGTCGGTAAGTTACAAGCTCCATCACGACGTCTACTTCCCTTCCGCCCAGGATTCTTGATGCTCTTTTGTAATATGCACGCTGACGAGACCGCTCAGGTGAACGTTATCATGTTGGGTGGGTTCAATGTCTTCGGTCCTCGTCCCGTGCTCGTTATTGCGTCTTTGATCATGACCCTTGGAAGTCTGGGGTGTGCACTTTCCAAGAATAGCTTCACCGCTCTCCTCGCCTCGAGAGCGATTCAAGGTTTGGGTGGTGGTCCAGCTGACACAATTGCTGCCGAAAACTTGGGAGATATCTTCTTCGTTCACTAGCGTGGCCGAGCTATGGTGCGTTTGAGCTGTCGTGCCACCGAAATATTTCCGTTACTGACTTGCAAGTTTTACAGGCCGTGTATACCTTTTTCTTGGCCGCCGGATCCTACGTTGGAGGTATTGTTGGTGGCTACATGGCCGGTCGTCTCGGAATCGCCAACACTTTTTGGGTTCATAGAGGTCTTTCGGCGACGGTTTTTTCTTCAACTTCTTCCTCGTGCCAGAGACTTTCTTTGACCGTCAACTACCTACAGTGGATGGAGAACGAACTTCACCAGATGACGAGCAGACAACCGAAAAGGTCACCACAGTCAATCAAATTGAGCGTTCTGCGGTGCTCGAGGAGACTTTTCCAAGCATCTCGTCCCTCGGGATGACAACTTACCGCGGCGGCTTCTTGCAAGAGCTTTTAAGACCCTTTTGGACTCTAAGATTACCCGGTTTTGGGTCGTGATGCTGCAGTACAGTGGCCTTCTGGGGGGGCATTGTGGCCATTTCCACCGTGGCTCCTCGATTTCTCGCAGCACCTCCATATCTATGCGGCGAAAACGTCGGCTTGGCCTCACTGGGAGGGGTGGTAGGCACGATCATCGGCCTCGTCGTCACGTACTTAGTAGCAGACCGCATGTCGCAGAGGAGGGCAACCCACGATGGACACGGCTACACAGAGCCTGAAGCGCGCCTTCCTGCTCTGCTTCCTTCTCTCTTCTTGTCCACCACCCGCCTTTGGACATTCGGTTTCTGTGCTGCACATCCGAGCGCATATGGCTGGGTCGGCCTCGCAGTAGGCTTGGGCATGATCTCTTTCGGGATTGTTGTGATTCCCTCTATCGGATTCAACTATGTAAGAACTATGTCTTACCCCTACCCTTCCAAATACGCGTCCCTTGCTGATCAGTATAAATCCAGCTGATCGAATCTTAACGTCCCGTAAGTGCCAACCGTCTGGTGATGGTCACACTCTTGCGCGCTATCATTTCATTCTCCTGGACCTTCTTTGTTACGGAATGGACATCTGAGGCAGGACCAGCGCTGCCATTTGGAGCTTTTGGAATGCTAATGGGTATAATCTCACTTCTGACTTTTCCCCTATGGGTCCTGGAAAAAGTATGCGTATCGTGACATCGCATCATCTTCCTCCAGACTTCGAACGTTAGTTACGACCCGGGAATTGAGTTTAGAATGAGATGTTGTGCAAGAAAATGGTGGTAAATTGTCGTGAACATGGGCAGATGATCCGTCCTCAAAACCAGGCCAGTACTAGGGTCAAACGCCCTATATCGAAGCAATGACGAATTATGCAACAGAGGAAAGTCGGCTGGCCAACCCAGGGGAAGTTGCCGGAATAGTAGAATTTGTGGCCAGCAAGGAAGCTCAAGTCTGTGGTTCTCGACTCTGCAGGACAGATGGATAGTACGTCCTCTCGAACCGACTTTTTTGAGCACAAAACCACGTTTATTCACAGTAAAACGCTTGCAAAATATCACATATTGCGGTTCAATAACTAGTTACTCAAGTGGGCTGTAGAAAAGTGAGGGAGCCGAAGCGATCAAGTAGCTGCTACCAACACGGGGGCCTCAATTTCGGCTGAGAACACCGTTCCGATGCAACCCATATCTTCTTCACTTGTTTCATCCATTTCCACTACGGGATATTCGAGGCAACATTTAGTGAGATTTCTCTAATCACGAAACCTTGGAATCCATATTCACGTCTCTCCTAGCAGGGCAGTCCAAATTCCAGTCATACCAGTAGGACGAGCTTGGTTTCATCTCCTCTTCGATATATATATTCCATAAGCCAGCCTGGAAAAATTGGCTTACTCGTTGAAAGACCGAAAGATTCTCGTCACTGTAGGTTCGAGGTAGTCTCCCTTGCGGCAATTGATCTCTCTCGAGGAACTGACTGTTGCAGAGGACTCGGGAAGGTTATAGCGGATAAGTTTGCATCTCATAGCTGCCATGTTTCTATCAATTATGCGTCAACTGAGTCTGCGGCGAAGGAAACTGCAGAAGAGATATCGACCAAGCATGGGGCGAAGACCTTCATTTGTCAAGAGGACTCACACGCCAGCAAAAGTTGTGGCAAAACCAACTGTATTCGATTCCGGTGCTACACTAGATTGATTATCCTGTACTAACACGTAGCTTCATATGTTGTGAAACGCGAAACCGAGCGCCAGGAACATGAACACCGAAACGAAGCTGCTCATAATGGGTGTCGTCCTTCTCTTGGTCCTTGTGCGGGTGTTGTCAGTAAGATTGACCATATGCATTATGCCTCATCTCTACCATGAATTCCAGTGCTAACGGATCGTGAGCAGGCCATCAGAGCGTCCTCGAATGGGCCTCTCAACAAGATTCCAGGTCCCACAATTGCCAGATGGACCAACCTGCGATTGAAATGGGCCATCATCACGGGGCAACGAATCTTCTACGTCCATGAGCTTCACCAACGGTATGGACCTTTTGTCCGTATATCACCCACGGAGATTGCAGTCTCAGACGTCGAGTCTTTCACTCAAATTCATCGCATCGGGTCGGGATTCCACAAGTCTCGCTGGTATCTTGATCTGGTAGACTTTCCACGACCGACGCTGTTCTCGATGAATGACCCTGCGGCACATGCTGCAAGGAGACGGCTGCTCGCACGAGGATTTAGCAAGTCGTCTCTGCGCCAGCGATGGGAATCGGTCGTCAATGACAGAATTCTGCTCACGATGAGAAAAATCGGTGAAGAATCAACGGCTGAGGGACACGCCGATGTGTTGAAATGGTTCACTTTCATGGCAACTGACATCTCCAGTCACCTTATGTTTGGCAATTCCCAGGACATGGTCAACTTGGGAAAGGCAGGTGACTTCTTAAGCAGTTTCACTCCCGAGCGTGGTTAGTGCTTATAGGTATGCAGAAAACAAAGTATATCGAAGTGCTCGAATTGGCTTCGCAAGGTGGAGGAATCGGGGCAGGACTGCCCCTTGTTCGTTCCATTGGCCGACATATACCTATTGGTATTCTGAAAAGTTTATTTTCTGCTTCTGACTACTGTTGGAAACGGGGAGAGCGGTTTTGAAGGGCGCGAGAGCCAACGACGAAGCGAACCTTTTTGCTCACATCATCCGTGAAGCAGGGAAAGGGGAGCAGGTTGGTGAGCTGGACGTCCAACTCGAAGCCGCAGGACTCATTGTTGCCAGTTGTGATACCACAGCCATTAGTCTGACATACCTAGTCTGGTCAGTCTTGTCCAGGCCATCTCTCCATGCTACCATCCAAGAGGAGATCGAATCGCTTCCACTCACGTGTGGCGATACTATACTGGAGACCCTGCCGGTGCTCAACGCGGTCATTGAAGAGACTATGCGGCTTTATGGTGCAGCACCAGGGGCTCTGCCGCGGGTTGTGCCTCCTGGAGGGGCCACTTCGCCCAAGGGAGATACTTTGTTCCAGGAGGTGTGACGGTGTCTACTCAAAGCTATACCATGCACCGTGATCCAAAGATATTCCCAAGACCTTTTGAGTGAGTGATTTCAAGTAGTCGACCCCAGCCATTTTTGTGGAGATTCTCCTTGCACGCAGCCGGAATGTTGACTCAGGGCATCCTGTTTTCCTCTTAGGTTCGATCATACCCGATGGATCGCATCTTGTACAGCCAGAGGTAACGACCAGGTAAAAACAATCTTCACACCCTTCGGAGCAGGTTCAAGGACATGCATCCGCGTCCATCTTGCGCGGATGGAGTTGCGGCTCGGAGCGTATCACTTCTTCCGCGGTTTTCCCAGAGCTCGTTTAGCATCCAGTTCTAACCCCGAAAGCATGGAGATGGAGAATTTCTTCTTGATCGCGCCACGGGCACAGAAATGCGAGGTCACGGTCTGAGGAATTCGCTCTGAAAGGAGCATGGAACAATACAGTCAGCCAAATTCCTTGAAACAAGAGAGCTCCAGGGTCCCTGAGTCACTTTCACGCCAACACTCCTTACACATGCTCTAGTCGCGATAACCCCAAGATTGTTCGGCGCGAGGAGATTCGCGAGATCCAGTTTGCTCTTCGGTTTTGTAGTGGTAACTGGCTGCTGTATGTACGGAAGGGCATTTAGGCCGTGTGGCAACCGGAGAAAGGTATCTCCGATTTTCTACCACAAAGATATTATCTTTTCTACGCGTGCCCCCGAAAGGCGTAATCAATATTCCTTCTGATAAGTGTCCCTGAGCTGAAGACTGAGCCGATGAAGGACATCGTCTCGTGTCCATTACACCAGATCGTCACATCCATTGACCGATTACTCCGTACCACTTGTAGTGCCGAGATAGAGCACTACGTTGAAAATTGAAACACATCGATGAGACGGGAACACTCACTCCAAACAGCTCCATTACCTTCTGTGCCATGGACAGCTTTGAACACGCTGAGTCTGTTTCTGATGCGTATCCCGAACGAGGATGGAAAGCCTATGGCGTCACTCTTGGCGCCTGGTTCATTCTCTTTCCAGCCTCAGGCCTCCTCAATTCTACCGGTATCTTTCAGGCTTGGCTGCTGGGGAATGATCTCAAAATGTACAGAGAAAGTGAGGTTGCATGGATATTCAGTGTATTTGCCTTTTTGTTCTTTTTTGGGGGGTTTTTCGTCGGTATCGTATCATCGCCGGTGTTGTCTTGTCCCTAAGCTCACGAATGGCCAGGCCCGTTGTTTGACAAGTTTGGCCCCAAGATTCTTCTCCCCACAGGAACTGTCGGCGTTGTGACTGCCTTCATATGTGGTAGTTTTTGCAAGAGTATGTACCTGACTCATTCTACCATACTGGATTCCGAGGCTGACAGACAGGCTATTATCAATACATGCTCGCTTTGGGTTGCCTCGGCGGTGGAGCATCGTCTATTCTGTGGACTTCAAGTATCGCAACCCTTGGCCACTGGTTCCAACAGAATCGAGCTCTAGCGACAGGTCTGGCAACAACTGCAGGTGGCGTGGGAGGGGTTGCTTTCCCTCTGCTGTTCGGACGGCTGTCACAAAAAGTGGGATTTCTTTGGACCATGCGCTGCTTCGCGCTCATCAGCACACTCTGTTTTGTCCTGGGCTTGTCCCTGTTGCGAACACGTCTACCCCGCAACTCGCAGGCTCGACTAGTTCTCGACTGGCGCGGATTCGCAGATCTTCGCTTTGTACTTACCATGATGGCTATATTCATCTTGGATTGGGCAGTGTTGGTGCCGCCAGCGTACATCACCTTGTATGCCACCACTGAGAACCTACACCAGATTTCACAGCACATACTTGCTGTTCTCAACGCAGCTTCGATTCTCGGACGGTGTCTGCCAGGATTTATCGCTGACAAGGTTGGACGATTCAATGTCATGATAGTCTGTTCTGCAATGTGCACGCTGTCCATTCTGGGACTCTGGCTCCTTCTCGGATCTCGCATGGCTGGATTGCTTTCTTTCGCCGTGATATATGGGTTCTTTAGTGGTTCAGCTTACAGCCTCACACCAGTATGTGTTGCTCAACTCTGCAGGACGGAGGAATACGCGAGTCGATACGGCACAGCCTACGGAGTCGTCAGCGTTGCGACGTTGGCGGGAGTCCCCATTTCCGGCAACATTTTGAGAACAGGCAACGGAGAAAATTATAGCGCACTCATCTGGTTCTGTGGTGCTGCATATGCCGCATCAGCTGCGGTTTTCATACTCGCTCGTGGTTTCGGTGTTGGTTGGAGTCCTGCTATCAAGTTTTGACTCGATTCGTCTTTGATCTCAACTCGGAGACATTTAGTATCATCAAGCATTATCTTTCTATGCACACCATGTACGTATGGGATGTAGTTATCAGAGAAATTTCAAAGCATTATGCCGGACGAACAACTTTCGGATTCCAAGTCTATTTCTTGAACATGTCTTTCGAGGTCTTAACTAAGCTTCAAACCTCGCTTCTCTGAGAGCTCCCTTGGATCTTCAGTGAGAATGGCTTGGTGGTATCGTTCTTCTAATTTGAATTCTACTTTAGGTAGGAAGACATTGTTATCGTATTTATCACTGCTATTCAACTCGACTTCTGCCATACGAGCCTTATCATGTCATTATAACCCGACCCACGAGAGCGGTCAGAATGACATGTTGAGAAGGATCTATATTTACTCAGTTTTCGGTAAGACCGCGTTGCTTTTCGAGGCATCCTGAGTACTGAAAGAGCGCGAGGATTGAGGATCTTCTGTAGTTTGACGATCAGCTTGCTCAACGGCCGAAGCCTCCAGCAACCTCAGCTTTATTGATTCCCCCTGCGCTGTCACATCGGCCTTCGTCGCCTTGGCCAGTGCGACCTGTTCATCTCTGGCGCGTCGATTAGTGTCGACGTATGAAGATCTCCGACGAGCTGAGTTATGGTTTGCGTACGCATCCAGTAGATTGTCGAGGATTATAATGACAAAGTATGCCAACATGATGACCGTGACAGTCCATGCAGATAAGATGAATCCTGAAGTTGACGGTGTGTCGCTAAGTAATAGAGCGGCAGTCGTTGTGCTGCAAGACACAGATAAGTTAGGCCTAGTATCTTCAAAGTTGACTTGTTCCAACCTACCAGAGCCCAATTCCCACAACAAGTCTGAGTACAATGCTGACCCATTCCTCACGGGATTTCTTCGTCTTGCCGAACCAGTATAGCACTGCAAGGAGCACCGCAAACACGCCAGCAGCAATATAATAGTAATATAGGACCGTCCAGAAAATGCCCAGTTGAGGTTCCCAGGTTGCGTCTCCTTCATCGACTTCAATACCAAAAGCTGCAAAAACCAGATCGAACATGCTGTCTCGTATCTCACCGATGTATTCATCGCGGCCGCTGCTGTCGTTTGCAGAGATTTGACGAATATCAGACAGAGAATCGTTAACGAAGTTTTCAACACCGAGCCTGTACAACGTCTCATGCTTGAAGTGGTGAGTGAAAGTTTCGAGCTTCTCTTGGAGATATTCGACGACTTCGTCATTGGTTGAGTTCGCCATATCGTGGGTGGCTACTGACTCGACTCTGACTGCTTCAAGAAGATACCTCATAATGACTTTCCATAGGATCAGGGTAGCGTTGCCCTCTGAAACTAGAATTAGAGCTGTGTGTAGTGGGAAGTGAAGGATGGCCCATACTTGCTGTCGAATGGTACCAAAGCGGTCGTGGTCGATCTGATCAAAGTACAGGATCCATACGAAGTATAATAGCAAAACCGCTGAGATGGTTATGCCAAACACGCTTCCAGACGTGTTGACGGAATTCTGCAATACTTTGGAAATCGACCTCGTAATCCCTATGATACCCTCGCCCATGATGATGAGCGTTAGCAGCCCAATGCGCTCGACGAGGTGAGTTTTTTTGAAGCTGATAGATCTCCAAATGCAAGAGATGGTGATCACCCCAATAGCCTCGACACAGACAATAATATAATGAGAGATGTACACTGGTGGTCCACCGGAGTGTGAAGTGCTTCTGTCGGGTTCGGTACTCTCATCGTTAAGGTTAAAGGCAAAAAAGGTCCCAAGGAAAGCCATGGCTGAAAGGAAAAGAGTTGCAATTGTCGAGAGAAGGGGTACCCGAGTCCTAGGATACTTGCGGACATAGAGTAGGACAACAATATATTGGATTGCAAGAGCAAGTCGTGAACACATCAAAATGATTGAGAGTGAACGAAAAGTCCTAAGATGCTCCGAAACGTCTCCGGTGTTGTAGTTGGCACCGCAGGCGGCGATCCCAGTCATGGCAGCGAATGCGATAGCCTTACATATCCGGGTGAAGACCGAATCCGCAGCAAAGCGGACGTCGAATAGCGAAGTCTCCAACCAAGTAAACCACACGATTGCGAAGAAGCCAACATAATTTCGAAGTGATTGTCCATTAATGATCTCGTGGTCGGTCGTGAAACTGGTGAGATTGGCGACGAGAAAGAGATCATAGAAGAGCTCGATCTTACTCGATTCGTGGTCATGTCTGAAGTGCGGAAGCTCGTCGTCTGAAAGGGAGGACCGGTCCGATATCGATTGATTGTCAGTCTCCTCGGCGGGTTTGTGATCTACTCCTGAAGACAGCGCGTATTCTCCAGAAGTTTTCGAAGACGATTCGAGAGGAGAAGCAATCCAGCGCACAGTTTTCCGGCGAATTCCATCGTGTGCAGACTGTCGTCTTCGAAAGAGTTGAGAGGTACTCATAGGTTCAGGTAACAACAACAGGAGAATCGTATGGAGAAAATTCCCGTTTCGTGACTGGAAGGAAAATACTAGCGCAAACCAGAAGGTCTAAATGAAATGGCACAAGCCGAATCTGCTTCGCTCTATCAAAACAGCAGACAACAAAGGTCGTACATATCTTGGCTGAAGTTCTGCGGCGGAACCCATGGTTTTATGGGATTATTCAGCGTCTCAAGAACAAGAACACAGAGCAGGGTCTCAGCTGAACTTATAGGTGTAAGGTGGCGCTCGTGTTCGAACCTAAAACGCAGTCGAAGTCGTCCGTGCTCAGCAGGATTGGAGGCTTCATTGAGACTAAAAGTTTCAACACGGACGCCTTGGTCAATAATTGGCAAATTCTGCGTTTGCCAATTCTTTGCCAATTGTCAAGAAAGATCAACATGCTTCATCGTGTTCAATGAAGGTTGGAAATGTATCGACGATTTCGCTTATCAATACTCGTTCATGAAATTATGGTAGTCCTGGGAATAAATAAGTCATGAGAGATTTCCGTCGAAGGAATTCGCTGGGCTGCAAGTGTAAGCGAGCCAAGAGCCTGGATTGATTGCCGGCCGCACCGGCCACATGGGGCTTCGCAGGCCGTCCTAGACCTAAAGATAGTATAAGGTCTGTGCCCCTAGAAGGCGAGTTGAAGTTCAAGGGCGCCGACAAGGATATTGGCAGATTTCGATCACTTGTTAAAACTTGATGGCAAAGTTTCTCAGAGAAGGGATCTAGTCGTGTTCTATGGAACTATTCCTGTTAGACAAATATGCCAGCCCAATGGCAGAAGAAAAGCTTAGACTCGAAGTCCCCGGTGACATCAGATCGCTCGGAATTCGCTCCCATTGATATCCATCATCTCTTCTACGGTTTGGCGCAGAGGTTCGAGATAAGATGTCCCATCAGTCCATCGAGACCAAGAGTCTGGTGTCCTCCATTTAGATCGACCATTCTCACAGCAGCTTTGATATGATGCTTATACATAATAACGCTCGAGGTGGCCAGCTATGTCACTGTTTGTGAGCTACCTGGCCTGATGCAGGAGGATGTGCAAGCTCTGTGTCTCTTACCTCGTCATACGCTAGCATCAGGGTCTTTCCGACTGTGGCGTCACTGAAGACAACTTCGCTTGAGATGGCTTCTCTCAGCGACTTTGTGCACGAGAGCTTGTATTGACAAGCAAGCTGAACAAAATATTGCTGTTGCTGCGAATTTTGATGACTGTGATCCATATGCCGACAAGCCAGAAGAAATAAGGCGTCGAGAAGACCTACTTCTCTCAGTGCGAATGGCACCCATGTCTTCGTCATGGAATCCCGGTAAAGGTTGATATCTTCCTTACAGCGCATCAAGGGCACAACGACTGCGACATCTGTGGATTGAATAAGACAAGGCAGGCATTAGTCTTGTGTCATAGACCCAGACCACGAGGAGCTTGGGAAAACCTACAATGATCCAGGAGAAAATGCTCGATGGGCTTGAAGGGCCGGACAAAGCTCATAAACGGGTCTTTTCGACCAGCTGGTAGTGCGCCGATGAAGCGAAGACTTGTCATAGGTTCGCACTGGATACCGTGGGCTCTCACGACACTGGACTTTGAGGTCAAGTGCTTCGACTGGTGCTGTATGGTCTCGCGCCGTCGGGTCTCCCTGTGAACGGCGCGCGCGGAATGTGATCGAGCCGCTCGCCGCTGCTGCCTTTTGGCCGAGGCATTCCTGGTGTGACTCTGGTCGACGAAATGTAGCATACGTCTGGAGGGTGGCCTAGCGATTCCGGAGGGATTCTTTCTACCTGATACACGAGATATGCTAGGGTAAACAATAGAGGAGTCGGAGGGGTGTCGAGCGAGAATTGCTGACAAATATCGCCTTGTCCGCCAAGTCTTGATCCTTCCGCATTGGGAAGCGACTAGTCTATTTTTGGATTCTCCTACTCGGGCCTCCCTCGATGCTGCCCTGATGTTGACGTGTTGAGCACGTTGAGGAGATTCTGCGATGACAAGAATACGGTGAATCAGATTGGAAGTGTGATCGTTGGAGATGTATAAATGCGTGCTTCCCGGAATCACAACCGCGTAGATTGCATTGTTGCATTCTCTCCTCCCCCTCTACCCCCTCCCAGAATATCCATAGAATGGGTGGCACAGTTCTAATCACCGGAGCCAATGGTACATTAGGCCTTGAGTTCATTCGGGCCCTGCTTGAATCATACCCCCAGTACACGGTCGTCGGAAGCGTTCGAAATCCCTCAACAGAGTCTGACCCGAACACAGCCAACCTTGGGCGAATAATCAAAGAACACCCAGGAGCCAAGGTGCACATCCAGGCACTAGACCTCGGCAAGCTAGCAGAAGTGCGCAGTTTCACAGATCAACTATCAGCCCAGATCGATCAAGGACAGCTTCCACCACTCTCGGCCATAGTATGCAATGCCGCTGCCTGGTCCCTGGAGTCCGGGTTGAAGTTGACGTCAGACGGACTTGAAGCAACTTTCCAGGTCGCTCACTTATCGCATTATCTCTTGGTCCTGAAGCTACTAGGGAGTATGGACCTAAAATCTGCCCGTGTTGTTATGCTAGGTTCAATCACACACTACCCTGAAAAGGCAAACCCCATGTCAGCCTTTCGACCTGAGATCCCTGAAGATATCGAGATCCTTGCGAGGCCGAAGCCGGATCAGCCAGGAGAAGCACAAGATAGAGGATATCAGCGGTACGGGACCGCCAAGCTTTGCAATGTGACGTTCATGCATGACTTGAACAAGAGACTTCTAGCGGTATGTTGAGACTGTGTTCTGTTATCATTGGCCCCTGGTTTGACTGGACGACTGACATGAGACGGTCAATAGAATCCGCATCTATCATCTTTGACAGCAGTTGCAATGGATCCAGGCGGTCTCGCTGCATCCAGAGCTCAAGCCGAACAGAAAAAGACTGTCAGGAGAATCATGGCTGTCGTGAACTTCTGCATGCCCCTTTTGAAGCACCTTACCCAAACATTTAGACCCACTGCAGATGCGGCACGGGACCTTGTCGAAGTCAGTGTTGGAGCGGAGTTTGTTGGAAAGCGAGGGTACTATGTTGGCCGCAAAGCAGGTGATTCTGCTGCAATGAGCAGAGATCCTGAAGTTCAGACTAGACTATGGAATGCTTGCTGGAAGTGGTCCGGTCTCGAGTCCGATGAAACAGTCTTCTAGATTGATATACTTCTTCGCTGTCGAAGTCGGACTATTTTGCATTATGGAAGGAGAGACCAGATCATTCAGTAATAGAGTGGTATGCATAGAACCGTTTGGCTATCAGCATGGACCTGATTCAGCTTAATAATATGGCAGCACCCCATCGTATGGCATGTTTAGGAAGTATTCCACGGCGAAGTTGAAGAAGGTGGGGTCCTCCAATAACGCAGCGTGAGAAACCTGTGGCAAGATAAGCTGCCCAGCAAAAGGGATCCACGCAGCCATCGCGTCCGCCTGGTTCCTTGGAATAGTCACATCATGATCTCCATCGACAATCCAGACAGGGCACTTGATCTTGCCCAACGCAATAGGACCCCACGTTGGCTCAGAATCCCACATCCTGGAAGATCCTCCATCAGCTAAACGAGCTTTCTGATGTCATAAGGGTATAGACCACACTTACACATTGACCCCGTCCTCCATCGCAGAACAGTTTTCTGGGAGCGGGCTGAGAGCTTCACAAGAATACGCGGCCACAGGGGTGTCACGTTTAGTTATATTGAGAGTCGAGTAAGTCGTTCCGTTGGTACTGAAGTCGGAGTCGAGGTTTCCGGTGACTGAGTTAATGATAGGGTCATTTGTTCCTGGATTGCTCATGTTTGCTTGAGGATTTGCTCCATGGGCAAACACTCGGTCAATTCGATGGGTGTAGTTCATGGCTAAATCAAGGCCAGTGATAGCGCCATCGCTCCAACCTACAACAGCCACTCGTGAGATGTTGAGATGGTCCAATAGCGCAATCGCGTCGCGCGCAAAGTCATCATAATGGAACTCGGTAAAGTTCTTGTATGGACTCCGACCTTGTCCGCGGGTGCTGGAGCCAAGTAGTCTGTCAGCATCAACCTTTTACGGCAACCCAACCCACACTTAGGGTAATACTCACTCCTGTAAGATAACTCGACGGCTCCGGGCTAGAAAGTTGGCCTGGCGGTACATCTGATTGCTATTTCCAATACCACCATGCAGAAGGAGGACTGGTGTATGATTGGAAGGCTTCCCCATTGTGGTGTACCACAAATCAACTCCCGAAGATAAATTCAGGTATTCGCCTTTGTCGCCATTCGACAGGGGTCCAGGCTGAGGCCACCATTCCCACCGAACAACAGAAGCATTGTAGTCTTTCGATGGCAAGGTATCGCTGCGCGTGGGTCAGCTTGTGTGATAGTGGAAATTCTTCAATTAGGCACAGTCATACCCAGACACCACTGCATTCAAGAGCACAATACTCGTAAGGGCGGTGGAAAGGAGATGCATATTGGCAGGAGTTAGTCAGTGGGGTGCAAATCTGAGACCCTGTGCAGTTAAATAGAGCGTTGCTCGCCGTCACTACGCGATAAATGCCTTTTGGGAAGCGAGATCAGAAAACATAGAGGCGACCTGTTCTGTTATATGCACCTGCCTATCAGGCTACGAACCCTAAGCAATGCCATGAGTTGACTAATGAAGCTTAACTTAGAGGCTTATCGTGAATGGGTACCAAGTTTGGCCCGATGTAGCCCTTTGATATCAATTCGCTTAGCTAGACTGGCGCATGGTTCCTGGTAAGAAGTTTAATCATACACTCATCCACTTCACCGGGCCGCCGATCATACATTATGAAGTTTGTTATGTCAGGTTATATTGGAAATAGCTCCTCTTCATCACTCTAGGTGTAGCTATGTTGAAGGGGTTTGAAATGTATTGCCAAGGGGAGTTGAATGGCAGCGAAACCTCGCAAAGATAAACCATACGAGTAACGTACTGGCTGAAGAAAACTGATTCAGTATCATTCTACAGGGCACGATCTCACGGGCACCACTGAAGGAAGTGATATTGTTCAAATACTACCTTATATTTGGCCATCTCAGCGAATCAACCCTACAGAACAATAAGTATTCCTCCTACACAAGTTCAACTTTTGTCGATCGTCGAGAGCTATTTCGCAGACCCTTGCTCAACTCGACATCAAGGTTACATTCGACCCTCAATACTCGCTTGAGACTCGGTAAGTCTAACCAGCAGTAGACAACTCCCCAACCTTAGTTCGAGTTTCTCTCGCAATCAACTGCCATTTGTTACAAGTAGCTCGAGCTCGAGTTGAGTCGATGGCGCACAAATCCGAGGAAAGTAGACCGGCTTTCGAGTTTCAATATTGAGCCTATCAGATGTCGATGATTAGTCCAATTATGGCCCACAAATTGCAGCTTACTTTGAGTAAAGCTGATGGTATTGGTTCCAGTAAGCCACTTCCGGCACGATTCCCCAGGCCATAGGACAAACAGCGTTGAATATGAGGTCATAGATAGGACTTAGCCCCTACTCGTAGAATGCACGTAGAAGACTGTCGAACAGCTTTAATTCACAGAGATAAGAAAGATATCAGGAATTTGCTTGTTCGACGGCCCGAAGTCACGCCTCTAGTAACACTCTTGGTGTCAGTGCCTTAACTTTCTTATGTTTTCCGGTGTGAATCCCGATGTTGACAGATCTAGAGTTTCATGTCGGTGCTGTTATGCGAGCGAGCATACTGGATGTCCACAAGTGCCACCGAGAAACTCACCGAGGGTGGGTAAGTACCTGATTTTGCGCGTATCAAGATCAAATCATCACAGTGCCTCAACTTCTGACAACCTCCAGATCAGAAGGGTACGACTGGGTCAGGATGAACCACCCCATCACCTGCTACGTCATTCCTTAGACTTCCCTAGCCGCGTGATTATCGCCACTTACTCTGAAGCCGTGGCCAGCCTGGATCTGTGTCCATCTTGGATCCTGATCCAGCTCCAAATGGTGCGTTGAACCTTTAAATTCTACGTCATCTCACAGTGGTATTTATGGCTCGACTGAAGGGTAGTCGTACGAGAAGCCCTGCGGTAGGGTGTTGCATCAGACGCCCTTTAGACGAAGTCTGTCCCTGGTGGTCATGGCCGACATACTAGGTGACCAGGATGCCTAAGCATAGAAAATGTTAAATCAGCTACATCGACACCAATTTTGATGGGATTTGACACACATAGGTGCCAGTACCACAACTCACACATGTCCGTTCTGAGAGCCGAGCGATCAAGACTTGAAGATGGCTTCTCCACGGAGAAAACTCAGTTCACGATTCACCGGTAGAAGGAATGCCATCCTACAGCGATATCTTAGACTTGAGCGGGTCAGCGGCTGTTATCAGCGAGGCCTAACCCTTCCATTCTGAGTATCCCGCCAGGATTCGACGAGACTCTTGAGATTGATCGAGCCAAAATACATAGGTGATCCAAGTGTCTTATCCACTAAGCCAGTCTGAGCAGACGTTTTCCTGCTGACCAGCCATGTCAATTGTTCTTCGAACCTTGTAGAGCCTCTCAGGCTACTTCGAGGAGGCTCAATAGGATCGACGAAACCCCAGGCAGACTATCGAAACGTGGGGAAGGCTGTACTGTACCATAACCTCGGGAGAGGGAGCCCCAAAAGGCGGGGTAACTAGTGTCCACTAGGAGATTAGACGCACTACGTTCCTTGAGTTATTGGGAATAACCCAATAACCTCAACTCCTTGCTTCATGTCAGGCCATTCAAGGCCGGTGAAGTACAGCTAGCGCATACAGGAAGGCTCGTGTGACGCTGCCTGGGCGCACCTATACTTCTTGTCCCTTGGTAATAGGGACATTACTAGGCCGAGAACGTCGCGAAGTTCCTGTGTCTCTGCGGGCGCATTCAAGCGATTGTGCCACGGCAGTCGCAGAATGTCTGTGACTGGATCAAGGCCAGCTCCAACTCATCAATTCGAACGAGGGATATGTGTGAATGTGAAGCATGGGCAGCCAATGACCGGATACTTCTGTCTCAGACTGGTGATGAGGCCGCTCTACCCAACAATCAAATCCAGGTGTCCCGAAGCCAATCTTCACGCTGTGACACTTGTTGTGGAAGACCCATACGGTAAATTTGTGATGGGGGAACAGAACTACGCTCTAAGCTTGAGGGACTGGCAAATATCTGAGTGATGTTGCAATGCTTGATGCCAGAAGGAGGCGCCAGGAACAATCGGTGAGCTGAAACGACCAGAAGCAGCAGAACAGAATCAGTTGTTGGAGTCAAGGAGAAAGCAACTGTCAAGCCATAATAGCCTTCAAGCTATGAGAGTCGAATCTGGTCTGGACTTCTCCATGTGTGGTACACAGTCGGCCCATACCCCACGGCCCACCGGTTGATAACCGAGGCCATAGCCCGGATTTATCTAATATATCATGACAAGATATTGGCTTTGACTTTTACTTGGCTGAACTCGTAAAGCTTAACTGGGAAGAGAGTCAAGAAAGTCGGAGTCAGAATGAAAATGGTCCTCCCCGATCTTTACCCCTTGCGTGCGATTTTTCCCTTTCTTGTCTGCAAACGCCCTGATAACCGAGGAAGTGGCCCCGATTCGATTAGTCTGGGGTAGACGACTTACTCTTGGTCAGTAAAAGAGCGTCGATACTTAATCCCTCTTTAGGTCACTGCAAGTAGCACATCTTCCTCAACTCCGCACAAACCCCTTGACTGTTGGAAAATACTGTCTGCTTGGTCGGACCTGTCCAGTCACAATGGGTAAGCTCATCCCCAATGCTTTCAATCTGCTGGTGGTTATCTATGTCGCACTTGGATCAACGGCATGCTCCTATGGCATGGCCATCATTGGCAGCACCATTGGACAACCTACTTTTTTCACGAGTCTGGGCCTCGCGGTAGCCGGCGAACCCGGTTACTCTGTGACAGCAGCGTGGCTCGGAGCCTTCAATGGTACGTTATAATGTCGCTCCGATGTCTTTGGGGATGAAGTGTGTCTGATTAGGCTCGTTCAAAGGCGTCAATGCTGCTGGCTCAGCCATTGGGGCAATCGCATCGTCTTACTTTGCCGACAAGTATAGTCGGAGAGCCACCATTCAAGGCGGAGCTCTGGTTCTCATTGTTGGCGCAGCATTATGTGCCGGATCTGTCAACACCGGGATGTTCACTGCAGGCCGTATTATCAATGGTCTTGGTATCGGGACTCTCGTTGCCATCATCCCGATTTATCAGGCAGAGGTCAGCACGCCAGAGTCTCGGGGATTCATGGTATCCATGCATGTGAGGGTCCACTACTCCAGTATCGCCCGTACAAACTAACTTTCTTCCCAGGGTGTCATGTTCGCGGTCGGCTATTCTCTCCAAGCATGGATTAGTTTCGGTGTATCCTTCATGACATCTGGAGGATCAACCTCGACATTCCCATGGCGATTCCCAATCGCTTTCCAGATGGCGCCAGCCCTCTTTCTTGTGTTGGGATCCTTCTGGCTACCTTACAGCCCTCGTTGGTTGATGTTGAAAGGCCGTAGTGAGGAAGCTCTCGACGTCTTGATTCGTTTACATAGGACCAAGAAAGATCCGGAGAGCACCCTTGCTCGGAGGGAATTCTACCAACTCCAAAAGCAGACCGAATTGGACCAGCACCTAGCGGCAAATACATCACGATTCGAGCTGTTCAAGACTCCTGCAAACCGCAAACGAGCATTGATCGGATTCATGGTCATGTGGAACAACCAGTTCACCGGAGTCTTGGTCATAGCCAACTACGGGATCATCTTGTATCAATCTCTCGGCATGACATCGTACTGGCCCTTGCTATTGACATGCTTGTGGCTCACCAGCACTTTCCCAGGCAATCTTTTCTGTGCCTTCTTCGTTGAGAGATTCGGAAGACGACTGTTTATGCTGATTGGGTTGAGTGGTATTCTCGTGTGTCTAATATGTGAAGCTGCACTACAGGCGGTATTTCTGGGAACCGACAATCGTGCAGGTCAGAACGCGGCTATATTTTTCATTTTTCTCTTCATTACCCCATTCTGGAGCACATTCATGGACGCGGTAAGTTTTGCTCGTCACTTACTGAATCATTGCCGTGTTGTCATGAACTGACTATTGAATGCTCCAGAGCCAATTCCTCTACGTCTCTGAAATATTTCCTAACCATATCCGCTCTCAAGGAACCACTTTTTCCATTGCAGGCCTCTATCTCGCGGATATCATCATCCTGGTTGCTGGCCCAACTGCACTTAACAATATCGGATGGAAGTTCTTCATCGTGTTTATCGTCCCGACTTTCCTCCACATAATCTTTGTTTACTTCATGTGTCCAGAGACCAAGGGTCGATCATTAGAGGATATCAGTGCTCAATTTGGTGAACAGGTGGCCATTCATTACTATGGAGCAACCGAACAGGAGAAGGCCGAGTTTGAAGCTGCTGCTACAGGGGGAAAAGGGAACTTCACTCATGCAGAGACAGTCGCCGAGGTTCAAGAGGTTCAAACAGTGGAGAGGGTCAAATGAGGACGATGTCCGCACTGCTAATTTCCCAGTTCGAAGCTTGGATGTTGAATTGGTTCGGTGGAATATTTCGTGGCCAAATATAGATGCTCGAGACAACATCGAAGAGTTGAGGGCTGTAGCACTCAATGGGATGGTTACAGAAAGAAAAGCTTCACACTTCGGACGAGATGTGATCATGTTGACTTCATGTCTACCGTAATGACTAGAACACGGCGAGGCATATTTATCTCCAATCAATCTTAGTTCGTGAACAACACACTAACGCCCGTCAAAGAGAACCAGATATGAAAAACTTCGTCTCGAGAAGCAGGAAATAACTCCGTGAGCAAAAGGGCTTAGGCTAAGACTGTGAGATGAGCCGAGGAGATTCTCAGGCCTCTTCAAGGACAACTTCGATAATTGAGTTGACGCTCTCTGGAGGCTGCAATACTCTGTTTAGCTTCAACCTAGGATCAGCTTGCTCGAAAAGCTTTTTCCAGTCCTCCAGCTCCCGTTCTTTGGCGTTAAAATTCGTTAGCATTTCGAGGTCCATGACACTGTTACATATGTTAGCAATATCGTTCTTCGACCTAGTATCGAGTGCGCAAGTGCAAGACTCGCCGAATATGCCTCTCTTGGCTGCGTGGCATAGTACCTGGCTCAGGTAGAACCCCGTCCATGATCAGTACTTTCGAGTTAGATCTGAGCGCAGGCAGTAGGTTCTTAAGGATAACCGTGGCATGGGTATCCGGATAGTCGTGCAAGATGAACCGGAGAAGATACACGTCAGCCTGGACCGTCTGTGGGGTGAAAAAGTCATGGGCATTGAATGATATTCGATCTTTCAGGTCGTCAGGTAGGGCCTGCTGGCCCGCAGCAACAATGTCGGGAAGATCCTGGACTACGAAGCCCAGCTTCGGGTATTTCTCCGCGAGCGCGATACTCATGTGGCCTAAAGAGCCGCCTACCTGATGACTCTCATTCAGTGTTCCCCATCCGAGGTAACAGAATGTATGCGGAAACACTCACATCTACAACAGTGCCTTGCTCAAGCTCTCCCCAAGGGTAGCCATCCACAAGGTGGCGCACATGGTATCCATCTGTGCTTGTCAAAGCCTTCATGGTCTCGGCAAACCTCTCGGCGCGTTCAGGGTGGTCCGAGAGATATTGAAATATCGGAAGCTTGGTATTGAAAGCAAGATTCCAGCCAGAGTGGTTCTTCTCTTCGGAAGCTCCGAATTCCTTTGTCGCCTCAACTACCTTCGCAGAGGCAGGAAAGGAATCTTCCAAGGTATAGCCTACCCAGTTTAGCGTTCCTTTATCCCGGATGAGCGCACTCGAGGCTGCTGTGTGCGCGACCAAACCGACACGAGGCTCGCAGAAAATACGGTTAGTCATGGCTTCACGCAGCATTCTCCGAAGATGCCCTTCATCCACTCCAGCATCCTTTGCGACATCTGAGAAACTTCTCGCGCCTTCCAATGGGACAAACGACGCAATCTTGAAATGGTACAGCCACCGAAGACTCGAACAATCATGATACTGTCGTGCAAACAGTTGGTCACTCCAGAGCAGCAACAATGTGGCGAGAGGAGGGAACAAACATTGCAAGCTAGCCATCGTAAGTACTCGCTGGGATAAGTGGCGAGAATGTAAAGCTCCTGTGCCGCTTCGCGAAGATTGCGGCGGGCAACTTGCACATCCTCTGGCATGCTAGGGGCATCGAGAGGGCTATTCGCGCTGAATGAAGGCTCTGGGAGGCCATTGGAGGAGAGAAAACCTGTCAGGACGGATGTGGCTGCTGAAATCTGCTGCGACAGATCCTGCATATGTGATGGTGGTGGTTGAGACATGGCTGTTTGGAGCAAGAGGGTTTGGGATTCTGTAACGAACGCCGCCAGCAACAGAACTGTACGCACGAGCTGATATTAAAAGTCTCATGATAAGTACTTTGTAGCCTTTTGATTGATTAACTTCGTCAGACTGACGCGCGCTGCGGATCGGCTCTGCGTGTCGGCAATGGCACCGACTCTTGAAGTCGCTGGTCTCCATGCTAAGGGCAACTTATGCACCACATTGCATCGATGTAACCCTGATCAATGGCCCGGACGAACAGTCGCCAGCGCCAGTAAGGAGTACACCACGGGTAAAGTGGGCGGGATCTTCCCTTCTCATAGTTTCACCTCTCTAGTCTGCGGCGATGCCACGACGGAGCGAGGGCTAATGCGGCTCCACCACCTGTACAGACACCTGGCCAAGAATGGATGGTGTGACCAGCCGCCTATAACGATGCGTCAAGAGTGACGATAGCTCAAACTACCGGAGTCCGCTCAGGCGGCCCGATTGCTCCGTGAATCTTGGAGACATGCCACGTCTTCTGCAGTACGATCTTCAATTGTCCGCATATCAGCAGGATGTAGTTTCATCTTCCCCGTGTTGTCATCCATGTTTTTCAAAACCACCCATTGTGATTATGGCTGATCAGACCGTCGACGAATCTCATGTTGCGGCAGAGGCAAATGTCATTGAATGCGCAACTCGGCCAGGAACTGAGAAACTGACAAGGTCTTTGTAGGAGCCATCGGAAGACGCTGACTCTGCATATGGCGGAGACGAATTGTACGTTCGAATCCAACACTATCTCATCTAATCTTTGTCCTCTAACTCCTGGGACCACAGAGCAAGCTACGCAACTTCACTGAGTTACAGCGTCACAGACTACAAGTACGAGCATGGTCGGCGCTATCATAGTTTCAGAGAGGGGAGTAGGTAACCCAGTCAGAAATCAAAGATGCGAATGTTGCCAAAAAGTGCTAAAGATTCTTACAGTCTACAATTTCCCCAACGATGAAGAGGAACAGGAACGCCAGGACATCATGCACGAGGTGTTTCTCACCGCAATGGGAGGTCATTTCTATCTGGCTCCTCTAACCGAAGACTTGGGTCGCGTCTTGGACATCGGTACGGGCACAGGAATCTGGGCCATTCAAATAGGTTGGTAACCATACGCATGGCATGGACTTCAGCGACGGAACTAACATTTTGTTCACGCAGGCGATACTTTCCCTTCGGCCGTTGTGGTAAATTTCTTTCCACTGCTCGTCCCCTACGCTGTAGTCGCTCACAGTCGTCATAGATTGGCAACGATCTAAGTCCCATCCAGCCCCAATGGTAAGTGTCGATTCCCGTCCCTCTGGGCTTAACGCGCGTGAGGAGTTACTAAAGACCTCTCAGGGTCCCGCCCAACGTAAAGTTTGAAGTGGACGACGTGGAAAGCGAGTGGCCATATTCACAGCCGTTCGACTACATACATTCTCGCTATATGGCTGGATCAATTGCTGACTGGCCTCGCCTGATGTATCAATGCTACAAGTTAAGTCTTGCCTCCTTAACTTCTAGCTTTTGATCAATACACCCTTTGCCTGGTGGCAGCTTATCCTTCCTTCTGCTACGAGAGAAGGTTTAACGTTCTTCTACAGACATCTCAAGCCAGGCGGATGGGTCGAGTTTCAGGATTTTGACCTACACAACTACTCCTAGGACAATTCTATCCCGCCCGACAATAAGGTTCTCGAGTGGTACAACACGCTACTCGAGGGTTGCGAGAGGATTGGACGGACTGCTTCCCCGGGGCCGCACTTAGAATCCTGGGTTCGAAACGCTGGGTTTGTAAACGTCAATCATAAGGTTTTCAAACTACCCCTAGGTGCTTGGCCTAAAGATAAGACAATGGTATGACCTTCTTGGCTCAGTATTGATGCCCTGAGCTATGTTGTACTATCAATTACGGCGTCGCAACATTACTGCTAGCGTTTAACTTGTACTAACTCCACCTTTGGCTTTGGTTTACAGAAACGGGTTGGTGCTCTGAATCTTATCCAGCTTCTAGAAGGCCTGGAAGGCCTCACACTGGCGCTCTTTACGAGAGCCCTAGGATGGTCCACAGAGGCCATTCATGCGTTTCTGGCCGGTGTGAGGCAAGACGCAATGAAGAAAAAGGTACACATGATACACGACTTGTAAGTAATATGTAATTATTCGGGACATGCGTGACTGGGATGGTGTGCTAACCAGAGGCTCTATTTCCTGGACCAGTCATGTCGTTTATGCACAAAAGCCCGAGCATAGGACGGAATAATCCAACCATGGTGGTGGAATCCCTATTTCGCCCCCGACCTTACGAGGAAATGGAACACAGAGGATGATCATCTAAACGAATACGAATCGAACGGGCATGGGTTGAGCGGGAACTGTTTATTGAGCGGGCATTTCATTGTGTTAGTTGCCATCTGAAAATTCACAAAATGAAACTAGAGTTTCGAGGTTCGAAGTTCAAGACTCTTGCTGGCTACCCTCAAATGTACTGCTAGTAACATGTAGGCCAAACGAGACAGACCACCATCTTATCGCCGGATATCTCAATCATAGTCAGAGCTTACACTTTTCGTATGAGTAGGTCAGTAAACAGTGACATGGCACTATCTATTGCACCGTTAGCATAGGGAATTCTTTGGTGATACATAAAGAGATGTAATCCCACAGGAGAGATGTTCTTAACTCTCTTGCACAGAGAGGTAAGTATCACCAGAACCTTTTTGGTATCTATATATTGCCCGGTTAATATGGCGATTGCGACTTAGTGATTGAAAGGGCAGAAGTGTTCGTATGTCAAACGTTGCACGGTGAAAAGGTGATTGTCTCCGTTCAAAAAGACGGGGTGTCAGGGATCTATATAGGCGTTAGGATGCTCTGATCGAGACGGTTGGTGGTGCGTAAGATATACACCAGATTCTCACATCATGATGCTTTGTACCTACAGAGATTATCTAGAGGGTTCAGCTTATACAAACTCTTCGCGTACACACTTAGGCATCCTTCCTGGTATCCGGTCGCAGGCCTGCTCTATGGCTTGTTACTTGCACAAGACTCCGGATCGCAGCCTGGATGAGAAAAAATCTTCTGGATCTGTCGACGGTGCACACCAGTGCTGGATCCTTAGAGTTCTACCGTGACCTGCAATTAGGCGGACATGGTTTTCCGCGGGAGCATACGAGTTGATCCAAAGGGAAATGACCAAGGGAGCATTCAGACCTCTCGCTGGAAGAGGTAATGGGTACTGCGTCATTCTTCGATAGGCATCGAATCTATCTCTCTCCCATGATTGGCTGTTTTTGATTATGTCGAAACCCAAAGCCAACAGCACTGTGAGTATATCGATCATTTGGATGATTTTGGAGTCTTCCAGATAATTCAGTCAATGCCACTGGAAGAGTATCAATGGGGTCTTTGTGTGCTAGGGCACTTTACTGAGCTATAGACTTGTTTGAATCTCAGTAGTTGATCTGTCCCACCCCCAGTTGGATGGCAACGTCTTATCCGGATAGCCACTTCCGGATTGTCCGGGGCAGCACACAGACAATTTTTGGCTGACAAGAAGCAGTTGATATAAACAGAGCTTTTAAGTAAAGCATCGATAAGACCGTTGCTGCTACGACACCTGAGCAGGTTAGAACATGGCGTGTAATTGGGAGCATGACCGCGGAGAGACGGAAGGACAAAAGGAGTAGTTACCTAGTTGCTCACTACTCAGTCAGAGACGTCTCCGTAGACGTCTCCAACTCGATCTGCATGCGACTACTTGAGTTTAAATGCATTGACATACCGATGACCAGATTGTAGGTCATTCACAGTGGCAAGTCCACTCGCAGCGCCTCCACTGAAGAATATACTAAGCCAGTATCGTCAGGCCACCGCAGACACATGAGACAGCACTTTACATCACTTGGCCATTGACACTCCCGACACTAGTCCCCATGTTTCAGGAACCGTTTGTCGTTCTTTCTGGTGATCATTTCGTCCACGATACGAGCTCATAGCTGTAGATTGGCGCAGGATTCGAGAAGTGTAGTATTCCGCCCACAGCGAACTCCAATCAGCTTTGCCTCGCCTCGATATTTCCACTCTTCTGGCAGACTTTTTGAACACCCTATACGAGTAGATGTTGTTTCTGACCGGTTAGTGCCCACAACAGTGGGGTCAGGATTGTGACCGGACTTTTATGCGCCTCGTTCCTCAACCGGCAACTTTATCCTAGATTTGCCAAAACATAAATTTGCATCGATAATCTTCTTGGTGGTATCCAGCAAACCATGAGTTTTCGTATCCTCGAACACTGCAGGGAACAAGGCAGAACCAGAAAGAACCAGAACATGGATCAGCACATGGCAGGGCTGGCCGGCCAACAGTAACACCAAACATCAAACACGACAATGGGGAATATATTATCACGGCCGCCGCAATATTCAGAGCCAAGCTTTTAGGCACTCATCAGATACTCGTATCCTTGTGTCAAACATCAACACGAAGGATTCAGCCGGTCTGTGGTGAGCAAGGTCGTTCTCCACGTCAAGGCTCTAGCATCTCCACTGGCGTCCTATGTTGACATGGGCCTTAAGAACATCGGGTCATCAGCGCGTGGCTATCCCCACGCCTTTGACAGCTTCCAAACAGGCGTAGGGCCATGACTCCCGAATACGTTTCATTGCATGACTTATCTAAGGTTAATCAAAACTCCGCAGTGGCCAGCGCGCACGCAACGTGGATTCGCAGTTCCTAGTAACATGCAGACCTCACAATTCTGAGACACGGTGGCCGGCCGAGGAAAAGGGACGAAAGGGGATTTAAAAAATATTTGGCTGATGTCAACGCAAAAAGATAAGTAGGTACCGGGAAAAACAGCCGGGAAAGGTATGAGCGCGATTTCTTGCCAGACCACTGCAGTAGTTTCAAGCCCAGGAAGACACGAAAGGTCAATCCGTAGTCACCAAATGTCTCTCCGTCCAGACTTGGATCTCAGATGCCTGAGGAACGAGCAAGATGTAGCCATTAGCTTCGTCGATCGTGTTTGTCTTCGGGTCTATCGTTCACACGGATTCCAAGCACCTGCCCTAAGTTTATTTGCCGACATCAAATCGTCAGGTCACAGCTGATAGCGTTAACGATCGGCGGTTGGGGACTAAGAAACCCTCGGATGGGTGGGAAACAACGCGATCGGAAAAGGCAATCAGCAAAGTATGTTCTCCACGGACATTTCGCGCAGCGAGGGGTAAGTAGCGTAGATCAAAGAAAGCTGTGTAGGTGTACCGGATCGAATTGCCAGCCCCCATCGGCATTCTTGTTCAGCTCCTCGGGATGAAGACCTACGAACGAGTACTCGTACTTTGTGATGCTCAATTACATGAACAGGATCCCTGCTGTGGCCAAGGATTGATAAAGCTCGCTTAGAGAATAAAGGGTCTCATGTTTGCCACTTCTCTATGGCATGACACTTCTTGTAAGTCAGGGCTGACCTACTGGCGGAGTTTGGGTGCATTGACAGTCTCACAGAATCCCGCATAAACCCACCATCTACGCTGCCGACAGGAGCATGCCTGATGCCACCGACAATAGTAAGTCGACGCATGCTATTACTCTGTACCCATGTCCGGAGGTGTCCGCTATTCTCTCTCTGCTTAAGTCTCTCACCAAAACCGAGTATAAGCGAGTCGTCTGTCCCAGACGCCGGCGCGAATGTCCCTCGTATGTGGTAGCGATGCAACTCGGCAAGCCATCCACTTGGAAGCGAACAATATCTCACAGAACCTGCGACTTATGCAAGATCAGGCACCAAAAATGCAGCAGGACAAGGCCAAGCTGTAGCTACTGTCAAATGAGACGTGCCCACTGCGTTTACTCTGATCTACC
This sequence comes from Exophiala spinifera, assembly GCF_000836115.1. NCBI lineage: Eukaryota > Fungi > Ascomycota > Eurotiomycetes > Chaetothyriales > Herpotrichiellaceae > Exophiala > Exophiala spinifera. Next base: position 90,113 of record NW_015622521.1, read on the forward strand.
GGCCAACAGAGTCGCTCACCCTCCCGCCGGTCCCACGGGACTTTCCTCGGACGTCGATGCATCCGCCAGATCTTCAACGGTGGCGAATCACAATCAGAGAGTGACAGACCGTGTGTTTGATGGAGAGACCGCGAGGCGGGCAGTCGTCGATCCGCCTCGAGAATTGGTACGTCAGCGACTATTGAATCTCGGCTACCTCCTAACTGTCTATAGCCTAGATTCGATCCGACAGTCAACAATGCCGTGACCGAAAACGCCACGCCAGTATCAAGCGACCCGTCGATCTCGCAGTGGCCCATAGGGTCTTGCAAAGAAAGCTCTACGTCCTTTCTTCAGGACCATTTGGCATCCTTTTGGGCCGATAGAGCCAGTATAGGTAGAGACCCAATCGTTAGCGGAAACGACCTCACAGAAGACGACGTGACCACCCCCTTGCCATTTATCCCTGGTTCAGGCCGCCAGAGTTTTGTGTCTTTAGAGGAGCAACTGCCCGACAAAGCTAGTGCCTCAGTATGGCTGAACACATTCCTGAAGGGCCCAAATATGCTATTCCGCATCTGCGACGAGGCTGATAGTTGGAGGCTTTTGGATACAGTATATGGGAAAGACCACGTTGATGAGACACAAAAATGTTCTATCTGGCTTCAGCTGGCTACAGGATGCCGATTCACGACAGGCACCGCCGAAGAGACGTATACTAAACTGTATGATAGTGGGTGTCAGTACCTGGAATGGTGTATCGAGCAGGCAGACGAGGTAGCTCCACTGTGGGTTTTACCCTCGATGCTGCTCGAGTGCCTATATTTTCTAGACTCTAAGCCGAAGACATGTTGGCTGACCCTCAGCTCGGCGATACGGCTTGCTCAAGTGCATAATCTAGACCAGGAAAAGGGTTCTCTTCCAGGGCTGTCAGGAGAAGAATACGAGCGGTGGAGACAAGTTTGGAGAGCCATCATCTTCTTCGATGCGTATGGTGTTTCGCATCCAATTACCGCTACCGTTTTGATTTTGCTTACGCTTTCAGGTGGCTGTCCATGACACTGGGGAAGACTCCACAGATCAATCAGAAGACAACTCAGGACCCATTTGTGAACGTAAGAAGATCTCGTGGACTATAGATCTGAATGTGTCACTGATCAGCAATCCAGATGACACTCGAGGAATTTGCCGCTCCGAACCCAGATATCGAGGTGAATGTTGCGAAACTGAGTGTGTTGATCAGCCGTTTCCTGTCAGGCCTCAGCCAGGGGAGCATGTACCCCAGTATTCAGGAAGCATTCTTCCATGCGCTTGAGGTCTGGGCCTCAAATCTGCCCCAGAATCTGCGGCACTTCCCGGATATCACAGCCCCCCAATCGTCGCAAGCTGATGAAGCGGGTTCTGTGAGTACAAACCCCAGCCCGGGGCAATCTGGAGGCTAACAACACAAGCTTTACTTGGAAGCATTCTACTTTTCATCTGTAACGGTGTTGACCAAACCAGAGTTTTTTCTGTCATTATTCGCCGCAAAACCACAGTCATCACGCATCGGGATATTTGCTCAAACCTGGTAGGAATATCTCCACCAGTTCAATGCTCTATTCAAATGGCTAACGTGGTCCTCATTGCTAGTGTGGATTCTTCGGCCCAGATCGGTCATTTGTCTTCGAGGATACTCGAACGAGGCCTCCTTTGTAAAAGATCCTGGCTTGTTGCGTGAGTATCGGATTTCTGCTGCATTAGTTGGTGATCGTCTCTGACGTCCCATTTTCAGAACTCTGGCATACCATGCCGGACTAGTGCTCTGTTTGAGTCTTTCGGTCCAGGTGACTTCTCTGCGTTACAATTTAAAGCCTCCTGGAAGTCACAGAGTCGAGAGTGATGGCCTGACGGCGGTCATGAACGTTTTATCCACCTGCACCTCTCATTCGACCTTGGCCAACCACCACCACGAAGTGCTCCGTTATTTTTGGAAGTTGATCAAGAACTACGAGGAAGCGGCCTACGTCAGTAAAAGCAACGTCAGCGAGCACGAGCTTTTGCAACCTCCGGGCCTCAGCCCACGCCACCGTCCTGGCCGGATTCTACCGTGACACCACGAGGTTCCATGAGTTTCGGCATGTGGCAGACATCACCAGATCCATTACCTTCAACATCCTCTGCACTTTCATCCTCGTCCTATGATTTCACAGCTGGATCTGACTATTCATTTCCAACGGCCAGTGAAATATCCCAGTCTGCAGCTGCTCGCTACCACAGTCAGGGGATGCCAGATCCGTCGTTGCTTCCCTGGGCGGGTTCAATGCCTCATTATGATTCGTCTCAGTCCTCGAATATGAACTTGGAGTCGCGACAAACCTCTGTCAACTACGGCTCTGGCCACTACAAGCCATACATGGAGAATTTTTGGTCTACCGAAACAATAGAGTTCGACCGATAGCCGAAGACGGAGCATGGTACGATTGGCTGGCCGCACGAGGGTCCAGCGCGTCCACATCCAGGGATTCATCTCTCTTGCAGTAAGACACACGGTCCGTATTATGACGGGATAATCTTCGTCCCCAACTATGGCTATTTCAGGTTCCTTCTTGATTCTCAATTTGGGCCACTTGGGGTGGTGATCAGTTCCTAGTTATTTGTTGGCTTACGAGCTGGCTCTCCATCAGGGGAAGACTAAGACCTCACTTCCGTCCCAGTGGCACTGGATGCAACTGTTCACGAGGCAAGTTTTCAAGGAACCCTCGACAATTATGCGCGTCCCTTTATATAGCTCTATCCAACGTCAGCTCTCCCGACAGCTCTGGCCAAGTTTCTAGGATATTTGAACTGGCACTCCAGTTCTGATAGACGCAAATGTGCTTTTCGAACTGTGCGCTTAAACATCGTCGTCCCGAGATCGGATCGGTGATGACTGCCGGACCTAGACTCTCGCTCCAGTTGCAGCTATACTTGGCTCTGCTCAAGAGTGTCTGCCAGTCGCGTAGTTGTCGAACCAGACTATTTCGAACCGCCGGGATGGGTAGGAAATCTATGGCCACGGAGTGCGGAAACCGCATTTGTGCCACTGTTGGTTTCAGGATACCTGGGATGCCGGTAAACATTTCCGCGTTGGGCAGGATCAACCACCTCATGAACCGGATACGCATAAAAACTTGACTGAGTCGGACATGGAAATCGAAATCTTCAAGGTCCGACGTCGTCTAAACGAAATGCTTCAGCTCCTGATATATGCCACAGGATTGGGCAGAGGGAAGTAGTGGAATTTGGGTCAACCTTACCTCGCACGCCCAATTCGGCACATTCCATTCGTCATCGGACTGCCTTGGTCGAAATAGCAATTCCACGTCGGTGGGTCCAGATCCCATTATGGAGCGCAAAGAAGCACCAGACTTTAGCAGATCTCGAGCCTTGTCTCGGAAGGCAAGGACGATGTCATTTACCGGATCCCCCGGATAGATCAGGGGGAGTGTGAATGTTCGCAGCAGCGAGGGGTTACGCATGTGGTCCCAGCCCTTCATAAAGGAGCGACCCCCATAGACTCCGCCGGATTGCAGTGTACCTGGTAGCGAGAAGCGACGATGCTGACTTTGATTCTCGGACAGCGCCAGTTCGGCTTCGAAATCAACCACCTGAGCAAGACCGATCGTTGGGAGTAAGATGCCACTGTCGATATCTGCCGAGCACATGGGTTGACCGGACGACTGTTCGCACATTAGCAGCGTTCCGGAGAGAGTAGAGAGTACCATGCACCGCGGAAGCTGGCATATTGACCAGGTTGTACGTAGTCATCGATCCAATGTCTGCGATATCATGAGGTGCAAGTTCGTCGCCAATTCCACCTTCGTCATCAACACTGCTGCTTTGGACCGCGGAGTGGAACGCTTCATCGAAAGACACGGCGTAGCTAGACGGGGGAGAAATGGATGAGGAGTCTGAGAAGGAGGATGAAGGTGCCCTGAGAAGACCACACCGTGTCTCGGAATCTAGGCTGTTTGTCCGGGATCCCGGCGAAGGGTAGGAGAGACATTGAAGGACGAGAGTGATTATATCAGCGTCACTTATGTCCTGCTTGGTCAATTCTCCCAGGTGATCCACAAGTTGAATGTTGGCTCGAAATGTTTCGGCCACCTTCTGGGGCGACTCGTCACTCCTGATCGCCTCAACAAGTCTTTGCACCATATCGCGGTCGTTGAACTTGATGCTTCGAAGCAGACTCTCGAGAATGAACCAATGCTGCCGTTGAGTAGCGGATAGCTCGCCTGCTTTCCTCCTTCTTGCGTCAAGTCTCAAGTCAAAATGACAGTACCGGTCAGTCTTCTTGCAAGCTTGACACGGGCTCGGCTGGCCTGTACACTTGCATGAGACAGTCAGCGGTAGAGACGCGTTGTTTAGGATAGGTTTCCAACCTTTATCCTTTTCTCCTTGCACGAAAGACAAGCATTGGCCGTCTTAGGCGCGCTTGGTCGGCGCATCTTGGTCAGCGGAAAGAGCTCTTCTTGATAGGAATTTTCTGTCGATAGATCCAGGTATAAGCATGGGGTTTTGACAGTAACTGTTCGGGAAGCGTCTGGAGCGTGATACTTTTAGCCGGACTCGAGGTGATAGGGGAGAGTCCCGTTTAAGAGCTTGGTGATCTCAATCCTACAACTAGGTAGAACCCTAGAAATCATAGGGTCTGTAGATAACGCAACTATCTGATTGGCGTCATAATACCCTCAGGGCAAGTCAACGTCAAAGAGGTCGTTGAGAGACTCGCGACTTGCAGGTCCACCTGTGGGGCCTGAACTGCCGCGGAACCAAGGAAACTGAAACTCGCGGGGAAGTGCAGTAGGAGGCCAATCGTGCCCCGAGGTATTTCTATCCGATTGAAGCTTAATGCGACACGAATGGCCAGCGGTGGTGTCACCGTAGAACCCTGCCGGTTTCACTGCAAGACCAGGGACGTTCAAGACTCCTTGTCATGGAAGTTCTATTCCCCAACCATCTGAGGACGATAAGCCTGCCCATGCACAACCAGCCTCTTTCCCATGGAAAGTTCATTTGAATCTGAAATCTGCATCGTCATCGGACTGTCTGACGTGCCCGCGGATATCATCGGAATCTTGGCTTTGAAGACTCACATCAGCCCTCGTATCGCAGTGATCCGGGTTTTTCATCTTGTTCAACGAGATCTTGCGCGGCAATTTGAGCCGGCAGCATTCTAGCTATTACTGGAGTCTAGCATGACGAAACCAGCTGAAATATGACAACCAGTCCTAAGTCTACATACTCGTACAATTTCGGTCTTCTGCCTAACTCCTCATGGTTCGCGCATTCCAGATGATTCTGGTTTCGATGACGGAGCCTGTTCCGACAGAAAATGACGCGAATTAAGCTCGTTGGATGTGAATTTCTTCCAGAGGGGGGGTTGAAGTAAGTTAGATGGGCACGAACCACGAACGTTCAGTCTAATTCAACTGTGTGAACGACATATAGAGTTCACTTAACCTCTCTTCGTGCAGTGATCATTAACCTTTTCTGTTCATGACTGATCTACCCATCGTTACGTATTTGGCCTGACAGGGCAAACAAGTCGAAGCAAATCACATATGTATCCTCAAATCCAGACCGTGCAGACGCCTCCTCCAAGCCCGGACTCTTTACGCGCCACCGCTCTAGCTCCGGGACAGCGTTTGATTGTTGTGTCGAACAGACTACCCGTCACCGTGGAGAGAAATGACGCCAGGGGATACAGTCTGAAGGAGTCGTCCGGGGGACTCGCGACAGGGATGAGTGGTGTCAAACGCGAGTTCGAAATGCTCTGGTACGGCTGGCCAGGCATCGAGGTACCGTCGGATGAGGAGTCTGAGATCTCTCACGTGTTAAGGCAGAAACATGGCGCAGTCCCAATTTTCCTGCAAGACAGTATAGCTGACGCTTATTACAACGGGTTTTCAAGTAAGTTTCAGCAGTCGGTTCTAGCATATCGCTACACAGCTAAGAGGTTGAACAAGATTCGGCCCTTTGGCCTCTCCTCCACTATCAACCTAACGCATTTCAATTCCATCAAAGTGAATGGAAGGCGTATTGGGAAGTCAATCAAATTTTCGCTCAGAGACTTGCTGCCGATGTTTCAGACGGAGACCTTGTCTGGATTCACGATTACCATCTTATGCTGCTACCCCGAATGCTTTCGGAAGCAGCCATGAAGTTAGGTAAAAGACTCACGATTGGTTTCTTCTTGCACACACCCTTTCCCTGTGGAGATATGTTTAAAGTTCTCCCGGTATGGGATGTCATCCTCGAAGGTCTTGTACATTGCAAGATGCTCGGTTTTCATACCCTTCAATACGCTCAAAACTTTGCTCGAACCTGCTGCGACGATTTGTGAGAATGCCAAACATCTTCCATCGCAAACTCCGGCTAATATGTCAGTAGGAACTTTAAGCAGTTTCCTGATGGCATTGAGAGGTTGAACACTTTTGTCGGGCTTGGAGTGTATCCCATTGGGATAGACGTACCCAAGTTCCTCGAGTGCATGGAAAGCGAGTCTATGATGGAACAGGTTAGAGAGTTTCGAAGGAAGTACGATGTCTGCAAACTCATCATTGGCGTCGACCGTCTTGACTACACCAAAGGGATTCCGCAGAAGATCATGTCCTTTGAACGTTTCTTGGACCTCAACCCTCGATTTATAGGGCAGATCAGTATGATCCAGGTCGCTGTCCCGAGCAGGGAGAGTGTGCAAGAATACAAGGAGCTTGCGAAAGCTCTCTACTACCAGGTGGAGGCCTTGAACAAGAAATACGGTAAGCCTATGGCTAAGAGCCTCCAAACGACGTCGAAATTGCAGCTTCGGAGCTAACGAAAACCAGGATCCAACGACTACAAACCGGTTCACCTGCTACAACAAAGCGTGCCATTTGAACAGCTGATGACTATGTATGCTGCTTCAGACGTCTGCTTTGTCTCATCTATCCGCGACGGAATGAATCTCGTCTCCTACGAGTACGTGGCTACTCAGAGGGATAGAAAAGGTGTCCTTCTCCTTTCAGAGTTTGCCGGTGCCGCCGGGCAGTTGCGAGGAAGTGTCACTTTCAATCCCTGGGACATCGATGGCACGGCTGTTGCCTTAACTCGGGCAGTTACCATGGGGCTAGAAGAACGCCGTGCCAATCAGAAAAGATCCGAGGATTATGTGCTTCGAAACTCCAGGTAAGCCCGAACCAACACTTTTTGCGTTTGCGTTTTACTAACAGGCGCTCATAGTGCGGTGTGGAGCAAGTCTTTCATATCAGATCTCACATCCCTAGGTTCCAGACTCTCAATTCGTTGAGTTTTGAGACTTATCTCTGTGGACTCCTTCTAAAAGGAAATTCTTTGCATAACCCGTATAAAGCTGGGCTATTCAGTAGAGCTAGCCTCATAGTCTACCTGTATATCCGGTCACACCCTCATTCATCACACAGTTCAGTCAAGCAAAGCCTTTTGGAGGCATTGAACTACTACAAACAGTGCATGGTCTTGACCTTGCAAACAAGGAGAAAATACCAATGTTTTGGGAGCATTTGGCACCTTTCAAGAGCACTTGAAGGTCGCGAGGCGGGTAGTAGGAAGTATAGGACTCTATCGTCTAATAATTCGAGCTCAAACGGTCGAAATGTACATCTTGGGCGGAAAGCTTCTGTAGAAACATTGCTGTAAAAGGATCAATTCAATCTAACACTAGTACTATACTATAGATATAGGGTTTGTGAGCTAGTATAGCACTCGGAAACAGGTATCTCCGGACCCAACAATCAAATCACAGTACGGAAGATACTCGTGACGAGCGGGGTTGATGTAGCAGCAATAGCTTATGGCGCCAAATCTGAAAGTATCACGTATTGTCTCAGCTGAGCTATGCCAGCTAATTGGCGGCTCACACCGACTCGAAAGAACATTGCTGAAGCCATCAATTCGAAGCAGCAATAACATGACAGTCGAAAAATTGCAAGTCTTGCCGCTTCTGAAGCACAGCTGTGGTAGGCGGTAGAGCGAACCGATCATCCCCGACATAGGTCGTTCTACATGCTCCGGAGCTTTCGATAGAACCACGGTACACTACACTGTAAGTGCTCTTTTTCCTGGTAATTCAGTGATTACAAGCATTTTTTATGACTTCACCTGACCAACTAAAGGAAAGGTAGTTGTGAAATTTGCTGTCGCTGGTGGTGGAATAGTGTCTGCTCCGGAATAGCCCATATATCGAACTACTAGAAACATAGTCAAAACAGATCTTGCCCAATTTAAGGCCGACACATCAAGTACTCCTTTGCACGGCAACATCTATACCTTCATGACGCCTGGGTTTCCCTGAGTCCAGGCCGGCGTGATCTACAGTGTGCTGACTCTCCACAATTCCCCTGCTCGCACCAGTGTTGTCTTGTAGTGGCTGCCGAAGAAGTAGGACCTTTGGAACTCCGGGCTTGGGCCTTCCCCTCCTTGAAAAGGCTGCGCCAGTACACATGTCGTCAATTCCGCCGAGTTGCCGGTCACAGTGCAGCAAATATCGGCGGTACTATGATTCGTATCAAGTGGCTTGCCGACTTTCTTCATCATTACGTCGACGACATCGTCTCTGCGGATCGATGGATCATAATGCATGTCAGTTTTACAGAAGTTGAGAGTTACCACCACGTCCTCGGTAAAGGCAGACACGCAAAGTTCCGACTCGCCATTGTCCAGGGAGCAGACAAATCGAATTATTGCATCGATCGCGGCCTCTCTGTCTGTCAATCCTCCTGCATTTGGCATAACGGGAGTTGCTCTAGTGTTCTTCGTGTAAGCAGAATTATAAATGAGGTCGAAATGCTGAAAGCTAAGCAGTGTGGAATGCCGATTCTGTGTCTCGATAAGGTCAGCTGGCGCCGGTCAAGATCCTACAGAGGGAAACAAAAACATTTGCTTTACAACGAGGGCTCTTGTACATTTATCGACGGGTAGATAGCTTGTAGAAGACCTGCACCCATTCAGCGTATCCTCAGAATCCAGGTATCACAGCGTTGGACATTGACCCATCACCAAGCCGTGACCTCTGGGCTGGTATCGGAGAAGTGTCTATTAGTAACGAGCACTGTCTCAGCCAGAAACCAGGTACTTCAGACTCTGAGACATTTTGGCCAATATCAAGAATCCAATCCGCTTCATGTATCGGGCCTTCGTTTGCCTCGATGTCATTGGATGCACTAAGCCCAGTCTTCATAGTAAGTAGGCGAAGAGAGATGCACACGATCCATTATTCTGTCTAAATTGTTATGTGGTCGGAGATGTATAGAGAGCACAGTACCTACTATCTTAAGTGACACGGCAGCATAGGACACGGTCAAGAGCAAGTGACGATACGGAACGCACTGTCTGAGACACTCCTCCATATCGAGGCGTCTGGGTTACCTGGACTGGTGTAGATGCCTGCAGCGCTAACCATTCTTCGAGCCCTCTCAACTAGTCGAGTTTTGTAAAATTCCAGAGTGTCCACAGGAGCCGCCCAGGAAAAGGCTGCAGAGTAGGACAGTGGGTCAGCTGAAGAGAGTCGGGTTACACACTCATTGCCAGTGGTTACTTTGAGGCCGAATAAGAGGACGGGAGTTCATTATCATCCTAAAACTATAGCGACCCAGTAAATCTCGCACAAATGCAATCCGTCCGATATTGGCCAATCTGGCCGCGGCCAAAGTGACTTGGAGACTTCAAAGGTTCACAAGCCGCACAGGGGCTTTTCCACAAGATGGGCCACCTCGGAAATGGTGCAGATGTGCTTGGATCCTGCGAAACTGTACTTAGAGCCAGCTGTATCCAGAAGGTACAGTGCTTATGGGGATCTGAGAGTGTACTACTTTCTCGACGACATCCAATATGTCTAAGCCAACAGCGATCGGGTTGACCCACAATAGCAGATGTGCCGGAGAGAGGCTCCAACCAGCATGAGCACATAGTTGTTCTTTAAAACACTCAAGCGTCTTGACCAGCCATCCACTACAATGCCTCTCCTTCAAAGAATGCCACTGTTAGAGGGCTGGAAAAGGCAATGGCCTTTTCGAATGCTAGGGTTGCACATCTAGCATGGCAGTGCTGGGCCTCCTGGAGCGACTCATGTAGAGGAGAGCACTATCTAGACAGCTAAAGAAGCAGGTCGCATTGGTCTCCCATGGATTGGCTGTGAAGCTCACCGTGGTGGTCGAGACGTCAGTCAAACAAGCAGCCGCTGCCGTGCCGGCCACCCTTTCCACGGCCGTCAATCACCGTTATCCACAGCGCTGCTGTCCGTCAAAAGTCGGAAAAAGACACCGATAGTTCTCTTGATACACTCTGATTGTTCGACTAAGGAACGAAGAGAAGGCTAACGTGCAGACATGCTGACTCAAGATGAGACATGGGGGAGATGCTGCCCCACGAAGAGGCTGTCATCGAAGGCGACTCATTCAAGGGTAGAATGGCATTATGAGACGAGGATGATCGTACACAATGAAAGTGACATATCACTCCTGAAGCATTGAATGTATGCCATGTATCAGTGTCGGCTGGTCGAGGGTAGAATCGCGAGCCCGATTGAGGCTTAGACACTACCATTGCTATTCAGACCGGAATAGAACATTTCCGAAAGAACACAGCATGGTCATTCGTTCGTGTCTCTTTATCTGGCCACAGCTAAGCGTCTTGATTCAGCACATGCCTCGTCTTGCTCAGCCACCACCGATGGTGGCGCCGTGAAACATTCCCTGCTTACCCCAGAGTGGGGTTTGTCGGACGTCGCTCACGGCTCGGTGGAGCATACCCAATTCAGACTCATGATACACTGGCTGCTCAACTGGAGGTTTCATCTCGCGATGATGCATAGCTTCCCCGGGTCTAGCAGGATTCTTATCCTGTCGGTTATTTGGCTCCACACACCAAAACACCTTTTTGGACGGGCCAGAACCGGTTTGGAAGTCTGTGTCTATCCTTTCCCTGACTCATGTCTCGATTACTATCACCCAAAACACCTCTAGTATCAACATATCGGAGCTCGACTATCCCATTCAGGTATCATTGATGCTTCGAAACGGAATGAAGTTTTCGGATAGAGCCCCCTGCATGAACTTATCGTCACTTCGAAACTGTTATCGGCCATCACCATTCTATGTTCTACCAATAGGAACGAAACGAGGCTCTACTGTTCCTCGGCCTTTTGTTGAGACGCACAGTAGCTTCATCCAAAAAGATACTGTAGAGGCAATGGTGCTGCATCCGTTTCGATATGGACGGCCTCTTCATTGGCATAGCCTCACGTCCCAAGTATTCCAAATGGTCCACAAGATGTGTCAGCGAAGTAGACTATGGAGCATTTCGGCGAGTTGTGGTGTGGTCACCAGGGAAGACGAAATGTCCATGGTCTACGCTGAGAAACTATAAGTATAACGAGGTCAACTCCACAAATTCTGATTTACACCCTCAGATATTCCCTTGAATCTTCAACTGTCTTCTCTACCTACATTTGTCAAAGGCTGGTCCTGTATTGCACTCTCTTCTTTCACAATGGTTGCTTGCAAATCTTTAGTTGTGTTGGCACTCCTCTCCATCCTTGAGCTTGTTGCAGCACATGGCTGTATTATTGCTGCAACTGGTGATGCTGGCGGCAATGGCACTGCTCTCGGCATCGACTCGTCGACCCCGCGTGACGGCACAAGACGACGTCCCTTTCAGCAAGATACCACTCGTTTCGCGGGCGACCAGGCCGACACCTTTGGCGAAACGCTCGAAGGTGGCGATAATGATCCCGAGGCCGGCACTGCTGCTATTCTTGCTGAGAGTGGCGGTACGCTTCCTCAGATCACACCCGGCGGCGAGGTTCAGATGACTCTTCACCAGGTCAACGCTGACGGTGCCGGGCCTTATACTTGCATGATCAACGCCGATGGAACAGGCACCACATGGACACAGGTTAGAAAGACACTGCAGAAGTTATACTTCCCACTGACAAACACAGATGACCGTGACTACACAAGTGGCGGGTAGACGTGGCAATAATCGAGCTGGATCTGAGACCGACCATGTAAGTGTATTGTTGAAATTCTGTGGCTAAATGTTTTCTAACAGCTCTCAGCCTCTTGTTGCCGCCGTACCTGCAGGACAGACCTGTACCGGGACAGTCGCAGGCCAAGATAATGTCTGCATGGTCCGATGCGAGAATCCAGCATTGGCAGGTCCCTTTGGTGGAGTTGTTCCTGTCCAGATGTCTTCAAGCGCCACAGCTGGAACTGCTTCCAACAGCACTGTTGCAGCGACTGGTACGGCCGACGACACAGCCACAGACGCGGCCACTGGCTCGGCCTCAGACATCGCTGCCGCTGCTAATGGTAACAACGACAACGTCAGTCCAGCTGAAAAGGCCGCGGCAATCCGTGAAGATGCGCAAAGAAAACGCCGGGTCCGAAGACAAATTTCCCGCATCGAACGCGATACCGCAGCTGCAATTGCATACAGACATGGCGCACGCTCCTAGGAGAACGGGGGATTCCATGGGGCCATGAACAGATACCTTGATGGCAGAAACACTTCTGCCCGTGAGCAACATTCCCAAGCCTTCGAACGATGGATTCATTCCTTAACCACTTCCATCTCGGGCCTCGGCAACAATATTGCCAAAACACACACACACACACTCCTTGATCCTGTATTGACTGAAGCATGTGTTCATACACCCAACACTCCTTTCACTAGGCATGTCATGACAATCTTGACAGGAAGACGAGGCTCAGATTGTGGACGGTCGCGACGTCGACTAAACTGCGGCAGCTGAAAGCGCTGTCACGCCATGGACGCAGCCAACACAACGCTGCACTCCACCATTGTATCACCACTCTGCAAACGTGACATGTCCAAATCAGATAGTAATATGTTATAAATGAGACAGTACGAAGTACACGAAGAAAAGAGCTTTCTTTCCCAGTGACGTGCAATAACCACCGGCGTGCCTTTATCATTTATTCAACTTTTCTGGGACGAGTAGATGGACTTGCTCACATCTGTATGCTCCCAGTGGGAGGATGAACACCGTCTCCTTCATACGTGTCCCTACCTTCTTTTCCAATTTCCCACCCGCGGCCCCGGTACCGGGCAGGCCATATGCCGCACCTTCCCGGAGCCATGATACCGTTGGGGTCGAGGGCGTCCTTTAGCTTCTCGTTGAACTTCATCAACGCGCCATCGTTCCAGTTGTAGGTGGCGGCAACCTGGTCCTGGAAGAGAATATGTGTTCGATATTCTCCGTAGCCCTGTTTTGCACAATCATCAATCATTTGCCGCATACACCTGTCCACCGCCTTTCTTCTTTCAGGGTCGTCTCGATCCCAGATAACAAGCACAATCATATGCAGTTCTCTGAGTCCAACCACAAATGCCAGAAACATATCGATGTCATGTTGGTGGTGGCGCTCTTTGGCAATCTTCCACAACTTTAGCGCATCAGGGCCTCGAGTTGGAGATATTGGACTGAAGCCCATATGAGCTCCATTTGGAACCCAATTAAGATAGGACAGTTCCTCGAAGTCGGGTTCTCCCGAAGCAATTCGATCTCGAGACCAGAAGTAGTGGTCTTTCGGCAGGGAATCCGGATCGATTCGCCGAGCGCCAGGCACCCTCATGAATTCTTTGTGAATAATGTCGAGCTTGTACTGTCGGATTTGCTTGGGTCCGTAGTTCGTGCCATAGTAAATCCAAGTGCATCGACCCAGTGGCGTCGACTCTAGATGCTTCTGCAGAACATTATCTGGGATAGCACCCTTTCCATCGTAAAACTCTTTGCGAGACCCCCCACCGACTGCAACTTCGATGATACTATGACGGATCTGCGCCACGTTTTCAAGAATGTTGGCAATCCGAAGGGGACGGATGATCTCGACCTGACATCATCAGTGGTGTAAATGAACAAGTCGAGTTACATACAAGCAGCTGGAGGTCATCCTCTTCTTGGAAAGTGTACATCTAGAATTAGTAAGCAAGTGTCACATAAGTATGTATCACTCATTTCAAAGTGATAGACTTACGAAGCTCTCGTGCTCACCAGGATCAGGCATAAGAGCCATACCTATCTTGGTCACAACACCGAAGTTGGATTGCGAGAACAGTCCACTGTGACATATGAGCGGCAAATTCAAGTTTGGATCCTGTTGGCTATCCTCACTCTGACATAGGGCCAAAGCCGTAGGGGAAGGTCTGCCAGGTGTTGTTACCTGGCAAAGCCCCCATTCCAGTTCTGAAGAGCTCCCCCGTGGGAAGTACCACCTCCAATCCAGAGTGAACTCCCCAATGATCACCATATGGGGTGTAGCCGACACCACGATCGAGAGTATTTCCCAGAATTGATCCCCCGCCGAGATCGGGACAGTCAATCCATACCTTGTAGCCTCGCTTGCGAATTTCTTCGTATAAGGCATAGAAAGAAACTCCTGGCTCAACGAGGCAAGTACAATCATCAGGATTGATGTCCAGGATCTTATTCATACGTCTTCCGAGGTCGACGACAACGGAGCCACGTACTCTTGGTGCCGCACCACCGTATCCCACTGCTATTGCTTAACACGATGACACACTTTTGGGGGCTGACATACAGTTTCTACCCATTGATATTGGGTAAATGGGGATCAAATGCTTGTTGGCCCACTTAACCACAGTTTGTACTTCTTGGACACTTCCCGGGTATACGGCGGCGGAAGATACAGTCTCTTCGCCGTCAAGGATCATAAAAGCATCGTGGGTATTCGGATCTGCGCATGAATTTAGCAATTGCAGCAGGCCCTGGAGGAATCTTCTAACGCTCCATGTACCTAGCTATCGTCAGTTACAGACCTCCCGAGTAACTCGAAACCATACCATCCATCCTCAAGCGGCTGATCGTTGATCTTCACATTGGCTTCACCAATAAATCCCGAGAGCTCTTCAACAGCTTTGAAAAACTGGTCTTTGCTCACGCCTTGCGGTATCGCAATCCCCCTCTTCCTCTCGCTAGTTCGGCCTTTGGTCTGATTTTTGGAAAGCCGATCTCTCTCTCGGGCAACTTTTGTGACGAGACGCTCAGGTATTCCAGAGTAGTCCAAGGGGTAAACAGGGACATCCTTCGACAGTGAGATATTGGAGGTACCCATCTTGCCTCTGAACTGTCGAATAAAGGTCGTCAATACCTCTACCTGGCAGATCAGACTCAAGACACTTTCCGAGGAGGCTCAAGAAGTATATAATCGCCCACAATTCACATATGGCCAAGTGTGTAACCAACCGAGAGGTCGATCCCTGGAATTCACCCCATTCCAACCCCCGCAATGGTTGGAGATGGTGTTGGCAGAGCCGATGTTCCCCACGGGGTGAAAAGCACGAAAGGTTTGAGCTAATGGGGAAAGTCACGCACATGGAAGTCGTCCAACCCCATGTTTCCATAAGCAGACAGCGAGTACCTGGACGAGTTCCGGCCTTCCTACTACTCATGACATTTACGGTTAGACGGCAATGCTAGCTGCGGAAGAATGGATCCTCTGTTTGCCCTCCTCTCTACCCAGTGCAGCAATTTTCTCCCATTATGATGATACCTTGCCATCACCACAACTGGATCGATTACATGTGTTCTCAGAGGCTTCGGATAGTTCTCACTGCTATGTCAAAGGTGAAGCTGTAGTATAGTAGCGAGTGCCCTGCCAATTCTTGAAATGACATGTCCAGTCATGTTCAGTATGAGCTTGCCCTGGGAGTACCTCTCTTATGAAGTTCCTCTTGTGGCGGTCAGAATCCTTATGGTGAGCACTCGTAGCCCCCTTGAGGATAAATTAGATTGATCTGTTGCTATTATGAAAATGATCGTTCGCAATACTGTAGAGACATACCTATGGGAATGGAACTCACTTGAAGTCCCTGGCCCAGAGGACAACGACGGAAATACGTTACGCCGTAGCCGTGCGATGGGTTGATGACTCAGCCACATTGCGCAACCAACTCGGGACAGACCTGAAGTTTGACGATGATTATATTTTCTGACCGATCCCCGCAGACGCTTCGCGTATAGGATCCTCTCTGATTATTCTCGTTCTGTAGGATTAATGATCAAGGCGATGGAGTTGCTGGGACAGATTCGCCTGACCGAGAACTCTGGATACATGCATCCATCAGAACAGGTCATGACTTCTAAGGAGGGACAAAATACGCATGCAGCTGTTTAGTCAGTCGAGCTAATCATGCCAACTGGAACTTCCATGGCCCTTCAAAGTCAGTGAGAGTAATAGGTAGGAGCAAAATATCCTCGGTCCCATCAGCTAGTTAGTGAAGTGGATATATCTCAGCATCCATTGCAGGTCAGCACTAACAAGTCGAAGTCACCATATCCTTAACAGAAATGCAGATGCAAGAAGTTCTAGTCATCGGGGGGACTGGCGCCCAGGGTCTCGTTGTCGTCAACGGTGAGTATAGACCCATACTTTCGTGTTGACTCGTCGAGACTCATTCTAAGTATTCTTGCGTATGTAGCTCTCTCCTCAAGCAAACGATATGCAGTACGAGTCCTTACTCGCGACAGAAACTCGGCTCGTGCGCGAACAATTGCGAACCTCGCCAATGTAACCCTGGTCGAAGGCTCACAGGATAACCAGCAAGATCTGCACCGAGCATTTCACGGAGTTTACGCTGCGTGGGTCAATACCGATGGCTTCACCTTAGGGGAGAAGAATGAGCTCTTCTATGGCTGCCGAGCGTATGAAATCGCCAGGAGCGAAGGGGTCCAACATTACGTCTATGCCAGTACGGACTTTGCACTCAAGGATACCAATTGGGACGAAAATTACCATTGGGGACACAATGATGCCAAAGGCAGAGTGGCCGAGTATATCTTGGCTCAAGGACAACAAGGGATGAAAAGCTCGATTCTCACCACTGGGCCCTATATGAACATGCTCTGGGACGGTATGTTTGTACCTAAGGAAAAGGAGGACGGGTCCTTTGTCTGGGCTAACCCTGCAAGTATGTGTGGACTTGGTCCGGATCTCTCTCCCTTGGATCCCAGCGGCTTTGCTAATTAATTCCTTGGATGACACTGTACAGGATCGGGCAAAATACCACTTATTGCTCTGGAGGATGTCGGCGTCTATTCCCTGTGGCTGTTTGACAATCTTCACGAGTCCAGTGGCTTGGAACTCAAAGTCGCAACCGACGAAGTCAGCTTCCAGGAAATAGCTGCCACCTTCACCCAGGTGACTGGAAAGAAAGGGGTGCATCAGTACGTTCCTCTTGACGAATACATGCCCGCCGCAGAGCCTTACCCAAACGCTCCGGCGAACTATGCAGCCGGCCCAAATGCCGTCCGGGACGAGTCGAGCATGACGTGGCGTCGGAATTTCTCGGCTTGGTGGCGATACTGGGGAGAGGGCCGATGCCCACCCAGAGACATGGCTCTGCTGGACAGAATTCACCCCGGCCGTATAAAGTCTCTGGCGGAGTGGATGAGGTTGGTTGGTTACGATGGGATACGGAAGAATGTGCTCAAAGGAAATGAAGATTTGAGGAGACAGGCTAAATCGGTGCAGCAAACCAAGTTGGCCTGATCTGAAACGTGGTATTCACTACTAGCTATTGACAATATCATTCGGTAGTCTAACTCCAAACTGGCAGTCAATGTAAAGCTCAGTCTGATCTGGCACCGAACGGTACCAGGCACTTCAAGTTGACAAGACCTTCATGATTTGAGATTGCTACTTACAGAACGAGGAACGCACCATTGGCTCGCAGAGCATTGGCTTCAGGATGAAGACAAGATGGTGTTGGATGGCCCGATTAGCACTGTCTCTGGGACAACACCATCCCGTCGACGATCCTCGCTCGCGGGAACAAGGGCAAGCTCGATCTCTCCACAGCAGGCGGATATCGATGAAGCATATTTTGTTGTGCGGAACAGCAGTACTCAAGAGCTTCATGGCTTCTGCTCCACATACTTCTATCGCGCCTCAATTACAAGGGCTGTTGGCACATTGTTTGTCAACCCTACAAAGTAGGCCCTCCCCTGGTGTTGCAATCAATGAGTAGATCACTCACACCTAGTATAAGTTACCAGTTGTGATCGTCCATGCCTTGAACGATGGTATCTGCATGACTGGTATCCAGGAATTCACATCATTCCAAAATGAGGCTTCAAGGCTTGGTTGTCCACTACTTTGCTCCCACTCCATGTAGAGTCCCCTATGCCTCGGTTTCCTCCTAACTTTCCTAGCAACGGTGAAGCTTGCCGGAGGAACTCAGGATTCTTTCATTTGTCGAACATTGAGGTTGATGCGCTTAGTCCTCATCCACCCATGCCACGCTTTATATTTGTTCGTTTCATCAATATCTGGCCAGTTTTGCAGCCAGGAAGGACACGTATCAGGTATGATCTTGGGCACGGCGTGCCAGGCATATCTAGCGTTTCCTGACATCAAGACCGCATCTCCAGACCTCAAGCGGAGAGTGACAGCCTCTGTCCCATCTTCATTTCCGGCAAGGAAGAGACCGTCACATCCCATGCTTATGCTGATGAGACCCCGGTCACATTCCTCGCTGACATCTCTGTGAATACTCAAAGTGTCTCCAGGACTGTAGAAGTTCAAAATCGCCGCTTGGGCATCGACAGAAGGAAAAAGACTTTTGAGAAGGGATGCAATATCAGGTGGGAAGGTTGGCGGTGCCTCGTTAGGGTAGACCTTGTTGGTCCAGTCGTATTGGCCTCCCAAGGTCACCCATCGCAGCTTTGAGTCAAGCATTTGAGTGATCGTGAGAGGGCGGTGGACCGAGGGGTCCTTGGGTCTTAACATTGTTGACTGGTCAGAGCTAAAGAAGGAAGACAAGCCGCAGTCAAGATTTGGCAAGTCACCTCCTTCCGTGGTAGGATAGTCGATATTGTAGTGCAGATGCAAATTAGTCTTGTGCTCGGGATTGTTCAAGTCACGATGGAGGAGCTTCTCCAGCAATGCAATTTGCAGGCGAGGAGTGAGCAGCGAAGGGAAAACAAGCAGACCTACAGAGAGGTCAGTGCGTTCCCGAAGAATAATAAAGAGGAAAACTAGGATATACCGGGCAGGGCGTTGATTTCGAACGCGGGCGAGGGAAAGCGATCACAGACATGTGCCGACAGCCGAGCAATTGTGATCCCCTTAGCGAATTCTTGCTCCAGCATGGCGAGCTCAATGTGTGGGCATTGTTCCGACGCCGGCAGAAACGTGACAGGAGTGGCCTTTGGGTTGTAAGGGTCGATTATCTCAACGTCAGAATCGATAGATGCAGGTGATTGTTTCCGCCGACGCTTGAAAAGATCTCGCATCGAATCTGGTGGCCGTGCATGAGCATCAGGGATGGGAACCATTGTTTCTTGAGGTAATATATGTGCCCTGATACGACAATGGAAATTTCGCTTCTTGTGGCGGGAATATACAGTCCCTTTCCAAGGGAACGTAATTTTAAACGCGAAGAGCGGAGCGATATATTTTTATATCCGTTTCGTTGGGTTCCCACGGTACATCCTTGCGCTATTCCTTTACATGCCAGCGCTCATGTACACTAATAGGGTTCAGTCACAGCGGTTGTCGTGTGATATGCTGTTCTGATGTCGAGGTGGTTCTCAGGTTGCGTGGGTATGAATCTCACGTCTTGGATGTAGATGGTTGTGGTAACTGAGGCACTGAGTCTTCAGGCTCGGCACAATGTTGATCCGGATTGAGATGCGGGAAACCACAACACCAACATCAAACATCAACAGCCCTCAATAAATGACCAGAAGTCTTTTGCTCCCACCTGATTCGGAAGGACTCACCACACCCTTCGGAATCAGCGCAGTGACCCGGTATCATTATGTCGAAATGTCCCTCTTGATATCTCTTTCCTGGCGCGTTTGCCATGAGCAGCTTTCCACTCCACAGTGATGGCAGCCTCGGAGGCAGACCAACATCGATTGAATCCCAGAGCCAGCGTAGGTAGAGATCCTTACGGCACCTCAAAACAAAACATAGGGTTGACTGGACTATTATCATAGCTTCGAAACTGTTCTTACATCGATCCCTCAACTGGAGCGCGATCCAACAGAACGTTTACCCTTCGCTTTCACGACGCTGACAATCATGATTTTGGCTCTGACACCTCCGATGAGTCAACCCCCCTTCTGCCTCGAGCGTCGCAATATGGAAGCAATGGTCAGCGTACAAAAGTTGGGATTGTCCTACACAAGAGCAGGGATTA
The DNA here is from genome assembly GCF_000836115.1 of Exophiala spinifera. NCBI lineage: Eukaryota > Fungi > Ascomycota > Eurotiomycetes > Chaetothyriales > Herpotrichiellaceae > Exophiala > Exophiala spinifera. Next base: position 110,324 of record NW_015622521.1, read on the forward strand.
TGCGATCCGAGCAAAGCAGTTCGTCGTGTCAGAAACGGGCAAAGGAGTGTTCAAATGTGCACTGGCGTATCTCCTCGGCAGCCTCGCGACCTTCGTGCCTGCATTGAGCCAATTGTTTGGCCGTCAGAGTTCGAAGCACATGGTGGCCACGATAACTGTGTATTTCCACCCCTACAGGTCGTTTGGAAGTATGCTTGATGCTCTTCTTCTTGCCTCAATTGCTTTCCTGTACACAGCAGTTGTGTCCCTTCTCAGCATGACTGTAGCAGCCTTCTTTGCTGACACTGTCCATTTGATTGAGCTGGGCCATGCCATTGTGTTGATTTTCTTTGTAGGAGGTGGCCTGGGACTTGTTGCTTGGATCAAGCTCAGGAAGAGCGACCCCCTTGTGAACATCGCCTGTTCCCTTACGTCGCTTGGCCTCATCAATATTCTGACCAGAGAAGGTGCTGTTCAGGCCGGAGACTACTCTCTGAGGACAATCGGATCAATTTTGGAGATGATTGTGGCCGGTGTTATTGCAACTTTACTCGTGTCTCTTTTGATATTCCCAATCTCTGGACGTCAGAAGCTGAGGCAAAACCTTCTCGATGTGACTGATCTGCAATCAGACATGCTTGCTCTCATAACAAGCAGTTTCATTTCTGGCGATGAAGGAGAACTGGAGAACAATGTTCTCTCCCGTGTAACCGAAATGCACAAGAAAGTCTCTGCCACTGTTGCCCAGAAGTTGAAAGAAGCAAAATATGAGCATTATCTACTTGGTACCGAGAGGCAAGCACTGATTGAAGCAAGGCTCGCGCACTGCATCCAACGTATCTCCCAGAACATTGGCGGTCTTCGGAGTGCTGCAGCAATGCAGTTTGTTGTTGTGAAGGAACCTCCTTTTGGGTCACCAATGCGTACTGGAGGTATAGCTGGTGCTGCTGATGCTTGGGATGACTCTCACAAAGCTGACCGAGCTAATGGTGATGTCGAAGGCTTATTCAACAACTCCAAATCTATTCCAGCTTCCCAAGGAACAGAGGCTGCCTTGCTGCACCCCAATCAAGAACCGTTTCGCTCCCCTGCCCAGATATTTGAACTGTTCATTGAGAACCTAGGTCCCTCAATGCGATCTCTAGCCTTCACCCTTAAGGAGATTCTGGATCACTTCCCTTTTGATCCCGACCGAAACTACGCGGTCAGCACAATTCCAAAGTTCAAAATCAGCCTTGACCGTGCCATCGACCTTTATAAAGACAGCCGCCAAAAATCTCTCGCCGTTGTGTATGGCCAGAAAGATATGGATCGCTCCAGGCCTCTTACGGTGCAAGCTGATTGGGAGGACGCTGCTGCTGCGTGTGGCTACTTTTCATTCTCTCTTGTCGAGGTTGCCGAATCGGTCAAAGATTACTTGGTCGTACTCGACGAACTGCAGCTCGAAGTGGATGAACAACCGGCTGGCAAAACCTGGAACTGGTTGAAATTCTGGCAGGAGGACGTTGATCACCAAGAGCTCCATGGCATCCACCCTGAGCTCGCCGAGATTGTGAAGAAGGCGGGCGATCTCGACCTTCAATTCACGCAGAAGCCTTTCGACACGTCCCGACACTATAATGAGGCAGCATGGCAAGACCGCCCACGAATAAAGCGCAGGCTCTTCCACAAGATTTATGACGCGTCCGCATTCCTACGTCGCGAAGACATAAGGTTTTCGCTGAAAGTTGCCTTGGGAGCTGTGTTGTACGCGTTGCCGAGCTTCCTGCCTTCGACTCGGCCGATCTATTCCCATTGGAGAGGCGAATGGGGTCTACTATCTTACATGCTGGTCTGCAGCATGACTATCGGTGCCAGCAACACGACGGGCTTTTCTCGTATACTTGGAACGTGCCTTGGAGCTGCCTTAGCAATTGCCGCGTGGGAGGTGTCTGATGACAATCCAATTGTGATGGCTTTCCTCGGGTTTTGCATGGCATACTGGACGGCGTACATCATTGTTGGTCAAGGCAAGGGTCCAAAGGGACGCTTCATAATGCTAACCTACAATCTCACTGCGCTGTATGCATATAGTCTTACGACCCCAGACGATGAAGACGGTGGGGACGAGGAGGACACCGGAAAACGTCCCTTGATTGTCCAGATTGCCACACATCGTGTGGTGGCCGTGATTTCTGGTACCATCTGGGGTCTGATCATTACGCGCGTCATCTGGCCCATATCTGCACGGCAGAAATTAAAGGATGGACTGTCTCTGTTATGGCTGCGAATGGGACTGATTTGGAAAAGAGACCCGCTGGCTACCTTCACAGACGGTCTTCATCCTAACCGGTACATGAATCTGCGCGAAGAATTCTATCTACAGAAGTTCTTGGCCAAGTTGCAAGGGCTCGTTGAGGCCTCGAAAAGCGAATTCGAGTTCAGAAGACCCTTCCCCCATGAGACCTATGCACGTATTCTGCGAAAGACCGAGGAGATGCTCGGTGCTTTCCACGCAATGAACCAAGTCATCCTGCAAGATCTAAACGCCTCTCCCGGAGAGGAGGCGTTGCTCTCAGCGACCGCCGATGAACGAGCGCAGCTATGCGTCAGGATCAGCCATCTCTTCAGTGTGCTGGCAAGCTCCATGAAGCTTGAATACTCAATCGCCAGTGATGCGTTGCCGAATATAGAACACACCAGGGACAGGCTGTTGGCGAGGATCTTTGCATATCGACGCAATGACGCCCAGGAGCAAAGGAGTACCGACGAGGATTACAGCCTGTTTTTCACGTATGCTCTGGTAACGGGGCAACTCAACCTTGGTATCCAGGACGTGCTCAAGGACCTCGGGGAACTCTTCGGAGTCATGGATGAAGAGGCTCTTCGTCTTGACTGAGCTGTAGCTACTCCTCAGGCTGGCCGATTAGCCGTAGCATTCGTAATCTGGCGAAGGGAATCCATATCACCATTCTGCATATCATGAAGGAAACTTGCATCCGCAATAATCGAATGATGGCTGCCTTGGGTCGGGAGTCAGCGACACGCGGCTGCATTTGGAGAGTCGAATACTCGGGGAGTGCAAGGAGGCTTAAATTTTGCCAGACGATGAGAGGTCAGTGGTGTTGATGGAGTAATCACTACGGAGTATCTACAGCACTATGGATATCTAGGTATAGGCTACCTAGCTTACCTTTTAACTGCCTACCCGGTACTGCCCGGTGCAGAGCATGGGGCTCCCTGCCGCTTAGTGAGGGTAGAGAAACGTCCGCTGGGGGCGCAGAGCTTTGGGCAACCAGGCGCTGTTTTAACGGTTTCCCATGGGTAGAGCCTGGACAGGGCGCGCAATTGGGCCCCAATGGGTACTACGAATACGGGTGTCACTAGGGCACTAAGTTAACTAAGGCAAGGTGGTTTGGCGGTACAGGCTGCGCCCAGAAAGTCAACGTCAGGCAAACGCGTCATTCGCTCCGGGCATCCACCGCATCGCATCGTCCACGACGGCGCCTGGAGAGCCTCGCCCTCAGCCTTGCCCACTTGCAACGGACGCATCGTCGAAGGGAGGGCTGTGGGCGTTTGTTAGTGTGGCTATGTCTGGGGTCACGGTCTACAAGATCGAGATAACGTGTGAGCAAGTATAAGGTACTTACTGTAGGTACCCTGCTAGTGACCCGACTTCCATGGTCCTACCAAGGTGCACAATATCGCCCGGCAGCGCAATCACCTGCACCTCATGCGGGTATACAACTGATCGAACGAAGATGCTGGACGAGAATCTCCCAAGTACGTGTCGCCGGAGCCCCAGGTACTCGCGCTGACTCTCTACAGCTTTTGTCCTCAAGCCCTCGAATGATAAACCCAGACAGCACTCGACCTTCTTCTTCTCCCAGCATGGCGCCGATTACGAGCCTGCATACACCCTACGACATCTCGACCCGGAGCAGCACGCCTCGCGGAATCGATATGCCGTCGCACTCTATGACGCCTTCATACCTGACGTTCTCTACGCCGAAGTCCTCCTGATCCCCGAATGGACGCAACCGCCTCATGTCTCGGAACAAGCACGACTCAACGGAGCAATTCCACCTCCACCGGAACCTGTTCTCCCTAGCGAATTCTCGATACAGTTATACAACCCTGATCAGCAGATCATGGTCAAGCATAAGCCCGCGAGCTGGAATTCAGCAGCGTCTTGGGCTTTTGAAATGCCGCAGCAAACATTCCGAGCGCCCTCGGCTTCAGCGTTGGACCGCGGTCAGCACGATCCCGCGGCCTCCGAGATCACACCCAAGATTGGTTTCAAGTGGAAGAAGGACAGTAAATTCTCCAAAGATCTAGCCTGCTTCTTGTCTGGGAAAAGCACAGACATCGTGGGAAGCAAGACGAAGAGCAAGGAGCCCGACATCACGGTATCCATATTCAAAGGCCTGAAGGAGCTGACTTTGTACGAGCCCAACTTACAGCGGGTCGACCTCGAAGACTTGAAAGGCTTTGAAGTTGTGCTTCTACTCGGAGCGGTGGTCATTCGAGATGTATATTTCGGGTCATTGAAAGAAACGTTTAACATTTCTACAGCCGCAAGAAAGTCGAACCCAAACAGCCCTAGTGTCGTCGGCGCCGCCTTGATCCCTGACGCTCGTCCTCAGACAGCTTCGCCAACCAGTGCCACTGGTCCCATTCGCGACCCACGAGTGCCTCCTACGGATCCTAGAAGCCAGTGGGAACTGGATGCTGAAACCGCTCGTCTGCAAAGGCAATTTGCAGAGGAAGAGCGTGCGAGGCGACGCCAGGAAGAGGAAGCTGAACGGAAAACGAGAATTCTGCTTGAGAAAGAGGAGAGAGACAGACGTCGACGCCAGCAAGCTGAAGTCGACCAGGAGACCGAGCGATTGAAGCGACTGTATGGGCAAGAGGATGCCAACGCGCGCCCGAATCTGCCTCCTCGAGATGCTCGACAGCAGAGACATCACTCTGAATCTGTGCAGACGGCGTATCAACAGTCCCAGCAAGGCCTCCAACCAGCAGCTCCCTACACCAACGCATGGGGCGGCTATGCCTCAGGCGGCTCGAGTAATACCGGCCCGTACATGTCTGGCGCCGCTGCACAGTCCAGTCTTCTCACGCCGCTACCGACGCAGCCTCAAAATCTCAAGCAGAAGTCGAGCCTTTTCAATTTTCGCCGCCGCAGTGACCCTGACCCCAATAAACTGCAGAGAAAGAGAAGTGCCGTCTTCTGAGAATTTACCCGCGCCGTGACCGACCTTCCTGTTTGGGCGACGACATCCCTGACATCCTCGTACCGTGACCGGTCAATCGCCGACGAGCCCGAGTCAACCATGTCATCATTTCTGTGAGCTCTAGAGACAGCTCCTGCTCCTCTTCTGTTCCTCAACTGTTCTTGGATACGATTTCTTCCATCACATATGTCCTTGCGGTACCACGATTCAACATGGCAGCGTCACTGGGCAAACGTATTGTCTTCACAGGAGGGTCAGGCAAGGCTGGAAGACACTGCATTCCGTACCTCCTGGAAAAGGGCCACCAAGTGCTCAACTTGGATCTCGTAGACTTCCCGAAAGATTATCTTCCCGCCGGGAAAAGTGTCTATACGATGAAGACCGACCTCACCGATGGGGCACAGACATTCAATGCCTTGTCGTCGCTATTCTCTATGGACGAATACGAACTGCCGAAGCACCCTGGACCCCCAGACGCTGTCGTACACTTCGCAGCGTATGCGCGCAACATGATTGTGCCTGACAGCGAGACTTTCCGCGGCAACGTCATGAGCACGTATAATGTGATTGAGTCCGCCTGCAAATTGGGAGTCAAGAAAATCGTCATTGCTAGCAGCGAAACAACGTATGGTGTTTGCTTCAGTCAAGGCGACGACGACTACCATGCTTTCCCACTCGAAGAGGACACTTACGACCGCAATCCCATGGACACCTATGCATGCTCGAAATTAACTGGGGAGCGCATTGCCAGGAGCTTTGCGCGACGGTTCGACATCGATATCTATGCGCTGGTCATTGGCAACGTCATTGAGCCACATGAGTATGAAAGGGATTTTCCGCGCCACGTGGGCCAGCCGGAGACCAGGAAGAGAAACGCTTGGAGTTATATTGACGCGCGAGATCTGGGACAAATCTGCGACTTGTGTGTTGCCAAATCTGGGCTGGGATTCCAGGTGTTCAACGCGACCAATGACACCATTACCACGTCCATTCCCAGCGAGGAATTCTTGAAGAAGACATGCCCAAACACCCCAATAACCAGGAAGATGGGCGAGTGGGAGGCGCCACTGTCCAACAAGAAGATCCGGGATGTCCTGGGGTTCAAGGATGTTCATGACTGGCGCAGATACTATACTCACAAAGAGTGAGGGTCGTCACTATGCACGATGCACGATGCACTGTGCAAGGGGTTGCAATGAGAATTGTGGACTTGTGCCGAGCAATGAGCAACGGATTGTGTGTAGAGGCATGTAGATACAGCTGTACTCCGTATCCTTATCCTTACCGTTACCGTGTCTCTAGGTAGACACCTGGACCATTGTACGTAAAGTAAAGCGGGTTGTTTTGGGCCTCACCGTATTCGTTGTGTGTGGCTGACAATCCCCAGCCACTCAAATCTGAGAACGCGACAGCGGGAATCATCACCGCCAGCAAAGCAACTCTTGCAGTTGATATGTCTTGCATACGCCCATGGAATCAAAGCTGCTGGTCATCTGATCGACCGCTCGCCTAATATTCTCGACACAAAACGATTATGCTGTTACAACCCATCAGACTTCGACAGCCTCACGAATCCCCGCGAACTCTTGCCTGATGCACAGAACGCCCTGACCTCTCTACGAGCCCGTCAACCCGCACGGCCCGCGCCATGGGGAAACCCAGCTCCGGCCGTCATCAAGGCAGATCCTCGCGGCACACTACTGAAGAAAATGGCACTCGCAAGAGTCGGCATGACAGCGACTCCATATCGACCTCATCCCGCCGCGGATCCCGTCGACACGAGACAGAGGATGCGACTGGGGGAAGCACACGCGCATCGCGATCCGCCGAGACCACGACCTTCACACCGATCCTCACAGCCGAACCATCGGAGATATCTGGCACATACTATACTGCGCAGAACAGTAGCGAGGAAAGTGGCCGAGATCGGTTGCGCAAGAGTGATAGACGTGGTCAAGGGGATGGACGGTCTGAGGACTGGGAAGCAGATGACCATCAAGGTATAAGAAAAAGAGACAGTCAGGACCGTCGCCGACAATCGCGTACGTCTAGCAAGACGGAGAGAAAGAGGAGTGCCCGCGCATACGAGGGTAATGAGGCATCGTTGCCACAGAATCAGTTTCCGGGAGAGTTCCCTGCGACCTATTCGCAGCCTTACCGCCCGCCCGGTCTGGCTGCAGACTACTACGGCGACAACGGGGAGTCGGTCGAGCAGCAGCCTGGAGTTCGGCCCAACCAGCCGAGCGTCATCATAAGTGCCGACCAGATGCATCTCATGGAACCGACCGCAGACGCAAATCCTCCTCCTGAACCAAGCAGTATGGGCCAAGTTGGCGCTGCTGCCAGCTATTTCGGCTCAGCTGAAGTGGAATCAGACACCGGAGTGCAGTCGACCCCCTCGAAGCCATCCCAGAAGCCGAATCTGGGGCCCGCCAGACCACCCAAGCACGGTCAGGCTGGGATCAGTCCGAGGTCGAGCCCCGGTGCTCAAGGGAACCATTCTCTTCCCGGCGCAACGCCTTTGGGCCTCGCTGCTGAGTATTACGCTGGTGGAGGCCTTGTGTCGACAACAGGACCTGCATACCAAACTCCATCTCGCCCACCACCAGCAGCTCAAGTCTCTCCTGCACCATTTTCAGCACCGGCTGGTTTTGGTGGTTCTCAACAGTACTCCAACACAGCAATGTTTGGTGGTTCAGCTCTAGCTGGGGCCGCCGCTGGAGCCTACATGTCCGCTCACTCGCATCACGGACAGTTTCAGAGTCAGCATCACAGCTCTGGAATGAATGCACAAGCATCTTCTCATTCGCCTCTTGCTCAAGGCCAAACACAGCAAGCCCATCGCCACAAACGCCGTGGGCCTCTGGGTAAACTTGTGGACTGGTTCCGCGATCCGGATGCGGTGGCAGAATTCGAAGAGTATACCGAAGCAATTGGGGTATGCAAATACTGCTTTGACCCCTTGAGCTCTCCTGCAGACGCTCCACGCAGGCATCATTATCACCCGAAGAGACGTTCCTCTGGCGGCCCGTACGGCAGTACCTCTCGCGTGGACAAGACTTACAGGTACTCTTCTGACGAGGAGAGACGGCGCCGATCAGGGGCGAAGAAGGCAGTTGCGGGAGGACTAGCAGGCTACGGAGCAGCGAAGATTGGAGAAGCAATGTACAAGAGCAAACACGACTTTGACGACACGTATTCCGTGAGATCTGGGCGGCCGATTAACGCCGGTCGAGTCAGCTTCCAGGACGATGAGCGACACTATCAGCGTAAATCCCAAGGACATAACTCCTCGGAAGAATTTCGTCGAAGAGACCATGATAGCTATACCAGATCGAGCAAGGTCCACACACAAAGCCGAAGCAGACGTAGCACTCGACGTGATTCTAGTTCCTCCTCATCATCGCATACCAGGTCTAGAGGTGCTGCTTTCAGTGCCACGGCTGCTGGAGCGGCAGGACTAGCAATTGGGGCCGCCGCCAGTGCTGCTTCAAGGCGAGATCGGAGTCGTTCACCAAAACAGAGACGGTATTACTCCAAACGTGTCTCACCGAGGCATTCTTACGTCGACCTCTCGGCAACTAATGAAGGGTCGGGCGGCTTGTTGGGATTTTTCACAAGCCCTTCGGCAAACAAGAAACAAGGCCATAAACCCAAAGGGTTCTTCAATTTTGGCAATGCCTCGAGCTCATCATCTGATGCTGACCTTGCTTTCGGGGCGGCTACTGTGCGCCGGAAAAACTCCAATAAACGCCTCCATAGCCGACGCAGATCGACTCGACGAGATTCAAGTGAAGCTATCATGGGACTTGTCGCAGCGGGCGAAGCATTGGCTGCCGAAAGTGTTCGGCGAGACAAGAAAGGTAAGCAGAGGTACGATGCTGACTTAACAACAGGACGACATGGTGCACACGCCGAGGGACGTCGTGTCACGACGCAAGCAACTCATGATTCAATTGATGGAAACGACGATGGATGGTACGATACCGACGATGATGACAATCACAGTTCATCAAGTGTGGACTCTGCGCTCGCGTATGGCGGAAGTGTTTCAGCACTCCAAAGTCGAGAATCACTTTCCCAAAGCAATCCTGTGATAAACCCACCGAGGATAGCACCCTCCTATGAGGCTGCTACAATAGGCAGACATCGACAACGACATTTCGATGGCTCCAGACCGTTAAATAGGGATGATTCATCAGCATTCAAGATTGGCCCTGCTGGAGTATTGGCCGCAGGTGCTACTGCAGCTGGGGCTTTGGCCGCCTCATATGGCCGTGATGAAATTGCCTCGGCCTCATCTAGCCATAGCAACCTACCTCCGATGCAGGAAATAGTACCAAGGCCAGTCTCCGACCATGGTTCACGTGCTTCGAGAAGTGCTTCGCGACAAGCGAGAAACGACAACGATTACGGAGTTTCTCAGTCCAGAAAGGTCTCTGCGGCGACTGTACCATTACAGCAACCTCAGCCCGTGGTCCCCGTGGGACCATTCTTGCAAGAGAATGCATTTGATCGAATGCGCAAGCCAGGACGTCAGGCTTCAGCCGACTTATCCTCAGTCACGGAGGAGTACCACAAGGGTGGCCGACAAGACGACCTGGACTCCAGCCGTCGATCGAGACGTTCTAGACGTGACTCAAGTCCTGCCAAACTCCCTTCTCAGGATCAAAAGGGCAATGTCAGTTTCAACCTGACTGAAGCGCAGCTACAAAACGAAAAACACACTGAAGAAAGAGGGAGCACGTGGACAAGTGGACGTGATGACAAAGGGCGACGAAGATCTGTTGAAGGCGACTACATAAGAAATGACTCCATGGCTAAACCGGATTCTTCACAGGGCCAGACTCAAGAAGAAGGGAAACGTTCATCCATCTCTCGACACTCTTCACTAGATTCCTCCGATGAAAGAGTAGCAGAAATCGAGCGGGAGCTGAAGCGTCTCTATAAAGAGCAACGTGAGGTGGAAGAACGTGAGCACAGGCGGCGCAACGAACGTTCAAGCGCCGCCATCGTTTCTGGCACAGCAGCAACAATAGCAGCAGCTTCCGTTGCTCTCGCCGCACAGAGCGAGAGTAGCAGTTCACCGGAGTCGGGTGGTGCTCCTCGACGGAGGTCAAGCTTGAAGAGATCGAAGGAACGCAAGGCGTCTCCGCCTACGGAGACTCAACAAGAGAGGATTGCAAAGATGGCAGCGCAGCGTATCAGATCAACGCCGTCACCAAAGCATGAAGATTATGGCTCTTTCTTTGTTCCACAAGAGCTTCAGGAGCACCTCAAAGAGCACAATGCTCAAGCCGAACATCGGGACGACATGAATGCAAACGTGGTTGAAATTGTTCCGGGAGCGGCCGTCTCGAGACCACGACATCCTTTTGACCCTTTCACTTATCGACCTTTTGGCTTATCACTAGAAGATGATCCCTTGTCCCACCCGTGGACTGTTCCTATGCTGGAACTTATTGAACCAACCCCGCCCGGAAGTCAGACTCATAGTGTCCGAGGTGACACAAGTCCTCTTGTTGAGCCACAGTCATCGAAGGACGTGGATGATGGAGACAACATGACTGGGGAACCTCTGGAGAGAAAAGCCAGTAATGGATCTAAGGTGACCTGGGGTGATCATGATACGTACGTCTACGAGGTGCAAACACCTGAAAACGAACACTCAGATTACATCCCCGAAGTCAAATCTAGGGACGAAGGCGAGGCCGAAGACAAGCTCCCTGATCCTTCGACACCAATTTACGAGGAGGCAAGCCCTCGTCCATCCATCACCCGTGTATGGACCCTGGAAGGCGAGGATGCCGAAAGAATGGAGAAAGAAGTACCTGTTGTAGATGACAGACCTCACATGAGTCGAGCCTGGACGGTGGATGACGCTGAAGCCGATCAAATAGAACACGATACGAATCGAAGACCAACCTCCTTCGCAGGAGACACCAGCGATCCGAGCTCCATTTCACCAAGCAAGGAACCAAGTCTCCCAACTGTCGCTCAAGGTTCTTCTGTCGAACCTGTGAGTGACCTGAGCCTCAATGGCAAGATTGATGAGGACTCTCAACATGGATCGATCGCTTCTCGCACGATAGGTCAACATCCACCACGACAGCGCCTCGAGAATGAATCACCAGTGCGAACAGACATGTTGCAGGACAATAGCGTTCAGGAGTCTGCTCCACCTGCGAGGGCAAGTAAAAGTGAGAAGCGTCGTCAAGAGCGAGCAAGCTCACGTGGGTCAATCAGTACGATGGATAATGGCGACTTGTCACACATCCCTGGCGACTACCTCGATGATGGTAAAGGCGAATCTGCGGCCATCGTAACGCACTATCAATCAGATCCCGAAGAATGGGAGCGTCAAAAAGATACCAAAAAGTCCAGGAAAGCGAAAAGAAGCTCCAAGAGTGACGTCGGTTCCGACCGGAAATCATCGAAGAGACCCGACCAAGACGTTGCAATTCCTGAACCGGAGATCGACCAAATTCGCCGCTCCCACACGCTGGACGATATTTCCGACCAGCCCTCCAGTTCTGGGGCCCAGAGACCGAGACGCAAATCCAAACGCCGAAGTACCGGTCTAGATGATTCTCCTGAGGGCCTTGATAATGGCGACAAGCACTCTAGCATCGGTGTGCTTCCTTCTGATAAAAACGATGTTAAAAAGCCTGGAGGATTTTTCAGCAACCTTTTTTCCAGCAACAAAAGCGATACCAGTGCATCCAGCAACAAGACTTCAAAATCCTCAAAGTCGGATAGCCGAAGGGACCGGGACCGGGACCTTGAGAATCTACGCTCGTCACGAGGAAAACAATCTTCACAGGACCCGGCTTTCGATCCTGGCGAGTCGGCTGCTTCTGAGCCGAGCAGGAGCCGCAGTGCTTCTATCAGTCGCGATAAGTCTCAAACTTCGAACTCAAGAGAACAAAGCGTTGAGGACGGGTTTGTCTCGGCGGAGGAAGATGCCAGCGAACCCACGAAGATACCCGTTGAAGAAGAGTCTTTTTTAGTGAAGCGCCCCGAAATACCACCACCAATGGACACAACTATGCCAATGGATATTGATGGTGTCTCGGGGCTTGTATCCGAGAATCGTCCATCAAAGAACCTTGACGCCGATGCTGTTATCTCTCCAAGTTCCCAGCCAGAGTCTGCTGCAGAAGTGAAAAAGCCTCAGGTGGACGGGCAAAAAGATTCTACAGATCTGGCAGCCGCTCTTCCTCTACCGAGCGGAGTAGAAGCAGCATCGTCTCACGAGGAGGCCCATCCCTCGACACCTCAGTACTCTTCCTCCCTGCGGCTTTCCACTTTGAGGACGGGTGAACTTCCCTCTAGCCCAATGGCCATTAGCTCCCCAACAGCAGTGCCTCTGCATTTTAGACGCCCCCCTGCTTCGCCAACAAATGCTCGGATTTCTATGAGCTCACCGGTTGCTTCACCTGCTTCGCCCCTCACGACACCACGCACGAGGCAGGGAAGACCCAAGTCTACGGAATTTCGTTCGAGTAAGGAATTCCGACCACTTTATCTTGTCGAAAGACAAAACTTTGCAAAAAGTCTGGATCCAGAACCGAGCGAAGAATATCCGTCGCTGCCTTCTAGCAGGATGAGTTCAGCACATGCTTCGACGGAGGACCTTCGATCTGAAGCCCAGACGCGAGAATACAATCAATTCACGCCTTCTCGCATGAGCGCTGAAATGTTCCGTGATCGCGGCAGGAGGCACAGTTTTTCGTACTGGCATGACGAGAGGAGGCGGGAATCCCCAGATTATCTAGACTCCAGGTCGGCTACTCCTGTTCCCAATGAGGCTCAAAGGGCACGCGATGCCGAAAAGAAGCCGAAACCCAAATATGAGTTTCACTCACCAAGTGAACTGCTCCAGGATCCAGCTGCATACCGGGACGCCGCTGTTTTTGATGAGGCCGATAGACCGGCAAGTCCTCTGCCCAGCGTCGTTAGCACTGATGCTGATCAAGACTACACGAGTGCTCGCAGCAGGAGTCCATCCCCGTTAAGAGCAAGGAGTGTTAGTCGGGGAAGAAGCAGATCAACCTCCCGATCGACCTCGGCTGCGTGGGAAGATGCGTTGACAACAACGGCCGCCGGTGTCGTTGCTGGCTCCATGGTAGTGGTTGGTGTACACGAATTATTGAATAGCCCGGGGAACGATTCACAGGCAGCCGACAGGTTGGCAAGGGACGACCATGAGACGTCGAGTACTCCAGGAACACCTAAAGCTAGGCTTGATCCTCCGGCTGATAGCAACCACATGCGTGATGAGAATCTCGGGTCGACGTTAGATTTGCCTCTAGAATTGCACCCGAACACGGCTGATACGCCGGCTGAAGGAGTCGAGTCGGTTGCGTGTCAACAAGAATCATCAACCGAAACAGATGTTGTAGGATTCTCTCCTGATACGAGCACAGACCCGATGCCACAGGCTGATGACATTGATAATGGAGAACCATTTGATGCTTTCAAGACGAAAAAGGCAAAAAAGGACCGAAAGAAGAAGCGGAGCTCCGTACCTCTCGAGGCCGAGGCTGCAAGCACCGAACTAGTTTCTGATGACAAACAAGCAAAAGATATCCTACCCACTGAGACCGAGTACTTACCTGTGCGAACTGAAGAACCTCGAGCCTGTCAGGATTCAACCGAAATGCCATCAACTCAAGAAGAACCTGGTGCAAAGCATGAACTGTCTGACAACGTCGGATCGGGGCATGAATTGTCCCGAGACAATGATACCCCTGAGACCTCTATAAACACCGGGAATTCAAACAAGCTAGAGATAAGCCCGTTTGAAGAAGCATTGGATTCTGCAGTCGCCGCAAGAGGTTTGGTCGATGGTTTGACAGTCGAAGACGCCATTCATGAATTGCAGCCAGATCACAACGAAGAGCAGCAATACAATAATGCGCACCTTAGCACAATTGATGAGGCTAACGAACCATCTGCAACTGAAAACGAGCCGCCGACCCATCTGTTGGGACGAAAGCTCTCCAAGAAGGAAAAACGAAAGGCGAAGAAAACTTCCAGAGGTATGTTAGATGCTGCCGACGGCACCGAAGATAGCTCTATTCACCAAATGGACCACTCAACAACCAAAGAGCTCAACGTCTCGGATGCTCAGCCCGAGCTCAGCCTTGATGCCCCCAAGGGTGCTTTTCAAGACATCAATGAACCAAATCCTTTTGGCGACGACTTCGAAATACGGGAAGTCGAGCCCGTTGTTTCAACCCCAGATTTGTCGCTTGAGTCTAAGTCGGATCCTGTAGAAGTCCCTAAGGTCGTCGAGGCTGCGGTCAGTGCTCAACCTACAGTTGAAGGACAGATTGCTGATGAAGAATGGCCTGCTGAGAAAAAGAAAGGTAAAAAGGGCAAGAAAGGCAAGAAAAAGGAAGTCCTAGGCTGGGACGACCACGATACAAACTTTGAGAAACTACAGCCTTTGCAAGATGCAATTCCTGCAGACGACGAGGCATCTGGGACAGTGGCAGCAAACAGTCCTCAACCCGGTCCAGCTGCCGATATTCAAGATGAATCGAATCCTGAGCCATCATCCGCTACCGTTCAGCAAGCAAGAGAGGTATCGTATGTGCCACAGCCTGGGGCGGATGATGTTTGGGCACCTATCGTCAAGAAAGGCAAGAAAAAGTCCAAGAGAAAGAGTGTTGCATGGACAAGTGACGAGCCCGATACGGCATCTGCGGAAAACCCCTCTCCTTTTCAGATCGAGTCTGAGGGCGGTCCTTCAGTGGACAAGCGCAACAACTCTGATGCTTCAGTCATAGACAAAGCAAATCCCTCAAAAGAGATCGATGAGTCTGCGAAAACCCGTAACGAGCCTGCAGCCAAGACAACTCCGGCACAGGACTTCAGACTTATTGAGGCATCCTTGGAGCAGACACGTCTGGATAGTCCTGAAGATACCACTTTCGTGAAGGATAACCAGGTAACTGTTCCAAATGTGGCAGCTACGCCAGCTGCGACAACGTCCATCAGTAACCCTCGCGCCGAAGAGCCTCGTGAGACAGAAATTCCTGCTGCTGTAGTTCACAATGAGAACCAAAACGAGGGTGAATTCTTCATGACGACAACCAAAAAGTCCAAAAGGGACAGCAAGAAGCAGCGAACACGGGCTTTTGATGAACATGATCCCTTACCGTCGAGTGCGGAGACATTTACAGCCGGTCAGGATCAGAGGTCCGTCACTGTGCCTATCTCTGACGCTCCAGTCGCGAACGAAGAATCCGATGACAGAACGAAAACCCAGGAAGCATCCACCGCAGAAATATTGGAGAAGGTCGATGAGGACGTTTTCAGCATCAGTTCACCAAAGTCCAAGAAGGAAAAGAAAAGCAAGAAGAAGCGCGTGACGCTGGATGACGACTCAGTAGGGATTTCGACCACAGAGCTAGAACAGACAATTCAACATGGCGAAACAATCAGTTCTCCTCCTGGAGAGCCCACCTTGGCCAAAGACCCGACAACGGAGGCAGAAGCCACCATACAACAGCGGAGTTTCCCAGACCAAAATGAAAGCTCCGAATTCGCGCTTGTTGAGCCCAAGATGTCCAAGAAAGAGAAACGTAAAAAGCGCAAGTCGGCCTTGGACTGGAATTTGATGGAAGATGAGACATCGACCAAGTCAGCTGAAGATGCTAGTGACCAAGCGGCTGTCCCAGCAGAAGGCCTTGTCTTGCCAGCACCGGACAATGATGCGGCTCCTGGTATTGTTCCTAACCCGGACAACGTCACCAGTCCTGAGAGCCAGACGCTGTCCGAACCCTCCGCCATGGCTGATGCTCCATCAGATCCAATTGCGGCTTCTGAGACCACTCCAGCTGAACATCTTCCAGTTGAGACTCTTGCAGTTGAGCCTTCCATCGGCGAGACTCCTGCGGCTGAGATTCCTGGAAACGAGACTCCTATAGTTGAGCCGTCTATTGGCAAGGCTCCTGCAGCTGAACCTTCCATTGACGAGGCTCCTACAGCTGAGCCCTCCGTCGACGAATCTCCTGCAGCTGAGATTCCTGGAAGCGAGGCTCCTTCAGCTGGGATCCGTGAATGTAAGACTCCTGCTGTTGAAACTCGTGTCGATAAGACTCCTGCAGACGAGATTCCAGCTATTCAAGATTCGACAAGTGAAACGCCTGCTTTTGAGACCCCTCCCAACGAGCGCTCTGTTGTGGACCGTCATTCTACAGAAGCGGACCTCATTGGTGATGCTTCACAAGATTTTGCAACTGAGTCTCTCTCCCCTGAGTCAGCTCCGGGCCATGTTCTCCCGGAAGGAACTCGCCATCCCGATGTAGATTCAGCGGACATCTATGTACAACCCGTATCCGCATTGTCGCGAGAGCAGAATGTCGAGACCATTGAGGATACATCTTGGGAAGTGCCGATGAAGAAGTCTAAGAAAGACAAGAAAAAGGACAAAAAGAAAGACAAGAGGCTCTCAGCCTTGCAACCCAGACCCCCAGCTTCGAGCCCACATCTTGAAGACTATGAAGAATCAAGAGCGGAAACAGCAGACCCCGATGCCCATCTATTTGAGAGTGCTGTGACAGCGAACTCCGAAGGGCCTTCAGACGTAGCACAACCCGTCCTGCCAGTCCAGCCTTCAGCCGAGGAAGAATGGAATATTACCACCAAGAAGGGGAAGAAGGATAAAAAGAAGAAGCGTCAATCTGCCATCGAGACAGATCCAAAGGATACCGAGGATGTCTTGCCGTCGGAACCCGTGTCAGAAGCACCCAACGAACTGGCTTCTGACGAAGTCCATATCCCAGCAACAGGTAATGAGGCCGGGCAGGAGTCTAACCCTGCCCGTGGTGTGGAAGAAGACAGCATTTGGAGTTTGACATCGAAGAAATCAAAGAAAGATAAGAAGAAAAAGCGACAATCGGACGTTCCTGAAACCCTTCCCAAATCCTTGGAGCAGTCCGAGGAGCCCAAGCTGGAAGATCGTACGCCGCCTTTCGATGACCAAAACACCGCATCGGATACCCAAATCGCAGTTGACCGTTCTGCAGAATCGGATTCCACACGAGATCCGATGGCGCCAGCTTCTGAATCGGTCAAGGTCAAGAAGCAAACTGAGGAATCTATTTTCGAGGAATCAAACTCCGGATCAAAGCAAATGCGTGAGCTAGACGCAGCACGGCTGACTGAACACCCTGCTACACAAGGATCTTTTCCTAAGGTAGTATCAATGGATCTCACTGTGCGAGACGAGCGTATCATAGTAGCTGCCGAAGGTGAGGCACCGACGACCGCCGACGACATATTGCCGGGTGCACAAGTATCAGCACTTGGAGGTCTAGAACCTCAAGTCTCAGTGCCGAGCCAAGAGACTGCGCTATCTGAGCCTGTACTATCTGAAGTTAGTGAACCCAAGGGTACGCAAGATCAAGGAGCTGAAGTCCAGGCTCAAGTGAACTACAGCGTCGAGCCTGAACAGCAGGTTGATCAGTCCATTACAGGGATGCCTGGTGCAATATCTTGGGATTTGGCCGAACGCTCTCCCATCGTCACGGGGCCTGCAGATCAAGATCTGGCCCCTGGGCTCTCCAGAATCCTTGAGCATCAAGACCAGGATGACACCGCGGTGGACGAGTGGACTATTCCGGTGAAGAAGTCCAAGAAAGACAAAAAGAAGAAACGCCAAGCTACCTTGGATGAAGTTGCAGCGGAATCTGACAAGGTTCTCGATGCGCCTCAGGAAAAGCCGGAAACAGTTGAGTATGATGAGATTGCTCAGAAGTTTACTCACCCACCACAGGCGCTTGAATCTAGCGACATGGAGCACGTTTCTACCTTCGCAGAGACCGAGCAATTCGACACGCCCGAGGAGAACGGAAAGGGCAAAAAGAATACGCAACACCAATTGGTTCTCGAAGACTCCTTGGAGCCTGAAGATGTCGTAAGTGAAGAGTCGAAGGAGGTGGGAAATGTTCAAGGTGCAGAAGCCAGTGAGCCAGACGATACTGGGGCGTTCTCCGAGATTCCAGCAGCATCATCATCAATAGGTCAGTCGACAGAGCCGACAATGGAGGACGAATGGAGCTTGAGTAAACTGTCAAAGAAAGAGAGGAAGAAAAAGAAACGGCAGTCCACTCTTGATGAGGCGTTGCAACCGAAGGAAGACGGGAATCGTGAGCCAGAGCAAGATCAACCTTTGCCTACAGGTCAATTGGAGCCTCAATTGCTCCAGGAGAGCACACCTCGCCTCACGGAAGAGCCAGAGTCATCGATTTCCTTCGGAGAAACATCTGAGGACACATGGGCTGCCAAGAAGACATCGAAACAGGGCAAAAAGAAGACGAAACGGAAACAAGAAAAAGACATCGAGAAAGAAACTATTTCAGGGCTGGACCAACCCTTGCCGTCTTTCCTTCAGGACGGGAAGCAGGAAGATGAACTTTCGACCAACGTCCAGCCGCTCCCGCTCGAGACTGGCACGGCTCCAGAGAACAAAGCTACCGAAGACACATCACCCCTGCCCATGGTCTTACCAAATGCTGAAAACTCGCCTATCATGAAAGATGCTGGTGAGCACGCCAAACAAGAAGCGTCTGGAGACCCTGCAATCGACCCAGATGCCAATGAAGGCACAGCGCGGCTGGAGTATTCTGAGAGTCATCCTTTGTCTCACCACATGGACAACAAGATCGACGAAGAGGGCGCAAAGCAGGATGACCCCCCTGATTCAGCAGGTGCAGACATTAAATCTTCCGAACCAGCCAACAAAGAGCCTGTGCCTTTCGAGACCCCTGGACACACGGTGGACTCTTCACAATCTGCTGATTCTCCGAGACCCGAAGTGCTCGAACCCCGCTTAGGAGATGTGCCATTGTCGGAAGCATTCGAACCTGCAGATCAAGTCGGCTCGGTCGAAGTACCACCTGAAGAAGAGTGGGGCTTCAGTACTATGAAGACTAAGAAGGACAAGAAAAAGAAGCGAAAATCTAAACTGGATGCCACCGAACCCGAGGAGTCTTCTGTTGCACCACTGGCTCAGCCTGAAGCAGATACAGAAAAACTTAGTCTTGATATAGCGCTTCCGATCGCAGACTCGACAAAAGATGCTAAAACTGAGGCCAGTATTGACGAAGAGTGGGCCATGCCTTCAAAAAAGTCCAAAAAGGAAAAGAGAAAAAGTAAGCAGGCCAAGATGCAAGAGATGAGGGAAGAGCAGCAGCCACTCGAACCAGCAGTCCTTGTGCCCACGAACGCCGCAGCGAACACGAGTTCCTTCGAGAGCGAGAGAGTTGGAGACGATGATGCGGAACAAGTGGCTCCACAAGCGGCCGACACACAGGAGGAACCTTTGCCTGACAGACCCGAATTGGCTCAATCTTCCGCTCATACCGACAATGATGACCAACAAGAAACATCGCGAGAGGTTGTGGGTGATAATGCTGACCAGGTTTTCGAACCTGAGGCAGATTGGAAATATTCATCCAAAAAGTCCAAGAAGGACAAGAAAAAGAAAAAGCAGTCTATTCTCGCAGAGCCCTTCACTGAGGAGCCTGCGACGTTCACAGAAACAGGGGAAACGTCGGTGTCAAACCCTCTCGATGATACCGGCCCGTCGACAGATCCTAAGTCGATTGATGCGGCTCCGGAAGATGATTGGGGGTTCACCACCAAGAAAGGAAAGAAGGCCAAGAAGAACCGAGGATCGTCCACGAACAATAGCCGTACTTTAGTCGAAGACAACACTGTGGGTCTGGTCGAAGAAACAGAAAAGGGCCCTGTCCTGACAAACGATGCTGCGGAGCCAACTAAAAACGACGAAGTTGAAACGCAAACACCTCGTCTAGCTCCATTGGAGGTTGGAGATACGGAGGCACATCCTGTCAGCCGGAAAAAGTCCAAGAAAGACAAGAAGAAAGCACTTGCTTTCTGGCCAGAACAGGAACAGGGCGAACCTGGTGGAACTATGGAGCCTCCGATGCAGTCCCAACTTGATACCGAGCATTCTCGTCTGGGGCAAGATCAGCAGGAACCTCTGGTGACTTCTGGCCCCGAGACAGAGAGTTACCCTATTGCGCCGTTGGACGATACAGCAGTGCAGTATCCAGACACGATGATAGCTGAATCAGGGACTACACTGGAGCCAGCCGATATTGCTGTGGTCGATCCAGCAGAACATACTCGAAGCCTTATTTCGCCTGATGTTGCTAGTAACGATGCACCGTCTGGGGTAGATCTTACCCACGAAGAGCAAGGATCAGACGGTCAGGGCCGACTCGAAGAAGTCGGTGCCGTCAAAGACAGGAAAAAGAGGAACAGGCAATTTGAGGTCGATGGGACACAAGCGTTTGAGGAGATGGCAGAAAATGAAGGCAAGAAGAACAGAAGGCAATTCGAGTTTACAGGGGATGGAGTATATGCTACCCGTTCTTTGGAAGGGCTTGGCCATGCACAGGTCGATGAAGGAGACCCATTGAGAGTCTCAGAACCTGCCAGTGATGAACGTGGACAATCACAGCTAGGAGACCTCATCCAGCCGCGGGAAGAAGATGAGGTAATGTCTGATATGAGTGCCAGCACACGAGAAAGACGTAAGCGGAGGCGGTCTCCTCCTGCCTGGTCGGGACAAGAACCAGAGGATCTCCCGACAAATCGGGCTCTCACTCCTCCTCCAGACCACGACGACATCATGGATACTGCTCTCGTCGTCGCTGCTGGACTCGGCATCGGGAACAACGAGCACGTACCTCCGACGGGAGTGTCCCGCAAAGCGACATCGCCAGTACGACAGCCTTCGGCCGGTTGGTCTTTCGCCCAACTCGGAAGAGAGCACGAAAATCGTGACAGTGGTATCCAACTTAACTCCCCCATGCTTACACAAGGTCAGACTTCGTCAACTAGGGACAGCGGCTTTGTCCAAGGCGCGTCCAAGAAGGCTGATGCAGACATGGACGTATCACTGCGCCCTCCCAGACCACATTCTCCTACTAGCTCCACGGAAGATGTGTCAAAAGTTGGATCGGGACCCAGGCACCAGGAGGATAGAGCGATTCTGGAAACCCCACGGCGAAAGCCTTCGCCAGTAGAGTCAACTTCGAAGGATCGCTCTTCGGGGCTGTTCAATTCATCCCCAGCAATGCCAACACCAGTCGACACCAGGGTTGGCGAGAGAAGTCCGGCAGCTGTGTCAAGTCCTCTCCGCCGAAGTCCAAGCATCCATGGCCATCACCTCAGCCGAGAAGAGCTGAGACAAAAGGCCAAGTCAACCAATAGTCTGGGGCCAAGTGACATGTTAGCTTCCAGTTCCATTGGGAGGCCCCTTTCGGCAGAGGCCAGCCCTACGGCATTCCAGACTCACGCCGACCGCCCGTTCTCCCCACGGAGCTCCCTCAACCCCATCCGTGAAGAGACGGCCGACGGATTCTCGAGACATGTCCAGTCACATCCATTCGCAGAGCCGCCGGTGTCTCTGGCACCACAGTCTCGGTCAGAGAACGCACCCATGATGGGCGCTGCGATGGTGGGCGGGACTGCAGCAGCAGCAGCAGCAGCCGCAGTGGCGATGCTGCCACGTGATCTGGGGCCGGCGAAATCTCTTGGCACCAGCAAATCGCGGACTTCGTCGTTGCGCAGCCTGCGCGGCGCTTCCAACCACGTCGACGGCGCCGTGCACAGTCCCCCGTCCAACAGGTCTGTGCATGATCAGGACCCCGGCAAGGCTGTCTCCCGCGATAGGGACATGGCAGACGTCTACGTAAGTATCTCAACCGCATGCCGCCCCCAGGACGCGTCTCCAGCTGCTGACTCTCATTGTCCACAGGATGGCTATGGCTCCTACCCAGGCAGCCCCAAGTCGCCAACGCGGCCACCTAGCATTCGGCGCCGACAGAGTATGCAACAAATCAAGGATCTCGAGGCAAGGCTGGATCAGCTAGCCTCCGAGAACCGTGCTCTGGCCGAAGCCAAGCTTTTGGCTGAGCAGTCCCTGGAACATGCCCACTTTGAACGTAACCAAGCTGAGCGCTCGATGAATGTTCCGAATGATACAACCGGTCAATTGCAAGAGAGGGATGCGGAGATTGCGCGACTGAAGGAAGAGATCGCTGCTTTGAATGCCACACACGAGAACCTGAGGAGAGAGTACGAACAAAGCCTGGCTGCTCTACGGCACGATCATGATTACGCACAGAGCCAATGGCAAGAATCCTCTCGGGAGCTCGAAGTACTGCGATCGCGTCATACCGAGCTGTCGAATGGCATGGAGTCGATCGTAAGGCACGAGATCGATACCGCGCTGGCTGCAAAGGACGCCGAGGTGCAACAACTGCGGCAAGACCTGGAGGAGGCGCGGGAAAAGATCCGAGAGCTGCAGTCGGAAATCCTCAAAAAGGGTGCAGACAACGTGATTGATTTCCACGACGAAGACTACTTTGATGCGGCTTGCCAGAAGTTGTGCCAACAGGTTCAAGGATGGGTGCTCCGATTCTCCAAGTACAACGATCTCAAAATGTGCCGGACCACCGACGAAGTGCGCGAGGAGAAAGTGGTGGACCGATTTGACAACGCCATACTCGACGGTTCGGACGTGGACATCTATCTTGCCGACCGTGTCAAACGTCGTGATGTTTTCATGTCGGTGGTCATGACCATGATCTGGGAGTATGTCTTTACTAGATACCTCTTTGGCATGGACCGTGAGCAGCGACAAAAGTTGAAACAACTGGAAAAGAACCTCGCGGAGGTTGGGCCTGCGAGTGCGGTACACCAGTGGAGAGCTCTGACGCTCACTCTCCTCTCGAAACGTGAGAGCTTCAAAGCTCTACGGGAAAACGACACGGAGGCCGTAGCCATCGAGATCTTCAGTACGCTGTCGAGGTTTCTCCCCCCACCACATCATTTGGAAGAACAAATCGTTGCGTCGCTGCGGAACGTCATGAACACGGCGGTGGATCTCTCGATCGAGATGCGCACCCAAAGGGCAGAGTATATCATGCTGCCACCGTTGCAGCCGGAGTATGACACCAACGGTGACCTTGCACGCAAAGTGTATTTCAATGCCAGCCTGATGAACGAGAGAAGTGGGGAAACGACGAGTAATGAAGATCTGGAGCGAAACAAGGCCGTCGTTCGAATGGTTCTGTTCCCACTTGTCGTCAAGAAAGGCGACGATAACGGAGTTGGGGATGATGAAATCGTGGTTTGTCCAGCGCAAGTGCTGGTTGCCCGGCCGGACAAAGGAAAGAAGCCAAAGAGCTCGCGAGTGGCCAGTGGAGGTAGCATGGGTGATCGAATGAATATGGACGCGCGAAGTCTTCGTGCTGTCAGCACTCACAGTTTGGGTGCAATGAGCGGGATCGAGGCCACCGATAATACGCCTTAGATCTTCGATGGTGACGTCTCTTTTTTCTTTCTGGCATGGCGAGAGACGTACAGGGACCCATCCGTTTCGCATGCATTGGGGTGATCAAGGTTTTTATGAGCTGGGTTGAACGAAGTTACGAGATTCCAGTTGCCTTTTAATTTTATTTCCACATTTAGCGACAACAGACTTCGGTAGTTAAGCTGTGCTTATCATAATAGCATAATGTGTGTGTTCCACAATCAAGGTGTTTGTTTGGATTGTTTAGATGGTAATTGCCTCGTGTCCATTGCACCTTGGTATAGGAAGATACAGGCCAGCCACACTCTTCAAGATTCTGGTGGCCGAGTATCAAGGCGAAATGGCGGCCATCTTGTGCCACCAGGTAACATCCTCACATCGCAGAGAGGCACTTAATCCCAGTTCTCCCGCAGCCATATCACCTGGACAGTCGGCGATTACAACGTCGTGTATATCCATCCCATCCACCCTAGGAGAGCACGGAGCCGGGATATAGTTTCTCCGTGGCGTGCTATTTACTCGTGGACTAACCTGAAACAGGCTAGTTTCCTGCACTAACCACAGACACAGTTCACGAACGTCATAGGCAGAATTGGCATGCGCCCGACCAGACACAAAGTGCTTCGTGGACGGAGTATCAAACAAAACTCTAGCCATACAGCGTAGAAGAAGTACGAGTGCCTGTATCTACCACGTATCATGGCTGTGCCCTAGTATGATAGCTTCGTTGGATCTTGTTGGCCTGGAGATTCTTCCCTCTCTTTATTCCATGTACATGCCCATCCCTGCTAGACTCCCTCGTCGTCCGAGGTATCTCTCCGTCGTCCTCCCTCCCTCTCAACTGCGCCTCATCCGCCCGTCGTCCTGATGCACCCGCTTCCTCCTCCAAACAGAGGTCCATCCTCCCAGCTTCCTCCGTCGCGCACTCCCACGCCGTCGAGAACAGATGCTTCCTCATCGGCTCTACCCCAACCTTCGACGCAAAACACGGAAGGCAGCAAAAAAAAGAGAAAGCACAGGGGCGGCAAAAAGAGGAGGACTCGCCGCCAGTCGTTTATTGCGCCGTCAGAAACATCTGCTATCCAGAGCGTTGGCGATAGACTGCACGAGGATCCCTTGATTGAAGAGTCCCAGCAACAAGTCTCGGCTAGACAATCTTTCTACAAGAACCCGAAGGGGAATCTAAGTGGTGGGAGCGTGGACAGCGAGGCCCTTCTGGACCACAGAGCACAGCCAACTCTCCGGCCCAGAAGAGACAGCAGACTAAACACCAATCTCTTTGCGACGTCGTACCGTACTGGTGCCTTCGCTAGACCAGATGCCCTTACGCGGAGGCGGCATCGCAGTCAGCAGGACACCACAAGTCCGCCTGGCTCGGACTATGAGGAGACCGATGATCGAACGCCGTTGATCGCGAGCGAGTCGCAGAAGAAGAACGTGGGAGAGATTGGGTACGGCCTTTTCCGAAGAAAGTCACACGCTTCAAGCATCTCGTCCTCATCGAGGAAACAGAGGAAGCGGCTGAATGTCAATGGCAGCTCCTATCCCAAGGGTGATCAAGACTACGATGTCAACAATCCCCCCTCGGTGCCTCCGAGTCCGACACTCGACCCACAGTATGGCGATGTGATGATCCATGACGGAAGCTTTCTCACGCGGTCCCCTGACAATCGAAGGTCCACGCAGGACGTGAGCAAGGATGTCTTGATTGATATTGAAAGCGATGGAAAACAGGACCCCAACTCTGCACCACCAAGCCCTCGGCTGCGGCCTGAAGGTATTTCGCGCCATCTGAGCGTCGAGGGTGACGTCTGCTTCCCCGGAGACGAGGTCTCGGAGGCTGGTGACTATTACAACAACACTCACACGACTGGGCCTCCTGTTGGTGGCGGACGGAGAAGACGTCGAGAGCGGGAGTGGCCTCAATTGTGGGTGCTCGATGAATGGAGTCGCATCGAAAAGGAAGAGAGAGCTGCAGGTGAGCGCAGGGCGAAGAAGATCAGTGAACCTGTTTTTGTGGAAGGGCGGCTGCGCCCTGTCAAGAGCGCCTGGCATCGGGTCGAGGAAGACCGCCAGTATCGATATACCTACTTTAACGAGGAGTTTGAGAGCACCATTCATGCCGAAACGATATCCGAGCTCGTACAGCCTGGCGGCTCTTTCCGTGAATTGTTCATCCCAGACCCGCCCGAGCTCATTGACTCGAGCAGCAGCGAGGATGAGGATCGCACGGGTGCAAGTCAGACGCTGGACAATCCGAGCTCCATACATAGTCCCAAGAGTGCCAATGGAATCGCAGGGCACCCGGCGGTGTCAAATCTCTCCGAGGCGGTGAGGTCGAGGTTGGATCTTGACAAGGAATACAGAAGAGCTTCAAACTCACCATCGCCACAGAAAAAGACACCACCAACGCGCGCCCCCAAGCCAAAGAAGTACGGCCCTCGACCTACATTCTGGCTTGACGTCACGTCCCCAACCGAACAAGAAATGCGTGTGCTTTGCAAGACGTTTGGGATCCATGCACTCACCGCGGAAGACATCATGATGCAAGAAGCACGGGAGAAGGTCGAATTGTTCCGCAACTACTACTTCATCAACTACAGGACTTTTGAGCAGGACACTCAGAGTGAAGACTATCTCGAGCCAATCAACATGTACATGTGTGTCTTCCGCCATGGCATTCTGACGTTCCACTTCTCTCAGATCCCGCATCCCGCCAACGTGCGACGCAGGATCCGGCAGCTGTCGGACTACTTAATCCTCAGTGCGGACTGGATCTCGTACGCCATCATTGACGATATCACCGATGTGTACCAGCCTTTGATTACGGGGATTGAAGAAGAAGTCGATGTCATTGACGACCAGATTCTGAAGTCGTTTCAGAACACCGATGAGCTTGCTGGCGACCATGGTGTCAAGAAGCATGACAAGGACAAGGACAAGGAGAAGGACGAGCCGGAGATCAGTGGTATCGACATGCTGCTGAGAATCGGGGAATGCCGCAAGAAGGTCATGACTCTCTACAGGCTGTTGGGCACCAAGGCCGATGTCATCAAGGTTTTTGCGAAGCGTTGCAATGAGCAGTGGGAAGTGGCGCCCAAATCTGAAATTGGCCTGTACCTGGGTGATATTCAAGACCATATCTTAACCATGACTGGAAACCTGTCGCATTACGAGACTCTTTTGTCGAGGGCGCACGGAAACTATCTCGCTCAAGTTAGCATTCACATGAATGAAAGACAGGAGAGGGTACGGCCTGTTTGTATCCAATTGAAACGAATACGGGCTAACTTTCAACAGACCTCGGACGTGCTAGGCAAGCTGACAGTGCTGGGTACCATTGTTCTGCCCATGAACATCGTGACAGGTGAGTCTGATCTCGTGTGGTGCAGACGGACGAACTGTTTGAATGACTGAATTCTTACTTACGCCATATTTATCCAGGTATGTTTGGCGGCAATTTTAAAGTTCCAGGTCAAGACGTCGACAATCTCAACTGGTTCTGGGGTACTACTGCGGCTCTGGCAGTGTTTGGGCTGCTTTGCTTCTTTTATTGCAAGAAAGTCTTCAAAATCGTCTGAGGGCGGAGGGGTTTTTGTCTTCTTGGCTTGACTTGACTTGGATATCAAGGGTACGAGCGGGTGTTTTTGGATTCAGTGAGACCGGCGTATACGATTTCCTGGCAGATTATCCTTGCAATCTCGAGGGTACTTATCATGTCTACTCATATCACAGTATATCGTGCACTGCATACTAGGATTACAACATTAGCTCTGACTGAGAAGTCATTGTTGGAGTGAATAAATACAGATAGAAATGAAGAACACCTCTTTAACTTCGCTTAGTGCTACATAATAGTCTATATGCTTATACTAACTCGCTTGGTACCGCAGCCACCCCCCTTAGACGACCCATGGCCTCGTGGTATGGGTCACTCGTGAGTGCATTCAACTCTCTATATCCGTAACTACTACTGTGGCTGCCCACTGCCGAGGACATCAAGAGATAGATACCTAACAGGTACCTAAGCATCTAGGCGTGCTTGATCATAGTGTTGGTCCTCCGGATCACCAACTTTGACCGCACCACTTGGCTCCGAGGCCATAAATAATACCCACCACCAGCCTGAGCCCGCATTTTAAATTTTAAAACAACGAGCAACGGACTTTTAAAGGTCCAGGATAGGAGTCCAGACCAAAGTTCATTTCCGCGACTCAAAACTTCGGTTTTTCTATAGCTTGTAGCCAGCATGCTGCACCCTCATGGGGTACGTATGGTCTTGGAGTTGGCGTAGCTGGGCAGCACTGTAATTAAAGTACGGTGTCAGTTTAGGTGCTACAGTTTTTGAGAAAATTAAGGCTTGCCTTGGCCCCTGAACTCCCCGTAGATACTGCGCAGGTAATTCCACATGGTCGACGGGATCGGTGACGGTGATGACCTGGGTCTTCCGAGTCGCGGTGGTCGGGCTGAGTTCGAGGTCGAGGTACGGGCCAATATCGACCGTGGGCGAAGAATAGTCCAGAGGTCCCACGGCCTTGACGTTGACCAAAACTCGAAGCGTATGGCAGTACTGGAGGAAACGAGATGTACGCGCCCGAACAAGCAGCAGCGCCACTATTATTGGCTTCGTCTTCTGGAAGGGTGAAGCTTGCCCGAGAAGTAGTATCAGTCCAATTCTCACTGACAGCGTGTCCCGGAAGCCATTGATGTATCCTTGGCCTGCATCTTCTGAGTCCAACACTACATGACATAAGCCAGGGGAGCCGGATTGAATATTCAGGTTGCCTTCACCCCAAATAAGGACCGGGAGGTCCGAGGTCAGGTTGTAGCCGTGCTTCAGATAGAAATGATGTGGCGGGAAGTGAGCACAGGAACCGCACCGGAGGCAAGGAATAACCGTCATAGCGTTTGATTCGAATCCCACGCTTAATCTAGTATGTTATATATCTCCAGTCAATCCGCAACCTCAGACGTTCAAAAGTCTTCACATTGCACCACGAAAAGAGCCACGACTTCGTACGGATGTACCTCTCTCAGTTTGGCGACGGCGCTCTTCGCAGTCGCTGTTCCGACAATCACCATTTCCACGCGGTCCTCAGAAACGTGTTCTGCCTCTCCATTCCCGGGGGTTCCGATATGCGGAGTTGCATGAGCTGAGACTTTGAACTGGCCCATCCCAGGGCTAATAAATGCGACGTCTGTGTACTTTGGGGGCTCGCAAGCGCTAGCCCTGGGACCGTTGGGCCATCTTCCTGCGCCCGTGGACCAAAGTGCATCGAGGCACGTTTGTGTATGTGATTGAGGAACGTAGAACGTGAGTTTGTAGAGCAGCGTGTCGGGATTCTCCGATTCCGCAGCCATGACTGGCCTGGCTGCCTTGACCTGTGGCGATGACGACAATTTTTGAGCGGCGAAGAAATAGAAGTTGTTGATAGTTTAGTGGTTGGATAGACGTTATGGTGTCACAGAGCTAGGTTGATTGTCGAGAAATCGAGAAGGAGACGACGAGGGAGACGACGAACACGAGAATTTTCACCTTGACGCCAAGTGCCAGAGAGAAATTCTCAGCGATATGCATGCGAGACATTGCGCTATTGATGAACTTTCTTTCTACGTCGACAGGAACTGGCGATAAAGGCGCCCGAAGGAGATCTCGAAGCGCCACATCTAACTCTTTACTCCGCTACCATCTCGAGCATATCGATGTAACTTCTTCCTCCCGGAGCATAACCAGGGCTTCCGGTAAACGGAGAAGTATAAGAAGCAAAATGGGTGACAGACCATGTAGGAAGAGCTCAGTCCGCTAAGAGCGAAGAGAGTATCATTCCAAAGCGTATGGCTGTTTGGACCGCCACAGGATAGAACCACCTCCTTGCGGCCTACACCGTTTTAAGGAGGATGTTGGGAGAGCCCAAGAAACCCCACTACACGTTCTAACTAGTTTGGGTCTAGGCCAAGGAGATGGACCCATCCAAAGTAGCAGAGGTTTCCCGGCGTAGGCTTTCTCCGCAGCCATCGCCCAATTAGTAGGGTTCGAGTGAGAAATGCGATGCCTGGCTGGTGGATAGTCTGTGGCCAGGATCAGAACTGCCGAGATTCTTGTGATGAGGATACGGGAAGAACAGCTGCGTTCGACAACGTTGATAAAGTAGGATACCAGATACTACAAGTATAAAACGGAGCCACGTTGGGTAGATAAATACCTCTAGCTCACGAAGCAGTCTGCACACACACAAATTGAAGTCGCGGTCCGGGAGAAAACAAGCTCGAGTAGCAGTCGACAGCGTTCAGCAAAAATGACAATCGCCACCACCACAACTCAAGAGACGTCCTATCCAGCACAAAAGTCCCTTACAACGTCGAATCGCCCGCACCTTGAACGTATGGCGGCCAATGATCCGGCATCCACCCATGCCAAAGTAGTCGAACTCGTTCGCCGGGATGGCGGTGTTGTGTTGACCGGCCTCGCTAACAACGACCTCGTCACTCGCATCCGCAAAGAACTGAAACCAGTGTTCGAGGTAGACATCCCCGACGCGTCGGGATTCTTCCCTGCCACCACCCGCCGTGCAACTGGCCTGTTGGGGTTTTCGGACGGGTGCATTGAATTGGCGACAAACAAGCTCTGGATCGACGTTGCCAACGAGATCCTAACCAGTACCTGCCGACCGTGGTATGGAGAGAAACGAGCACATTTCGTCTCGAAACCTATCCTGGCCGGTACTTTCGGGTTCCAAATTCATCCGGGATCCCGACAGCAGGATCTTCATCGTGATGATAGGTGAGTTCCCAGCCGATGTTGCAAAATATTAACTCGGTGCTGAGTGTCTTTCTTCCGGAACCGGCAGTGACTATCATCTTCCCCAAGGCCTTGATTCGTGTATGCTCGGCCTTCTCGTTGCCCTGACCAGAACCACGGCGGAGAACGGGGCCACCTTGGTCATCCCACAATCTCATACATGGGATTCTGAACGGGCACCTAAGGAGGAGGAAGCCATCCCGGTGGAATTGGAGCCCGGCGATGCACTCATCTTTGGAGGAAATGTGTTCCATGCCGGCGGAGCCAACAAGACCAAGTGAGTACCGCCCATCTCTAGACGTCTTTCAACAACAGTAGCTCACGATGTCATGCTAGGGACGAGGTTCGTGAAGTCGTCGGTCTGTTCATGTGCAAGGGCTTCATGCGACCCGAGGAAAATCACTGGCTCGCCGTCCCTCCACCCATGGCGAAAAAGTTATCCCCACAGGTCCAGCGGCTCCTAGGCTATGGCATCAGCCCTCCGGCGGTTGGTTTCTACAGATACAAGGATCCGATGGAGGTTTTGTTCGGGGTAGAGGATGAAGAGACAGTGCGACTCTGAGAGTGGTCGATTTTCTTCTTGGCATGACAGTGTTGGACTCGGCCATATTTCGTGGGAGCGATGGTTGCTCAAGCTCGATGATGGCAAAGATCTCCCTCTCGATGCCATACGTGATCAATATTGAGTACTGTGCACTTTACGTTTTGCGAGCCTCCGAAGCTTCACCGCGCTTGAAATTTGTCGCTCGTGAGTAGACGTAACCTCAAATGACTACTTTGAAAATTGTTGTCAGTATTCAAGAGACCTCGTTTAAAAAATTAGAGTATCAGAAACCCGACTTGATCTGTCTGCCGACGTCCATAGTTAATCCAGTTTTCTGAGTCGGTCTGTAGCCAATATGCTTCGAGAAACCTCATTACCCTGGGTCGATCGAGCTCACAGCTACAGCTCATAATACGATGGAACCGACGCCTGATCCAAACCTGTCTTGTTACGTCGCCTTTGCTCTCTGTACCAGCCACGAACAGAGACCATGTTTGGTCTTGGGCGAATGACTCCAGGTCGTGAAATGCCAGTAGAGACCTGAAGAGCTGGTTTCGGTGGTAGTTCAGGGTGCTTTCTGCGTTTGTTGTGCATTGTAGCGCTCGTAATTTGTAGACTGAAGTGGCGTGATAGATGGCATCAATCAGATTTCGGACATCAAGGTGTTCGGATTTCGTGCACCGGAGGCGTTCAGGTTTTGCAGATCCGAGTGCGCAGCGCCGAGCTTCTGAGAGCATGCGATCAATCTGCGCCAAAATGGTCTCGGTGTCCATATATGGCACCCCATGGACTCTTGATTGCCGGAGTATTCGCTCCATCCGAGTAATCTGCTGTATAGCAAGACAGAAACCTGCAAATCCAGAATCCTGATATGGTATGGCGACCATCTCTTGCAGTTCTTGAGGTTGGGGAGCATGGTTGTCATGCGATATGTGAAGATCATAACCGCTGACAGACGCATCGAAATCATAGTCGGTCAGGAGCGCCCAAGTGGTTGCAGCAAAGAGCTCCTCCGTCAAGAAAATTGTCGTTCGGTCCGAGATTGAGGGCTTTTCAATTGCTAGAATGACTTGTCGAGCTGCCTTTAGGTGCAATCGCCACACACCCGACGTAGGAAAGTGAATCTCCAAGTAGGAGAGAAGGATGACGCTCGCTAGTGTTGCATCTCCCCATCGCGAATGGGACGGCTGCCATGATTTCGTTGATGTGAGATTACTCATGACCCGAATGTCTTTGGACAGCAACCTTAGCGCCTGCTCACGATGGAATTGCATTGACCGATAAATTTTTCCTGTGTGCTGGTTATCACCTTGCGTTCTCGACACAATGTTTCCAGATGCTATAGCAAGAATGGTCGTGAGAAGCGTCGGTGAGTCCAAGGCAAGTGGCACAATCAAATTCCGCCATGGGTTGGCGTCGTCGTCATACCAGACCAGCTGATTGGCAACAACTCGGGTGAAGTGGTTCAACAGAAAGGCCGCTCCAGATTGGCTTAGCTGAGGGTTTTCTAGATTCGTTCGACACACCACAAATGGGTAGTTCCCAGGCCGGGAAGTGGTCGGCGAATCGGGCGTCGCCCGCTCTGAGGCCACGCTTGCCTGCTCTTGATTTTCAATGCGTTTGTAGCCACTGGTTTTTACAAGGCTCACATCTGCCTCACCATGGCAATAATATTTTCGATAAGGCCCCTTACTGACCGCGCCACACACCCACTTCAGTTGTTTCTCGTAGCCTGGGCATGACAGCTTTCGGGACACGCATTTCGAGCAGGCAGGAATGGTCCGGTCGCAGCGAATGCGACGGCGATTGCAGGTTCGACAGTCTCCCTCAGAGTCAGCATACGGCGCAAAAGATTGTGGGCGAACTGAACCTACCTTTCAGCGCTTGAGGCATGAGTGATCAGGCATGAGTGGCCGTCATGCTGTTGGCGTATACGCCAACCCCACCACGAGCTATTGCGAACAGCTCAGTTGAGAGTCGCCGACCTCGTGGATGTACACGCACAACTTTTGGCTTCTGGTTGCAAGAAGGTCTGATCAGAATCGGCAAGTTCGAACCTCGATGTCAAAAGGGAACACGGGATTGACCAATCGGGAAATTTTGCCGAGCGTGGACTGCGTACAGCTAACTAACGAAGGACGTTCTTCTTCTTGGTGAGGTAGAACCGAACGATGTTTTTTTCCCACAAGACAGCCATCGTCCTTAGTGGCGTCGAGCTGTTTGGACTCCTGAACACGACCGCCCTTACTGGCTAACGTGGAAGACGAGACGACATTGTGCAAGTGGCAGAGAATGACTTGTGAATGGATGCCATTAAATTTGATCCATTCGGTCTCGTTGGACTCGCTCCAACAGCGGGCTTGGGCAACAGTGGACTTAGGGGCTTAATGTGCAAACTTGTCTAGCAAACGGGTCGAAACTGATGAGTATACTTGGATATCTGAAGCACTGCGAGAAACGCTCTAACGTAAAAGCGGCATTTGTCTAGATCTTCGGTGTTATATATGATGTGAATGTGGACCTCATAGAAGTCATGGCGTACTAGAGCTTAAACTGTCCTCGAGAATGATCAGAGCATTCTAAAGTTGACTCAAACATAAAACAAGCTGAATGGGTTTCGGGTTTATCCCAAGGATAGTTGGGCTGATTACTCTTGATCGTGTTTCCGGCAAGTACAGTATTTACCCCATGGAATGGGATTAGGCTAAATTGCTGGGTCAGTCTGCATGTGACAGGACATTGAGAGTGCCATTGTGTTACCTACGGAGTGGTCCTGCATGGCACCCCAAGTAACCCAGAGACAGGGAATTTGAGGTCACAAGAGGTTGCCTCTTCTGCTGAACCCTATGCTTTGCGTGTGACACACAGTAGGTTGGGTGCGCCGTGCTTGTGTCACAAGGACCCATTCGTTCCACAAACTCTCCCGCCTTTGGTTTTTTTTGGCTTTTTGTTCATTGGTAACTCCATTTGATCCATGGCGTCCTCAGCTACTGGTGAACAGCCCTCGAGGAGCTCTAAGTATGCTCACGGAGCCCTGATCCCGGATGTTGAGAAACATGGAGAGAACCCAGTTATCATCCGACTGAGTGACGACGAGTTCCGCTCAGGAGTGACTAAGTTGGATACGATACAAGAATGTCTCGGGTACTTTCATCGAGACGGCTTCGTGGTCATGGAAAATGCCATCGACGAAAGCCTGGTTGATCGCCTCTACCAGCGAATGGTTCACGACAACAAAGAGTTTTTGAAGAAAAAGCACATGCACTGGAACCAAGGTGCCTCGACTGGAAATGTTAGCCAGATCCCTCCGCTGACGCCAGAATGGCTTGGTCGGGATTTCTACGTGAATCCGCACATGATCCGAGTGGTGGAAAACCTTCTCGGCCCTAAACCTGAGCTTCGCTTCATCAACAGCAACGTGGCCTGTCCGGGCGGTACCGGCCGTCAAGCAGTTCACAGCGACGTGAATCATGCATATCCTGAAACCCCATTTGGGATCGTCATCAACATCTATCTCCAGGACTCGGATGTCGAGAATGGAGTCACAGAAGTCTGGTGCTGAAACACACAATGCGTATCCTCAGAGGGAGCAGCAGGCCACGCCGACCAAAGGGTGGATCAAGAAGGAGTTCCTGCAGAAGCGAGCAAAGGTCAAACCTCCTGCGCAGCCAAAAGTGAAAAAAGGCAGTATCTGTTTCCGGGATCTGCGACTGTGGCACACCGGGATGCCAGACAAGAGTGATCGCCACCGCATCATGTTGGCGGTGGATTATTTTGCTCATTGGTACCAATGTCCCATGACAACCAAGTTGCCGCTATCAATGAAGGGAAAAGTCGAAAGAGAGTGGAAGCGGATATCGACCAAGGGAGTGGAGTGGGTGGAAGGAGACCTGAACAGCTTGGATGTGCCATTCTACCTGAACATGACACAGGATCCGTCGCAGTGCTTGCTTCAAACCGAGAACGGCTTTCAAGACCCCGTCGGACGACAAACGGGGAAGTACGTCTTTGATACTGCCAAAGTGACTGAAGAGAATTATTGGACTCCTGGGTGATGAGCCAGACAGTTCCTAATTCTGTGCCCGAGACCAAACCAAATGCGAGCTTTGAGGGGGATATGTCTTGACGCGTATGGTACGGGAGTAGGTCGGCAGATCGATACTCATGAAGGCTCGCGATGACTTTCAGAACAAGCATCCCCGGCGCCTGGATCACACTTAGCGGCGTGACAATTTAAGCATCTGGCTAAGCCAGGCACAAACAACCTCGTTGGAGTGACGACCGGGTGCGGGGACGCCAGGTACTTGTAGGTAGTCTGCATGTATCCGGTAAATGTGGGGTTGGTCCAGGCTCGTGAGGGATGGATGGGTTGGGGTAGCTGCCACTCCCCCAGGTGGGGACTGGAGGTGCCGGGGGTGGGAAGGACTTGTTGATCTTCATTATGACTTCTGGCCGAATTGGAACTCTGTCGATGGTGGACAGAAGTCTTCAAGAACATCCTGATTTCCTCAGTTGAAAGTATACGGATTCCAGACTGGTATTTTTCAGACTTCTTCCATCTAGCACGGAAGAAATGAGTTCTTCTGATGTGAAGTTGCCCGTTCGATACGAAGATCCTGAATACCAGCAAAACCACAGTAGCTTGTTTCTGGGGAAGCTGCTCAAACCTCTGGAAAATGTCCTTCCTCCCGGAGTGAGCCAGCAAGCTTTCAATTCAGCCATTGAAGAGTTTCAAAAGGTTGTCGGCAAAGAATATGTCTTTACAGGTGCCTCCCTTGAGGAATACGTCGATCCTTACGAGTTGTGGGAGAATGAAGGTAAACGGCGGATGCCCAGTGGTGCCGTATGGTATGTATTCGCATGGGAAAACCCGGACATCCGTTGACGATATCCTAGCCCCGCCTCGGAAGAGCAGCTGCGAGGTATCCTCAGCGTTGCAAACAAATATGGAATACCAGTGTGGACCTTTTCGCGCGGCAAGAATCTAGGGTATGCCTGAGTTGCTACACACGCGTTCCCACTGCTGACTGAGATTGCAGTTATGGTGGCCCTGCTCCGAGACTGAACGGCTCAGTTGCCTTGGATTTGCATCGTATGAACAAGATCATCGAGGTCGACGACAAGTTCTCTTATGCGGTTGTCGAGCCGGGAGTCACATTCACCGACCTGTACCAATACTGTGCCAAACACAAGCTCAAAGTTTGGCCCAGTGTTCCGTCGTTGGGTTGGGGAAGTGTAGTCGGGAATGTATGTAGGCAATATTGGCCTCTGAGGATATGGCTAACATGTTGAACAGACGGTGGATCGTGGAACAGGCTTCACACCAACAGCAACACACCACCAACACATCTGTGGACTCGAGGTCATGCTTGCTGACGGAGACGTTGTCCGAACGGGCCAATTTGCAATTTCGAATTCGCCATCGTCCCACTTGTCAAAGTTCACGTTCGGTCCATCGATAGAAGGTCTTTTCCTGCAGAGTAATCTTGCCATCGTCACAAAGCTTGGTATATGGCTCCATCCGCAACCGCAGGCATACATGTCGTGCTCTTTTGATATGCCAAACTTTGAAGATGTCGTAACCATTGTCGAAATCTTTGGAGCGTTACGACGAGACGGATTACTGCCGAACACCGTCTATGTTTCCAACATCGTTGAGTGGCTTGGTATGACCGGGAAGCGAGCCGAACTGTGGCCCAAAGAGGGACCAATCCCGGAATGGAGATTGAAGGAGCTTCAGAAGCAGCTTGGTTTTGGATACTGGAATGTCAAGTTTGGTCTATACGGAGCGAAAGAAGTCGTCCAGGCGCATTTCAACGAGCTCAAGAAGATCATCGGCAAGGCCGCCCCAGGATCCGTGGACAGGCTCCAGGGACACATTTTCTCAGGCGACAACGACGAGCTGCTCGAAGCGACCTCAATCCCTGACCCTCATGGAGGCTTCTTCGTTGGCGTGCCTAGTCTGTGGAGCTTACCAATGGTCAAATACCGCTTGCCTACGGACCGAGTCGGCATCGGCGCTCACGCAGACTACTCGCCCATCATCCCATCGGATGGCAAGACAGTGCTAGAATGGGTGACGGCAGCCAAGAAAGTCTGTGAAGCAGAAGGCTTCGACCTGTTCTGTGACTTCTTCATGCACGAGCGCCATGTTATCTTTGTCAACATGATGGTTTTTGACAAGACGAACCCTGACCACAGGCGATCGGTTGACACCATCTTCCGGAATCTTCTTCGGGAGGGCCGCAAGCGTGGCTTCAGCAACTATCGCTCACACGTCAACTACATGGGTAAGTGAAGCCTGCGAGTTCACCGATAGTCTCAACCGCTGACTGACGACGTAGATCTTGTGGCCGACGCGTATGACTTTAATGACCACGCATACCGGAGATTCGTCGAGAAACTGAAGGTATACACCGCCAGATCCACGTGTCGCATTTCGTTTCTAACAATTCTCTAGGATAGCCTTGATCCTCAGGGGATTCTGTCACCGGGAAAACAGGGTATCTGGCCTGCGAAGTACAGAAATTTCCGTGGGAAATTATAGGAATAGAGAGACAATGCATAATTACCAGTCCCGATATTCCATTCATTTACTGCGTACGTGAAACAATGAGGAAAGAAACAGAGTAAAATATCGCATCACGGCGAACTGGCCAATGTGTGGTTGCACCACTCGCAGGTCAGTGTTAAGACGCACACCTAACAGGGCACACTCACAGATGGGAGAAGTAGAGACAAAGCAAAAGGGGAGTGCAGACAGAAAATTTGTTGGAATGTCAGGGCGCCATTCAGGGGCAACATCCCATAATAGAGTTGAGAAGGCATAAGAGTTCAGGGGTAGGTGTTTATAAAGGGACCAAAACGTCTTGGTGAGATGATGGGGGCTCATAGGTTCTAATACCCATTTCAATGAATGTGAATGCCTACAAGGTTGAGAAGTTTGCACTAGATCAGAAGCGTGACCCGACTGTGTGCGAGTATGTGTGTCTGTATAAATCAACCACCCTTTGACCATCGAACCTCGCGGTGTGGAACAGGGCTGTCGCTTTATATCTCTTGACTAAAACGATACAACACAAAGCAAAGGAACCTTGGGCTGAGGGCCGGCAGTCATATCCGCGGCCTGCTTTCGGTAGGACATGCCCGGTCTTGTGCCAGTATTGACCATTCTGGCAAAGCTGTGAGAGGCTGACTCGCTCAAGTGCCCAGCGAGGTTGGCGTGGGTACTCGCGCCTCCTAGGTTGTTGAGTCGCAGAGTGTTTTTCTCCTTCTGTACGGAGTACTGCTTTCCGGCACTTGGCTCCCATCTGCGGCTCTCAAACCAACCTCTACCCCCGTCCGCAAATGATCGGAATTCTATCTGGCTGGGTCGGTGCACCCTTCTGCACTGCGTTTGGAATGGCTCTGGCAGCCACTAATGTGTGAGGCGGTCAAGATGGCTTATATACGTGACTATTTCTCAGAATTCCGACCGAGAGAGGCTGAAATGCAGCGGCACCATCGACACAAAACATGTTGGCTGTTATACTACGGGCAGATAGCATCTTCGTGGGTCATGAATGACTGACTACCTCTCCCTAAGGACTCTTGATTGCCATTTTACCATGAAGTAGGGACCAAGTGCTACAAATGTGTCCCTAGATAGATGTGCTTTTGTGGTTGTAAGGGCATGAAGATAACTAATCTTGACAATTGACTAGCAAGGATATTATAGCCCCAAGAGCCTATAGACCAGTATAGCAGACAGAATGACATTGTCTTCCGATCTTTCCCTCTACAATCACAACGCGCCTGCGTAGAATGAATGCGCGCTGCAGAGAAGAGAGGCGCCCATCTTCGACTGTACAAGTACATCGGACCAACCCAGAATAGCCACCAACAACGATTACTACAACAGGTTATCGTCGCTTCGATATTCTCAGGCTGCCGCCGCCCTCTTCTGTTATTTTGGTTGTGCCCTGAACGGAAATCAATGCGTTTGCCTGAAGCTGCCAGGCCTTGGAACTGCGCTCAAGTCTCTCCTTTTTCCGACGGATACTGTTGCAAACTTCAAGCACGTGACCACTGAGGCTGGCAGGATGTATGTTTCATACGACGAGGATCAAGTACTGCCTCAAGATTCTGGACCGCCAGGTCGGCCGTCAGGACGCGGTGGGTTCGTATCGAACCTGGCATGATCTGTTTCCTCTTCTCGTGCAGTAGACTCAGTCACAATGCTCCGTCCCTCAGTGGCGGTGTCGGTGGATTGTTGTATGTTTGCGTTCTTGGTCAATTCTCGCTGCTTGAGTACTTCGCGGTAATTGTCGACAATATCTCGCGCATTTTGGACCACCATTGCTCTCTGCGCCTGAAGCTCCACGTCATCGAGTCGATCATTGTCCTGCCTCACGCCCTTGTTCCAGGTGCGAGGAAACCACCACCAGATGAAAAGGAGCATGACTCCAGCCTGCAGAGGTCGACGGGTCAGTGTCTGGGACAAACCACCCCAACCCAACACTAGGAGCCTGCTTGCTCGTTAACACCGAAGAGACACAACATACGAGTCCACCCAGGATGCCCGCAGGCACAGTACTGCTCCAATTCGCCATGTTAAACCAGTCAGCTCAAGTGTCTTAGTCCCAGGCTGCAGAGCAAGAACAGAGAAAGTTAAACATGAGCAACATCAATGATTTGAGTTGGCGCCCAGGCTTTGGTCCAGCGACGAAGGCGTGCCAGCTGGCGATCAGAAGATCATCCAAGACTGTCTATCTGCCTGACCAGGGAGCCAAGTGAGCCACATGAGCCAGACCCTGGACGCGGAGGGGTTACATTGAGACTGTCGCCCCGCGGGGAACATGCGCTTAGTGATCCAAGTCGACCATGCCCAATACCTGGAATTGTAACAGCGATTCGACAATCATCATGCCAAACCACGGAACTAGCAACGAATCAATTCTACGTGGTTCCCCCGGCCTGGCGCAAATGCAGCATACCCTTGTTGCTCGGAACATGTTTGGCCGACCGTTGGGGGCGGACATTTCTCTTGCCTAGAGGCTCATCGAAGACTCCAAAAGAACCACGGACCTTTACCGCCGCACAAAAGGGCCTTCAGAGCCAACCGCGATCGGAATGGAGTAGAAGTCACCAGCCAGGTCCTGCTTGCGCCCGAACCAGTGGGGGCCGAAGGACATGGTTGGTATTCATCGTTTTGTGTAACGGCAGGTCGCTCCTATAGTTGTAGTCAGTCAACTAATTCTCTTCACGCTGCTACAACCACAGGTTCGAGGGGCCGTCCTATACCATACTTATCCCCCTTCAGAATGACAAGTGACAAAGGCGTCGAGATTCTGAAGATGAAACACCCTCTTTCTCCGCCTGCCCCTGCCAGACATGGCGTACGTCAGAGTCCGTTTGCCAACGATCATCGGTAAACTGTATCGTCCCGTTTCATACCCTCTCGACGTGGATGCTTAGAGTAGATATGACATCTTTCGGGGAAGTGGACAGAATGCGCAGCCTCTTTCTTTCCGGAGTGTCAACTACCTCTGCTTCCAAGTTCAATTTCAGCGGGGTTGATCCAAGCTTGCTCGCTCGAGCGTTAGGAAGAACGGAATCAGTGATCAACATCGGGGCACCCTCACTGACCTCTGTCGCATCTCCCCTCTTCAAAGCCCGGGTATATTCTATCGGCACAGGCCGCTCCCGTCATAAGCTTCGAGGTAAAAGGAAGATTCACGGACATCTTTGCGTCGGCCATTATGTCCATTGGTATATTGACTGTTGGAACTCCGAATTGGCGTATAGCTCAACAACCGTTTACAGCAAAGCACACCATTGCGCCAGCTACTGCTGGGTAGTGGGAGCCTCGTGAACATCAGCGTCTGTTTTCCCTACGTCAGCATTGCGAGGCCAGTCATCGAAGACTGCTTTGCGCTTGATCTCGACATTCTTCAGTGGGTGACCCATACGAGGACTTTCGTATGTAGAGGACATGCAAGGGGGTTGATGCATTGAGTCTGTTCGAGACTAAGATATCTGTCGACGACGAGTAGCTGAGCACTCGGTCGACGCTATCTTCGTTTCCCGAGAGAGATCATCATTTTGCTGATTCCAGGTAGAGTCCTGTGAATGTACCTTGCCAGAGCCGGCCACCTCGGCGACCTGAGGTCAGTGTTTGCGGGAGCTGGCTCCCAAAGAGGCCGACTGCTAACCATCCACCTCCCTCCGCCTCTGCCTCCGCCTCCGTAAGGTCTTGGAGAGCGCAATCGCTTCGCCTCTATTTCCTTATTATCAACATAGATCTATAAAGTATTAGTAGATATTACGAACCGACAGTGTTATTGGAACCGTCCCTCGAATAGAATGATTACTCGCTACAGTTCGTAGGTTCACAGGTAAATACCAAGTCGATCTGAGCTTATAAATCGTTCTATACATGTGAGCACTCAATGTATGAGGAGCGGAACCGTCTTTCAGAGCGCCCTCCGCCTCTAGGGGGTCTGGGAGCGGAGGCGGAGGCGGGAGCCAGCTCCGGTCCCCCCTGAGGCCTGGAATTCGGCTGGGCGGATGTGTCATCAGTATTGGTGGTGTGAACCACGGTCACCCTCTTGCGCTGATATTTGCTGGTTGTAGGATTATTTATATCTACTAATTCCCCTATCACTAATACGCAAACTTACCGGAATGGGCAGGATGATTGGTTGTCTATCGGATTATCGGCGGGCGATCATAATGTTTACTATCGGACTACGTTCTCCGCGTGTCGAACGACATCGAACAATGGAGATGTGCGTTTTTTACATGACATCCCCACTTGCGACCACCGGCATCGAGTTGACCATCGAAAGAAGGAGTCTGTCCAGGTTGTACAACACCCGAGTCCCAGAATCTAGAAATATAAATTCCTGGGTGTCGTCAAGGAGACGTTCGACCAGCAGAGCCTCGGAGTCTAATCAACGTTCAACGTTCAACATTAAACATAAAACCCACACAAGCAATCATGGTGGCCGACTGGAAATCCCGCGCCGCCGCAAAACGGGACGCCATCTTAAAGTCCATCCCGGACAAGTGGCGCCTGGAGAAGATCCCCTCGGTCGAGGAGCAAAAGGACATCACGGGACCTTACATCCAGCAGTTCTTGACGGACCAAGAGATCGAAATCACCGAGGCCGACGCTGTCGGGATCGCCGAGAAGGTCGCGGCAGGAACATGGTCCGCCGTGTCTGTGACGGAGGCGTTTTGCCATCGGGCGTCGTTGGCCCACCAGCTGGTCAACTGTCTACACGAGACGT
This sequence comes from Exophiala spinifera, assembly GCF_000836115.1. Taxonomy (NCBI): domain Eukaryota; kingdom Fungi; phylum Ascomycota; class Eurotiomycetes; order Chaetothyriales; family Herpotrichiellaceae; genus Exophiala; species Exophiala spinifera. The sequence continues at coordinate 152,502 of NW_015622521.1, forward strand.
TCTTCGACGCGGCTCTGGCCTCGGCGAAGGAGCTTGACGCGTACTACGCCAAACACAAGACGACCATCGGCCCGCTGCACGGCGTTCCTGTGTCTCTGAAAGATCAATTCCACGTCAAGGACGTCGAGACCACCATGGGCTACGTCGGGTGGCTCGACACGTTCGAAGGAGCCGCTGGCGACCCTCGCGCAAAGACGTTTGAGAGCGAGATGGTCAAGGAACTCCGCGCTCTCGGGGCGGTCCTGTACTGCAAGACCAGCGTGCCGCACACACTCATGTCCGGCGAGACGGTCAACAACATCATCGGCTATACCTGGAACCCCAAGGACCGCTATCTCTGTTCCGGCGGCAGCTCGGGCGGCGAGGGAGCATTGATAGGCCTGCGAGGCTCTCCGGGAGGATTTGGCACCGACATTGGTGGCTCGATCCGCATCCCAGCGGCGTTCAACGGTCTGTACGGCATTCGTCCGAGTGCAGGGAGACTTCCGTACGAAGGCATGGCCAACAGCATGGACGGCCAGGTATGTAGTTCCCCGCACTTTGCCCTAAACCCCACTTGCCCTCAGCTCCCTTGTAAAGTGATCCTGACTCGTCAAGAATGTATGTATGCTGACCTGGAAGAACAGAACAGTGTCCTGTCGGTCGTCGGACCACTGGCCACCACGGCGCGATCTGTGACACTCTTGACCAAAGCCATCCTCTCGACGAAACCGTGGCTCCAAGACCCATTGGTGGTCGACATGCCCTGGCGCGACGCGGAGGAACAGGCCATCGTGGACCTCGTCAAGTCGGCGTCTTCTCAGGGCCAGCTCAGCTTCGGGGTGTTAAAGACAGACGGCACCGTCAACCCGCAGCCGCCGGTCGCGCGCGCCGTGGAAATGGTGGCCGAAGCACTCACCAAGGCAGGGCACAAGGTGATTGAGTGGAAGCCCCCGTCGCACGCGAGGTTGTACGACATTGTGTTCAAGACGTGGACCTACGACGGCGGCAAGGACGTGCACGAGGCGTTTGCGCTCTCCGGCGAGGCCATGTCGCCGCAGATCAAGATGTCGTTCGGCGACAAGCCCGTGCAGGAATTCACGGGTTCCCAGGTCGCCGCCAACAACGTGGCGAGGCGCAAGTTCCTCAAGGAGTACATGGACTACTGGAACGCCACGGCGCAGGAGACCGGCACCGGCAGGCCCGTCGACGGCGTCGTCTGCCCCGTCGCCCCCTACGCGGCCGCCCGACCCGAAAAGTACCTGTACTACGGCTACACCACGTTCGTCAACGGCCTGGATTACACGAGCGTCGTGGTGCCCGTGACGACCGCCGACAAGACCAAGGACCACTATCCGCAGGGGTACTCGCCCATCAATGATCTCGACAAGACGACCTTTGACGACTACGATGCCGAAATATACGACGGTGCCCATGTCAGCGTGCAGATTGTCGGAAGGAGATTTACTGAAGAGAAAATGCTCGCCATCGCCGAATATGTGGGCAGGCTCTTGGGAAAATAGAGATCTGACTCGGTTCGGTTATTCTTTTGTGCAAGACTCTGTAGGTAGGTAGATACTCTGAATGGTTACTGTGATCTCGGTTCTATCTACGGAGGACTCAGTATTCCACGAACGAATTTTCCCCTTGTCAACGATTCAGGGCGCGCGGCTTCGACACCACCAGCTTCGAGCCCAGGGAACAAGATGTACCAGACACAGGTGGCGACGTTTAAAGTAAAGGAAAGTCGTCGGTTGATTGCAAAACATATCATTCGCAGTTGACTCGTAGACCGTAGACAACCATTTCCATTTCCATATGGGAGTCCGGATACTTTAGTCCACCTTGGCCTTTTCGAGGTCGACGTCTTCCAATGTACCCCACAGATCCACGCCAACCATCTCTCGCAGTCTTGCTGCCTCTCTACTCGTGTCCTCTTCGAGTGATGACGGTACATGTGACGTTTTCCTCTTCACACTCTCCTTCTTTCGCGATGGTGTTGTGCTCGTGGTACCCGTACCCGAAGCCTGACTAGACACACTTCTAGTCTGCACGCAGTCCTCCTGGACAAGGATATTACTCAAGATCTGGTCGAAATCAACACTGCCATCGGATGTTGTTGCTGAGGTCGTAGCGTTGTGAGCGGAGCTGTGCTTTTCCTTTTCCTTTTCCTCTTCGTGCGCTTTCTTCTTTTTCTTCTTCTTTTTCGACTCCGAGGCACACGCTCCATCCGCCTTACTGGTGCTGGTCTGCGGGGGTAGCGGCGACGGTGAAGGAGGATATCGACACTGACTTGGAAACTCGCAATTCTCGCAGCCTCGTAATGTTCGTGCTGGGTTACTGGCAATGTGAAAGACTTTTCGACGCCACGTAGCCCAAGCCTTCCATGCAACGTAGTCGAATTCGCTTGAGCAGCTCTTATTCTTCTTCTTTCTCCGCAGGCTCGGACGATCCGTCTCGCCGGAGCAGTAGTAGTGGCCGTCAACCAGACATCGTCGTGTCACACCCAGCGGATATCGTGAGTGGCATAGATGACATATCCAGACCCAAGCCATTGGTTCGTCTGCTGGAGGTTTGGGGATCGCCTTGTTCTCGCCTGGCTTATGTACCCGATCGGTGGCCATCTCGATGTGGTGGAACGGCACGATGTATTCCAGTGAAGCGGCTTCTGGGACGTAAGTGGGCGTTCGTGGTGATCTCAGGTCCTCGTCAGAAGAGATGCTAAAGAATGAAGTATCAAGCTTGGTGTTAGGGCCGTTCTTGGCCTGTCCGATCGAAAGGCCCATCGTGAGTTAGCGAAAGCCGGTGTGATGATGAGACACGTAGGGAACATGCCCTGGAGTTGTTCCATTCCGACAAGACGAGATCAAGAGTTCTTTGTTTGTGCCAGTGATGGCGTCGATGTGGGCGCATTCGGAGGAGAGAGAGGATTCGCAGCCATTTTCTTTGTTTACAGGGGCATTCGATCACGGATTCAAGTGATACAGGTGTCCGACAAAGCATGGAACATGGTAGTCTCATTGTTGAATAGATGGAGCGAGGGTGACGACGCAAGAGGAAAACAATGAGAAGACATGATGGTTACGGATGCCTACAGTTGTGAGATGGGTGCTCTTTCTTACCTCTGTAACTGTACCCAGAGCACACCATCATCCTTGAATAGGATCTCAAGGCCGTTGATGATTAGTTGCAACGTCTGGGAGGTGAAGGCAGGTCTCTCCTTGTAAGTTGAAGCGGCGAGTGTCGCTGTGGGATGACGAGAGGTGTTTTTTGGAGTCTAGGTCGGTCAATACGGAGCACCTTCTTTGAAACACTGACTTGGCTGTGATGATCATGATAATCACCAGCTAGCGACGGCGTCACAGAGTATCCGTCCGCGGAGGGGAGAGAGTTCGATGGGCTGAGCTGAGCGAAGTGGCTACTGACTGCGCCCAGCACAAAACACTCACTAGCCCAGCCTTGCAGATTATCGCTCAGCCTGGTCTCAGATATGTCAGACAATGGTTTATTTCAGTCTGCCCCACACCGCGCAGCATAAATAAGTGCCAAGACCTTCTAATGACCAGTCAGACATAATCCCCAGCCTCGTTCCACCAGAGCCTCATCTTCCTGCCACTGGACAATTTCCCTTACCAACCATCCCGACTCCTTCGCAACCAGCCATCCACGGAGGACACAGACGAGGCTGGACCTCCAATTTGCGCAAACCTACATGTACCCATCACACTGCTCACTCGTGTCTGTGACTGCTAACATTCCAGAGTTCCATCTCGTTGTGATCTGTGATCTTGATTCAGCCATCTGCTTTCGCACACCTTTCAAGCCACACCAACCACTGACCAAACGACACGCAAGCCTTACACATACCATACCACATATCTTCTGAGCTCTGACCTGTGCATACGAATCTACTCTTCTCCTGCTACAGCGTCGACAAAGGCCTTCAAAATTGCTCCACCGAATATCACAGTTTGTGCTTTTGTCGTTTCACCCAACACCTCCCAGACCACCAGCTGCATACCATCATCACCACCACCCCCAAGTCCTCGTCGGCCAGTCTCACCTCGCAGCTATCAGTCGAACCCTATACCCATCAAATCCCTTCCCGACAGCTCCCACCTCCTCTCAGGCCCAGGACTCAGTCCACCACCCCCGGTCCGATTTCGTGTCCTTGGACCTCCCCCGTCGTCATCCTCGATATTCGCATACCAACACAAACGAGCCCGAAGTGCACCTACGTCCACTACCATTACTTCACTTGGATCTTTCGCCGTTCTAAGCCAGTCGTCGTCCGCACATTACACTTGGTCATCGACAGCAACGAGTGTACCGAGCAACAACTGTTACGGTCACAACAGCAGCAGCAGCTACAGCCACCACCACAACCACAACCGCACCAACTCGGCCCCGGAACTCACCACACCCCTAGAACCCACGACTCCCATACAAGATGCAATCCAACTACGTGATAGCGATCATCGTGATCATCCTGTTCGTGGTGCTGGCGATAGTGGGATACGCCATCTACGCGGTACAGAACCGAGTCAGTCTCTTTGCCAAGAGGGAAAAGGAACTCGACGAAGAAGAGGAGTGAATGCTCAGCGCGCCGTGTTTCGAAAAGTACGATTTAAACTTGACGACCACGACGGCGATGACACTGAGAATGACCCTATTCCCGATCATCGCCACAAGACTGATGAGCTCGAGGAAGACGATGAGGAAGAGGAACACAAAGGCCAAAGAACCGTGTCTGGTTTGTTGCGGTTCGAAGATGACCGACATTCTTGGTTTTGATTTTTTGGTCCATTCCGATTTTTGCCTGTTTGGGTTTCGATTGTTGTTGATTGTGATTCTGATGTAAATCACTCACACTCACACTCACACTCTACGTTACGACGACACGAAGGAAACGAGAATGGCTCTCCGCAACTAGGGGGGTACTGCAATATTTTGTATATATCCGATCCCGTGCATTGGTATTGAACATCTTCGAGAAGGAAAAAGAAAAGGGCAAGGCGCAAAAGGAATGATGATGATGATGGATTGACTTTTTATTTTTATTTTTATTTTTCGGGAGGACAGGAATAGGGAAATGATGGGGAACACAGTTAGGTATATAAACACCCAAGCAAGGTATACGAATATACATACATTCAACCAGAACACCTGGTACGGAGCACCCGTTGATGTTCATCCATGTCCGTTCATCTTGTACTCTGTACGTATACAGGGACTCTCCATCTGTGTGATCCATCAGGAGGACTCCGTGCTGCGTACCTAATGTGTACTTTTCTTGGTTCGGCCATATTGGAAAATTGAAGACTACTTACCTACATGCCCAAGGTACTTAGCATGGCTCCAGGTATCTACTACCTACCTTTGTAATAGTAACATGTACATCCTACTCGGCACGTTGTACAGACCATCACTGGTGCCGAGAATAAGGTAACATAGGTACCACCTGGCTTAGGTACTTGAGAAGGGTACACAGCATATCATCTAACCACCCCCAAATATCATACACACGTAGCCATGCTTATATCTAGGTTACACACTTGCTTACAGCTGAGGTAGGTAGGTAGGCAGGTAGGTAGGTAGATATGTGGCTTGAGTATCCTCTCATCCATTCTCACACGCTCTTCTCTCGGCTCCCCAGTACGAGTACTCCATTCCCATCTACCTACCTACCTACCTACCAACCAAACGACCAACCAAGCACCTACATACATACATCCATCCATCCATCCATCCATATATACATACACACCCAAGTCATAAGTAGTAACGAGTAATGAGTCACGGCTCAATCAAAAATCAGAGACTAGATTGATATTGACATTTCCCTTCGGAAGGCTCCTCGTCGTGCTGGTACTCGTCATCGTACCTTTCCTCCTGTGATCATCGGCGGCAGCGGTGGTAGGAGTTCCGGTCGAGTTGAGATTGGGTGACTGCCCGTTCGCCAGTCCATTCATAGTCACACTCGCAGAGGGATTCTTGCCCGGGTCGGTCTGCGCCCGTTTCAGCTCGGTCCCCGTTGTCCCCGTTGTCGTCGTTGGCGTCGTCGCCTGTTTCGCTCCGGAATCCACCGCCGACATGTGAGACGACGCAGGAATCCTCCTGTTCTTGTCTTCTTTGAGATGCGTCTTCCACTTGTTGACCAGCTTGTCGAAGTCCCACTTGTCGCCTCTCGCGTAGACACTCTCGGGAAGCTGGATGCTGTTGTTGCTGTATTCTTCGGCCCCGGGGATCTTGTTCAGGTTCATCAGCCGCAGCTCTTCGCGCATCGCCGCGCCAAACGTCCTCCGCTCCGGCGGCCACAGCGCCATCTCCCTCGGCCACTGGCACCGGGACAGGTACTCGACCTGCTGCTGCAGCTGGTTCGTTTCCTGTTGCAGAGTCTCCAGCTTTTCCTCGAGTTCGGCCACCCTTTGCTGCTCGCTGTTGTACGAGCGCAGCAGCTCGACCTGCCACAGCAGAGTGCGCACCTCGATCGGATGCACCATCCAGTTCTGGTAGCACGTCTCGAGGTGGTTGAGCGTCGACTCGCTCCACTGCGCCGCGCTGCGGCTCAGGAAATCCGCCTCTTCCGCGATGTTGGAGGTGGTCGGTTGCGCGAGCCGCAGCGCCTGCCACTTCCAGAAGTCGATGGCCATGGTGAGCTTCTGCCGCAGCGGCTGCAGCTGGTCTGGCCCGGGCGGGGCGATGGGGATCGACTGCGGCGTGGCGAAAGGCGACGCCTGGAAGAGCGTGGCCGGCGCGGGAAGCATCTTTAGACACAGCGACGGATACGTCTGGGACTGGACGTCGAATTTGAACGGTGACGGCGTAGGAGAGGCGTGTTTGGTGGCGGCGCGCAGAGAATCGAGCACCTCGCGCAGCGCCAGCTCCAGCGCTCGCGTCGTGTCTGCATTGTTGTTAGACCCCCCGGCAGACCCGAGATCCTGCGCGTAGGTCGAGAAGCTGCGTTTGACTCCTCCAGACGGGCTCGCCAACCCCGCTGCTGGCGTAGGAGGCATCACAGACACCGGCGAGTCCAGGGTGGTAGGGTCCGTGATCACCCCGGTCGACTGCCAGTTCAGTCTGTTCAACCTTATGTGTATTCCGCTGGGCGGTACTCTGTTCAGGTCGCTTCCGCTGACCTGCCCTGCGGCGGCGTCCGAGTGAATCCCTGATGGACCCGGAGACGCCTGTGAGGACGACACTGTCTCGCCGCGGTCCTTCTTGTCTCTCTCCTTTCGCGATCCTCTGGCGGTGCGCCGCGTGATCCCCCCGCGCAGCCTGCGGATCTCTTCGACATCGTGGACACCGTCGGCCTTTTTCTTGGAGATGAACTGGTCTAGATGCCGGCCGAGGGAAGACGAGGTGAAGTGCTGGTGGCAGTACGGGCATTCCTTGTCCTTGAGCGCAGGCGGTTTTGCGACCGCCTGGGTGGTGGTGGTGGTGGTGGTGGTGGTGGTGAACTCGTCTACGGAGCCTTGCGAGCTGTCGTCGGATGACGGTGAATCAGCCATACTGGCTTCGGCGGTACAGCGGGCGAGTGCAGGTCAACACGACAAGACTTCGTTCCCCTTCCAAGGAACGCTGACAAAGAGAACTCCATTCGAAAGGGAAAAAAAGAGGCCTTTCAGCACTGACTGGGCTTCTACCTGAGCCAGTGTCGACGCAGCTCGGATCCCCCGGAGTTAAAACGAACCGAAGCATCGACGGGAAAAAACAAGCTCAGACTCGGTTCGCATTTTGGCAACATTAAGAGATGCCGACGCGTAGCTTGGGTGCGTCCTGTCCACCTGCATGACACCTTACTGCCTTGGGTACCTGAGGTACATATCTTGAGGTAATTAGATCAGGACAGGAGTGAGCTCTCGCGCTGAGGGAACGAGTACGGCCACGGGTACGGGCACGAGCACGGGCACAAAAATGAGAGATCGGAAGAGACCACATTCGTTAATTGCTGAATCAAACCATTCATTTCCTTGCGTTATCCTGTACGGTCATGGGTATCCTGTGTCGTTGACCCGCTAACAAAGCTACATCTAAGTATACAGACATCAAACAGTGTCATCTCATTTCGGGCGTAGTTGGCTTCCAACTTTGACGACGCCCCGTCGCTCTCAATCTCCTCTCTTCCCGTTCTCTTCTGCTCTGTTCTTCAAACCTACTTCTAGCAGAGTCATGGTCGTCACCACTAATACCCAGTTCTCGGCCTCGGGCATTAGCCTCCGTCAGGGTTTGATCCCTTCTCAGATCCTCTGAAGCTCGAGCTCGGCGAGGTGCGAAATCTCTCTCCTGGTATCCAGGTGGTGGACTCTGAGTGTTCCGTTGTTGGTTCGTCGATGAATTCTGGAAACGGTCTGACGCTGCTGTTGCGACTCTGCCCTGTACTCGTCCTCCGCCCACCATTGTACCGGGGAGTGCGGCTGCCGCGGCGCCGGTGACCGGCATATTCGTCGGGGCTGGCTGCTGATACTGAGTTCTTGGCGGGCTCGGTCTCTTCCGAGTGCTCGGGCTTTGGAGAACTGGAACTGGATTTTGCAGGTTTGGTACTGGCTGGTTGATCCGTGGTGGACTCGTCGAGTTCGTCATCTGCCACCCATCATCGTCGTCAGAATAAGTCTGAGAACTTCTAGAGGGAGAAGGGTATTGATAACGATAGTGATCATCAACGCTACTGACAGAACTGGTGTGGGAGTGTGGGCGAGTGATGGGCTGGCGCTCAGGAGAATGGGACATTTCAGGCTGAAGCAAAGCAACGTGGGAATCACCCTTGACAAGACCCAATCTTTCCTCTTCTGTTGCACTTTTCATGGCTCGCTTTTGCTCGTGACTCGCGCTACTCGTGCGGCTTTGCATGGCAGGCCGTGAATTCGCGGAGTCAGTGGTTGGTGTCCGAGAGCCTGGTCGGAGAAAGTTGGTGAAAGAGAACTGCCGCCGCGCTTCTTGCGGCGGTCGCAGCGATGGAGACGGAGTCGGTTTGGCTGGGAGAGGCTTCGATCGTGGCGAGGGCTGAATAATTCCCGCCTTGGTGTCTTGCACTTTACGTTCTCCCGGTGCGAGTCCGTAAATACGTTCCTGTGCATCTTCAAGGCTGCCGGGACCGTAGGGATGGATAGGAGAGTCGATTTGCGACGGCTGAAATTTGATATCCGTCAAAGCCACGGGATACAGAGGGCTGTTGAGACCGGCTGCCGTCACGGTACTGGGGTGATTAGGAGGTGTCGGAGTGTGGATGAGTGTTTGCGCACGGCTACGCAGATTTTCGAAAAAGCTGGGGCCGTGATTCTGGTTGGCCTCATCGTCGGGTTCTGGAAAATGCGACATGCCCAGCGGAGGATGCGCAGTCTTCCTACGGGGTGCTGGTGATGACCCAGGCTCTCCGATGACCGTTTTCCTCCGCCGAAGGCCATCCCACTCCACAATCTCATTTTCCCGGACTGGTTCCAGCTGATCTTGCATCTTTTCGTCGTGTAGTCGTTTGGCCTCTTCTTGCTCCCATTTCCGCCGCGTTGTTGACATTCTCCTGATCAGAGCGGCCGTGCCACGAATGGCGTCTGCTTTTGGTTCCGTCTCTGGCTGCTCAACCTCGGCAATCTCGCGAACTTGGTCGAGATCTCCTTTGAAAACAGCCGCATCTGGAACATCCTTTGCAGACTTCGACATCTGGAGGAGGATAACGCCGGCACAAATTTGGAAAAATCCGAGGACAACAGTCATGATCGTAACCACGGTTCCCTTGAATCCTCGGAATAAGATGGCAGAGGTGATGATGGTGGCGCTTGTGAAAAACACGTAGTATGTTGGCGTGACGAGGGCGGCTTGGAAGATATCCAATGCTTTCTGTTGACGGGTCAGTATTGGGGAGGCACGCAGGAAGAGTATGTACTTACATTCAGGTAGATGATCTCGGTCAGCAACGTTGCAATAACGAACACGAGAAGAACATAGAGAAACCACTTGTTGAACTGGGCTTCCCCATTGGCTTGCGCCACAATTGCACTTCCCAAGCCTTGAGTTGCAACGACGCTGAGGCCTCCGATCGAGCTGCAAATGCTCAAGTAGACCATCATACTCTTCTTGCCATAGCGAGGCGCAACCCACAGTGCCACGAAAACGCAGCTTGCAATAATGACGCCGGCGTAACACAAAAACCCAGGAGCAATGACAAAGTGCTGCATCTCCTGAATGTCGGCCACTGCGCTTTGCTCCGGAGCATTGAGAGCAATGACGATGCTGCCAATGATGCAGTTGAAGCAGCCAACCTTGCCGATAAAACTCAAGCGCTCTTTCAGGAAGATGGCCGATAGGATCGTGGTGACGACGACACTCAGTGCGCCCATGGGAGCCACGAGAATCGCGTCGACAAAACAGTATGCGCCAAAGTTTGCGAATTCGCCGATGATCATGAGAGTCATTCCTGTCCACCAGTACCAGTTTTTGAGATAGCCATAGCCCTCGCCCGCCTCTTCATTGTATTTCTGGGTCGACTTGAGCAATCCAACCTTCTTTAACACAAATGATGTGCCGATGAAGAGGCCTGAGCCTATGGCCAGACTGAGTCCAATGGCTTTGTAACTTCCCGGTCGACTCTCTGTCGTAGCGGCCGAGGTCGAGTTGGTCTCGTTGCGAGCAACGAGGGTATGGGCGACTTCCCACACCTGAGGAGGAATGGTCTCCATGGCTGCGGAGGAGTAGAAATGGGAGCCAGGAACCGGAGGGCCAGGAACTCGCGTTATGCTAGGGCTGCCATGGATTTTGTAGAACCAAATCTGCGGCTGGATGTAAACAGAGTCACAGCACGGTGTCGGAGTGGTGTGTAAACAAGACAGGATGTAGAGGTTTTGCGAGAAACCGCAGGAGGACAGAGAACGCTCGAGAGGTCGAAGGGAGTCTGTCAAAAAGAAGCTCTATCAGAAGCGTCTTTGAGGAAGTACAGTTAGTCCGTACATTAGGAGGTGACGAAGACTGCGCAGAGGAGCAGGAATAGTTGGCTGATAGACCTCTGAGAATCCTGGCCACGATCCATGGCAAGGAAAAGATGGACGATCAACCATTGACGCAGTTGTGGCTTGCTTAGCGCCGGCGTGTACCACGCTACAGGGGAAGCTGGCGTCGGATGTGTCTGAGTCAAGAGGCCATTGGTGGGCGATTAGGGGTCGACCGGGTCGAGTCCAGGCCCCTGAGGCCCCCAAGCTTCGCGGCTGGCCACCTGTTGCACGCTTATCCTGGCCTCGTCCGGGCCTCACTACGCTTATCGGCCTGGTTGCTAGGGAGTCTCCGCCAAGTAAAAGTCTTATCGATACTCACTGTGGTCACGGGCCACCAGCCACCGATTCCCCCGCCACGCGCCACTCGCCGTCGCCACCGATTTTGGTTTTGCCTGCGCCATGCTGAGTACGACGCTCTATCAAGCCATCACCACCTGCGCTCATTGACGGGCTCAAGATACTCCATCCAGCGAGAGGGATTTCTCGATCTCTCCAACTGAAGTCTCGTTTCATACCATGCGATGCGATGCGAGCAAACCTTCTCCACCCAGCTACTCTACGGGTTACGAGTCCTCGAACACGTCCGGTATACCCCGTACTGACGACTACTCGTGTGCCCTGGCCGATGTTGTCGTGTCCTCGCACCACGACTTCGGTGGATCAGCCATATCCAAAACCTCTCCAGTCGCAAAACTGGCCAACCATTGACTTTGTCCAGCCTCAAAAAATGTTTCACAGCTTTCCCACCCCCTTGTTTCACATACGCTCACTGTACTGCAGGGGTGTTTTGAGCCATTCGTTCGCACCTAACTGACTCCGTGGTGTTCTCCGTATCCCACAGATTTCTTTTAAACTGAGCACAGAGTACGGATTATTCCGATCAATCGAACGGTCACGCCATACGGAGCACGAGAAAGGGGCATCTGGAATTTCTTCTCCATTCCGAAGGCTCGGTAGATAATACCAACCACAGTACAGTTGGCTATGCGGTTCAGCCTTCGGTTCCTGCGCGGATCAAAGGTCACTACTTCCTGAATATGTGGACCCTTACATGAATTTCGCTACGCTCGAACTCTTGCCTTCTCGCAAGTAGGTATCCTGCCGTCTTCCCTCTTTTGCGACGCTTTTCTTCGATGCCTCCTCGACGAAAGGCCCCGGCCCGACACCTGTTCGCAGACTCTCCCCAGAACATACGGGCATCAAGTCTTCTCTGGTCTTGTCGATTTTGTCTGTGGAATATCCATCTCTTGAGTAAACGTAGCTTCCTGACCCTTTGGTCTGCGGATAAGATCGTGGTCTTCTCCTGCAGCTGACTCGAGAAAACCCGTCGCTTGAAGTTCTTTGTCGCGGGAAGATACCTGTACGCATCTAAGGGATTCTTCACGCCACTGCAACACTCGGTTGCGTTTGGCGTTCTGGCTATTATCAAAGTCTGATGAGATCGTTAGCACTACCTCGGCAGTATACGATTGAGGAAATCGTACCGTCAGGGAGGAACGGACATTCGGTCCCATCTAACTTAAAGCCCCATGCCGGACGAAGCCAGGACAAATTCGTTTCAAAAATCTCGACATCCTCGCCAACCAAACAAGTCGCCAGGATGAACCGAAACGTTGAAAGAACCGTAGCATCGGCCGACTGACATAATGCCTGCACTTCTTCGAAATCATCGATACAATCCCAGACATCCCCTTTTGGGAGCTTCATCTCCAGTGCGGTGATGTCAATGTTGAAGCGCCTCATATGGTATCTGAGCCGTATTTCATCCCTCCATTCTTCTTCGCCCATCACACGAAGATCAGGCATCTGGTACGGTTTCGGTGGGACATATTTGCATAGATCGGGATGGTGTTGGCTGACATGAGTCATCATGATCTCGCGATCCTCCCAGTGAAGCTCGAACTCGAAAGCTTGATAGGTGCGTGCCCGAGGGTTTCTGACTGACCTGGCGTCAGATCCATCTGATAGCATTCTGGGTGGGTGACGGAGACGCGGGTGGCTACACGGCCCTCAAGAGGTAGTCGCTCGTGGTACGTTTGGAAGAGGAGATCGGAGACCGCGGTACCTCACGGTGGTATGTGGATTATTCCAAAATCAAGCATGCCGAACAGGGAACCATTTGTCGTCATCGAGGTTTCGTATAACGCGGCGTGAGGACGAAGGTAGGTAATGTCCAATCCATCTGATGTCAATACCAACCAGTGAAAGAGAAACAAGGTAGGCAGAATGGCGTCTTTTATTGACAAAGAGATTCATTGTCACTCGATAAGGAGAATCTAGGCAGTGCCGTCACGAAGATCCAATACCATTCAGTGAATACACTGCAGATTAGGGCAGGGTCCCGTCAGGTATTTATTGTTCTTGAACTTTCAGTACTGGGATACAAAAATCCAGCTTCTACCGCTTGCTGTATGCGCGGATGCTCTTGTGTGTATATATATCTCACACGCCGGATTCCTTCCAAGGGTTCTCCCATTATGTCTGCCGCCAGACAAGCTGTCATCAGTCTTTCGAAAGACCAAAACAGCCAGAGGCACGCGAGAAGGGAAACCATTCAGAACGCCATCCTTCCGCGTGCGACGAGCCCGGTTGCAATTATCTCGGCACTGCAAAGAGAACCCTCCTCGTAAACACAAGGTCCGAACGCGCGGGGTACTTGCGAGATCCAAGCTTGCAACCATGTTCCTCGTGTAAGTCCCTCTGGCGATCGTTGCATGAAGATCAAAAGCTTCGGCCAAGAAGTGATCAAGTTCAGCACGTTTTTCCTGTTAGGAAGGAATTGCATCGAATGGGCATGACACATTACTGACAGCCCGTTCTACAGAAATTGCTCCACCACCGTCGCCGTTTGCAGTCAACGCATGGCAGCCACGAGGCATGTACTTTTGACAGTTGTAGCTTTGTTTTCAACTAGCAGGCAGCCGCCGACAAACATCTCTCTCTTCACCAACGATCGGAACCATATCTGTCGCTGGACAAGACTACGAGCAGCTATTCGAGGACAAGACAGAGATACACTCGCACGAGGTCAATGACCATGTTCGGAGCTTGTGCTTGATATGCTCAAAGACATTTAGCACATTTCCTTTGCATTTGGTTCATTCCGAGTCACACCTCAGCGAGTTGAACTGGAATGTAACCGCGACTACACCAGAAGCAGCCACTAGGGACCTGTACATTTGTCTGCAGCCTTGCAATTAACGGCTGAACTCTGTTATGAGAGTGAGGGAGACGTATCATATCTTGCCATCAAAACATACCACAAAAGACAACCCAGCCAAAAACGCTTCAACAATCTCGAAAGTCAGTCCCATCGTCATTGAGTGGCAGATTCGCACCTACTGCCTAGACGAGCTGCTCCTTGGATCACGACAACTCGGACGATGGCAAGAATTGGCGCTCAGACTGTGGTAATGTCATCAGACCCTCTACCCAGAAGGGGCTTCTGCAGCATCTCCAAGGCAGCACATTCACCAATAACTCTTGACCTGAACCACGAACGACCTAGCAGCGATGATGTTGACGGCACGCCCAATGAATCTCATGACCAGACCCAGGAGACATCCCAAGAAACCGACAAATGTCGCCCAGCACAAGAGCTTGTCTGAATTGATGGAGAGGAAAGACGATGATAAAGATGCCACAAACGAGCAAAACTTACCAGTCATCAACGAAGTGAGTCCAGTTTCTCATGTCTGTCGAAGGAAATCCGCTTCAGTAGCAGGGTCTTCCGGCGGCGAAAAGGAGAACTGCGATACTTTCATCAAAGAATATCATGCGGCCGACAGGAGGGCCATCGTCAACAAGAGGTATCGAACCAGAGACGTCGCAGGCAAAAAGTATCGAGTCTGTGAAAACGGTCTCGGTAGCTCAAGAGTCGGCCACCATCGACGGTGTCCATGCGGAGCATAGGTCAATTGGTTGGGGCCTGCAAGGTTCCTCAGTGCGAGCGAGCTGTACTCGATTACGCATTTGCCGTCGATTTACACCTCCAAGCACATGGTGGCCCAGAACTGATCAAGTGGTACTGCAGAGAGGAAAGAACTTCATCGTGCCAGACCGGGTGCTGGGTTCTGGGGGGAATAACATGGACAGAGGCATGGTGGTGGGCTGGCATGAGGCTTTGTCACAACACACCATCTCAGGGTGATATCAGATTGTGCGTTAGTTCAGGACCCCGCCTGAGAAGGACGTCTTTGCGGTGTTCCTCAAATAGCTAGAACCCATGGAAGGTAGTCTACCATAGTAAGGACAATGGACGCTATCGAGAAACCGCCCGGTGGCATCGGGACGTCTGGGGCACTGTAAATCAAGAAATCTCGCGGAGTGCTCAAACTCGGCTTGGGTTCCAAAAATCCGTTGGAGTCCCCAACGCGGGCGTCTCTTTCCGACCAAGCACCCACCGCCCGCGTGACTCAGCAAGGCTGAGCGAGCCTTGCACCCCCTGATAAAGGGGTCGCCCTTGATATGAAGAGAGGTCCTCGTAACCTTGGTGAAAGCCATGCGCTCCATGCCGGCTGCGTTTTCTTGTAGCGAAAGGACCAGTAATACAAATACAAATGCAGGATCATATCATGATATTACCAACTGCCTACGCCGGCTACCTGAGTTCCCTGTCCTTGGAAAGAGGCGGACAGTAGAGCACCAAGTACGAGCGGTGCAAGTGTGGGCGTGTCCGTGCAACATAGCAGGCATGGTCAAAAACTCTGATCAGCTTTCTAATCCTGCTCAACACCCCATCTCTGAGCTGAGCTGAGCCGAGCCGATGGGCCGGTCGGCCTTTGACGAATGCAAGCCCACAACTTCAGTTTGTCTCGGTTGCTTCAGATCCCGGATCGTCATCATCATCATCATGAACTGTGGTGGCAAGGGTGCGTTGAGACTCGCTTGTAGTAGTATCATGGTGAGTTGAACAGCTGGCTGTGGCTGTAGCTGTAGCTGTCCCTTCCCGAGCTTCTCTGGCCTCTCTGGCTTCTTTGGCTGCCTTCCATTCCTTGGTGAACTGGCCCTCCCATGAAATGCCGGTGTCTCCGGTGTTGCTTGCGGTTGATTCCTCTGGCTCCTCTTCGCGCTGTGCCTTTGCATCGTCCAAGAGCTTTCGTGCATGCTCGATCAGCCATTTGGTCGAATCGTCGGGAGCCTGATCGTGCATCATGGAGGCCAAGTCGAAGCATTCATTGGCGTAATCCATGCGGTCGACGAGAAGATCGGAATAAATTGCCAAAGCCGCGTTGACCATGGCACGCAGTTAGAGGCTCATGTCAATGCGGCGCCGGAGCGCGAGACAGAGGTCAACTCCTTCTTGCACATCGGCTTTGTCGAGCAGGTCGACCGCTTCCTGGTATTCCGACCAATAGTGCTGTTGTAGCGAATCCATGCTTCTGGCGTGCGAAGGGTCGTTGAGCGGAGGAAGTGGTTGAGGGTGAGGCAGAGGTCGCGTACCTTCAAACAGGTCAGTGTCTTGTACGAACAGTGGGTAGCTACTGACTATCAATTCTTGCACCGATGGGCAAAGCCAACAATATCTTGCAGGCGTAGAGCGAAGCCTAGAGCGTTCAGCAGTAAGTTGGTTGTTTTGGCTTGTGGCTTGTGGCTGTCGAGGATTGTTTGATTGTTTGATTGTTTGGCGAGGGGCAACCACCTGGTTTGCTTCCCATGTCACCGGTCCTCGCGGGTGAGGAATCACTGCCTGAAGCTTCGCTCTCTGCCACTGCTTCAAAGAGATCCATCCGATTTTTTTTACAGCTGGTCTTGGAGTCCAGCTTTGGGTTTGTGTCACAAGGCCACAGGCAGAATGTTTGTCACTATTACTCTTACTCTCCAGGCGCTCTCATCATAACCTCAGATCAATATCCACGGACCCCAGACTTCCTGAATTATTTTGTATTCTACCCTTTCCCAATTGCGAAGCCTCCACACGGCGAAAGCCATGCATCAAAGTCTTTGGCAGCCATTCTGAGAGATCATGGCCAAATTCAGTGTCTGTGGCCACAAAGGTTGCCAGGCTTCGTTCCCGCATGCAAGACCTCTGCAAGAACACAAGAAGTCTCAACATCCAGAACTGTACCCCTTCATTTGCGACGAACTCGGTTGCGACTTTCGTACAGATCATCAGAATAACTTCACGCAACACAAGCGCAACAAGCATGGAATCGTACAGTATCCCTGCGAGTGTAGCGGTTGCGACAAGGAGTTCCCTGTAAGTAACACCCTTCGCTCCTCCGCATGGACACGATGTGGTAGGGAAAACCAAATCAATCCGACCCAAGACTCCAGGAGCAAACGTTGGCTCTACTGCACCACTGCGATCATGGCGAACGTCAGCTCATTAGCTAGCGCATTGGCATGGCAGAAGCTTGACAATTATCAGCGCCACCTTCGTGTGATGCACCACCAGAACCTTCCATGTACTTTCCCAGGCTGTGCTCACTGTCTTCGATTTCCAGCCAGCTCTCCAACGTCACCGCCTCTGATACCAATGGCAGCACCAACATTTCTGCATCATTGAGAGCTGTGTTCAAGCATTTGCTACTTATGACGAACTTCATCACCATGAAACGCAAGCTCATGAGAGGAGTAAAGTGCACCACCAGTCCGAAAAACCGTGGCGAACCTGTTCCCATTGCGACTTCACGCGGATTGTCATGATGGACAATTTAGGTGTGGAGATTGTAGCAGCATACACGTCAAAGGTCACTCTTCAAAAATACATCCAGCAGGAACAATTCCTCTCCGTGAAGAATTAGTATCCACTGGGACGGGGGAAAGGCATAGCTTGCGATCAACAACATTCAGCCGCATAATGCGGCATCGGCGTCAAAAGGTACAGAGGTGAGATGATGTCAGCACGAAGCTATGAGAGAGCAGACTCAGACCAAACCGCCGAGTTTACTACGAATCTGGGATCTGTTCACAATGCGACGCCATCTCCCTCGACAAGAATAGATGCCAGTCAGCTCATGACAGGGTCCAACACCTTATACGCCATACCGTTTAAAGAGACGGTTATCGATATTTCAGAGAAGGTGGTGGGTGCCCTTCAGAAGCTCTGCAAACCTACCTCACTTCGCAAAGTCAGTTGTGAGCTGAAGCTCGTTCCAAATATCAAACCAGAAATAGTTGAAAGCTTCACCTCGAAAGTTGAGAAGTACTCATGTGTGTATTTCGTAAAGCGATTCTTGGTAGCCCCTGATCATCGCACGTGGATCGCACATTTTCTAGAAGTCCAGTTAGAAAAGATCGACTCATCGCCATCGAAGACCACGCCGTATGTCTCGCGAGATCCACTTCTAAATGACCGAAGCTAAGCAATACTAGATACTCTCGATGAATCCCCTTGGTGTGCCATCACCGAGGGATTAAACTTCCAAGCTTTCCAAGCCCTTGTTGTCACTGGCATCTCGCGTCTTAGCCCAGAGGCGCCAAAGAGAGCCGTTCCAAATCGTCCCGAACGCCCTCGCTGGGTTTTCCATGATGGATGTCAGCAAAACATCAGCGGGCAATGCAAACCGGACCCTCCAGCATCTGAGAATGGCAGAGTCGTACATGTGGAAGTCAGTCCTCAGGTTGATATCGTAGCCACCTTCTCGGCAGCGATACCGATGACTCGCAGTTTTCTGAACCACAAACTCCGAGGCATCAAAATATGGGATGCGGATTTGGACGTGGTACTGGAGCTCGAGCCTTGGGGCGCCGAACAGCAGAAGCTCGACTTCCCCAACAGCCCCAGTTCCATGTCTTTGAGGCGGCCAAGGCAGCGGATTGTCTAACTTCTACTCCAACGATGACCGATGGAACATGTGTGGCGTGTTTGGAGACCGCCAATGATCTCGGAATCCTCAGAAGGGGCCCTCAAGAAGACCGGGGCAACGGCCAAGCGTGATGCAGGAGAAGCCGCAGCGGCCGAGGCGGAGGAGGGAGACGAGATTGAGAACTTGGAGATAGATGGATGATTTGCATCCCCAACCCTTCGAATTGCGCTGCACGATTCTGAGGCTCGGCGGTCTGCACAAACTCTGCGAGCCACACCAAGTAGAGTGTGTGGCATTAACGTAGGTGATAAGCGTCCACGTGGAGAAAGCTCAGAAAGGTACTGTGTTGATACCTATAAATCAGTCTTCTTCCCTGATATGTACTAGCGTATATTATTGCTTGACCCACACCCTTCCGCACTGGGTAGACCGAGCAACAAAAGGTACAGGTAGATGCTACGGCCCAGCTATTGAAATGTAATGCTAGCAAGATCGTACGTACAGTGTGGTGTTCCGAGGAGAAATGCTCGTCAGAGCCTGGAGTCAGCGGGCGTCAGGGCTGAACTTTCGACGCGTATCTCCGTACAAAGAAAGCCCCTCGGGGTGGAGCACAAGGCCGCCCCCCCCTCCTCCCCATTACCCTTTCGCCTTCGCCTTTTTCAAAAACTTTGCTTAGATAGCCTACTCCTGGATTTTATAGCCAAATCATCCCTCGAAAGGAGGATGAAGCCCGCGTGGCACAATTGGTTAGCGCGTAAGACTTTTATGGTTTCACTACCAGACATCTTAAGGGTAAGCCGTTGTGTGCTACAAAGCAGAAGAAAAGTAAACTAACAACGCTACGCAGTTCTGAGTTCGAGACTCAGCGTGGGCGCCACTATTTTTGTTTTTTGAACCTCAGGTTCATGGTTCTTCATTGTGCTGATGGATCCCATCATGACGCAGTCTCAGATCCTCAGAAGAGCCAAAAAATGGTGGAGAACGGTCCAAAAATGGCTCAGGGCAAACGGGCGGAGTATTCCGGAAGATCCTGTTTAGGCGCCAAGATGCGCCCGTCATGTGATGGCAATGGACCTATTTCTACTCGTACATTGACGTGTCACCACGCTTCTTGTACCAATGTTCAGCTGGGTGATGTATTTTGCGAGTCGCTCCTATAACACCCCTTTGGTGAAAAAGTGGGGCCAAGGAGCACTCAGCCTTGCGGAATGCGAGGTGAGCAAACTGTCACAACAGGAAGGTACGAACGAGCATGAGCGCCAAGCCGCCAAGTGTGCCCCGAGTACAGGATGTGAGGTACCTGTAGGTACTATTACCGACTAAAGGTACTTGAGAATCTGGTATCTACTACAGGGTACAAATTGTGTTGCCTTGGTCATGCAAATGCTATTGAGTTCACATTTCTACTCCGCTGAGGAACGCAACAACACACGAAAGGCCCTGAGATATGGAACAACATCCCTCGAACCAGAATGCAGACGGTGCCCCTTAAACCAGAATGCAGACGGTGCGTCACTCGGTGTCCTCGGCATCGTCCCCTTTGTCGGCTTCGTCGGTTTCGGTTGGCTCTGAACCCACCTCATCATCAGTTGCGATGACAGTGGTAGCGACAGTGCTCTGAGATTCGCCTGCCGTGTCAGTGTCAACCTCGCGGGCAGGGCTACTGGCGGTCGCTGTCGCAGATTTCTCTCGGGTCTCCTTAGAAGCCTTCCAAGCCTTTGTGAACTGTCCCTCCCAAGAAATATTGTTGTCTTGTTGGATATCGTCGAGATCAACACCTTCCTCTTCAGCATGGTCTTTGATAGTCTGGACCAGCTCCCGGGCCATATTCAACACTGCAGCGGTCTCATCATCGGGGTTTTGCTCCTGCAGCATTGTGGCGAGGTCGAGGCATTCATTGGAGTATTGGACTTGATCGGCGACCGACTCGGAGTACATCGCGAGAGAGTAGTTGACCAAGGCGCGCAACAATAGACCTATGTCAATGCGATCTCGGAGATTGAGCTAGAGGAGACAGGATTAGCGATGCGGAGCACTGTCCGTGGGATATTGAGACTTACACATAGGTCTGTTCCCCGTTCTACGTTGCGTTCCGATTTTGTTTGGAGCAGCTCGACAGCTTCTTCATAGATGGCCCAATACTGTTGTTGCAGTGAATCCATGGCGGGCATCGAGCAGATCAAACACACAGGGTGTCAACGAACGGGCAGGATTTAGGTCGATTGTGGGAAGCGATGCGGTAGATGAAGTCTGGAAGAGAGGTAAGAGCCAGTGACTTCATCCCCATGGGTAAGGCAGCGATTCCAGGGAAGTGAAGAGGGCGTGTTTGAAAATGTTTGCTCACAACACGACGCGCGTGTTGGAAAACAAAGAAAGATTTCTTCACTGCCTGGTTTTGGATTAATTCTCAATTTGCCTCCTCATTCGACTCCTTCTCATCAACTTCAGTTGACCTCTCAATTTTCCTCTTCTTCTCCTGCCCCAAACACCCTCCTCCTTCCTTTCTCCAAGTAGCGCCTGCCCAGTTTTGAACTGGACGGACGCCCAAAAGATCCAGGCCGATGACGGCCAACCCATTGGTCTGCGGCCACGATGGCTGCGTGAAGTCGTTCAACAAGCAAAAAGACTTGGTACAACACATGAAGGATGAGCACCCATGGCTGTATCCATTTGCCTGTGAGGAACCTGGCTGCAACTACCGGGGCTATGAAAAGCGCAACCTTGACGAACACATGATCAACGAACACGGAATCGTTCAATATCCTTGTCAGGTCGACCATTGTGAGAGGAAATCTGCCGTAAGTCATGTTCCCCACCCAATACCAACATAGATACCATTTGGAAACCAAGATATGCCATTCATATCTGTTCTTTCCGATCCTTTTGACGGGGAACGAACGCCCTGTTCAAGATGACCCTTGTTTCCATCGTCATCTCTACTCACGCGGATCACACCCTCTCCAGTTCCAGACTGCTAGCGAAAAAGTTATGGCTAGGGAGTTCATCGCTGACAATCATGCTTCATAGAAATTGGACCAACACCGACGCCATATGCGTACTATCCATGGCAGTTCAGTGCCATGTACATTTCCTGGTTGCAGCTTCATCCTGAATACCCAAGCCGACCTTGATCTGCACAACTCATTGCACACAGGTGGCTCTCCGAAACCATATATTTGTGCTGCACGACATTGCAGCCAGGTATTCTTCAACAGCAATGAACTTCAAACCCATGAAGTGAATACTCATGGCCGGTCACTCTGCCGCATCTGCTCGAAAACCTTCTCGACGCTTTCCTTACTCTTGGTGCATGCAGAATCGCATAGAGGCCGGGTTGGCTGCGGCGATTGTGAATTTACGACCCCTGCAAGCAATCATTGGATAAAGGCACACTCTTCTGCAACCGTACCTCTCACGGCCGAGTTGTGTTACGAGCAAGTGGCATATAAGACACATCTTTTTGTCAGAAAAATCTGTGAAACAACAACCCAGCCCTCACGATCGGATCTGGAAATCAAACCAGCGCCTGTTCCAGTCTTCAATCGCCCACGGGTATGGTTGACGACAGCTTCGAGCACGATGCTGCCAGCTTTGATATCAAGTATCCGAAACAACGACCTGGGCTCTCCCAATAAACACAGACCTTCTGATTCCTCGCGATTAGATGCTACCATAATCCTCCCATGGTCAAATGCATTGCGATCATTGCCATCTATCAAAACAATCTTCGACACATCAGAAGATGTTATCAAGGTCGTCAAAAAGCTCTCTAGAGCCAGTCCTCTGCGTCACCTCAAGTTTACTGTCGTCAATCAGACTTCCGGCGCTACAAAAACCATCGAGAGCATTGCCCTCAGCATGCGCAGCCAGCGATATTCTTACCATCTGGGTCGTTTTATGATACCTGCAAAACATGGTCATCGACTTGGAATGCATCTACGTTGTCTTGCTGAAAGCGCTGCCTCTCCTCCTTCCAATCTGACTAGTGCCCAGCACTTGTGGCTGTTGCGTGGAGCATTATCTCTGCTTGCTGCTGACGTGAACAAGTCTTCGAACTCTGGCTCGGAATCCCTAGTGTCTCTCCCATCTCCTCATATTTATCGTCAGGAAAACGGTCAGTTGACGTGCCGAGTTCCTCTTTGGGGCCATGGCAAAGCCACTGAGACCAGCAGAGCTGGCCAAGACCTATGGGATGCACACTGGGAGCTTGATGTTGCCACAATATTGAGATGTCGACCTGTTCAACCATTGTATACTGCATATGTGAAATGGACTCAGCTCGACGACCAACAATCTGCTGACACCCAGCTGAACGACAAGGACCTTCTCCATGTCCATAATGTGGCCAAGCAAGCCGCATTGATTGGAGGATGTTGGATTGGATGGCCTGAACAGTGTATCGCAGCCGCATCTGAGGCCTGCACGGCCAGCCGCACGGTATCACTGCGAAATTCCCCATTGTGTAATTTCCAAAAAGTTTTCGAGCGTGGAGTTGTGCTATTAGAGCCAGGTGCGTGGCTTCGAAACCGCGCTGAGGTCAAATTTTCCGATATCAGATTGAACGGTCCTACCACCGAGGAGATCTTCTGGGTCATCGACGCAATCCTCCAAGGCCTCAATCACGGTCTTTCGATACACGACGCATGGTTGGAAGGTGCTGCAATGTCGGTCACTCTTCGAGAGATGTATTTGGAGGGACGCGGTATCTGGCCAGTCACGTCATGCGATCATCCTGTTTACGCGAATGCTCTGCACGTTTGTCCTGGCTGTTGGGTCCTCCGAGTCTGCAGTGATTTTGTTGAATCACCTAACCATCCCAATCCAATATGCAAGAAGTGCGACAGCAATGGCCCTCAGCTGAACTTGACAATGCCTCTGGATCTCACACCCTATCTACGTTGGCGGGCGACTGTAACATTTCGCAATGAGAGCAAAACCCACAAGCTAGGATGGAACCAGGCAGAAATCAAAGCGAAAGTCGACACTTTAATGGTCAACTTGCAACCCTTTTTTGTTGATGATACCAGAGACACGATTCGTGATGCTTTCATAGACATGGACTTGAAGCAGGATATCCGTCCAGTTCATCTAACAGAAGACGGGATGCGGCGCCATCCATTGACTCCCTCCATCGATGCATTTACTGCGGTATACCCCGGCGCCGATGGCAGAACTGCCTATCATCACGAAGCCAATATCGTTCCTACTTCTGACGCCATCAACCACCTCATGGGTGTATACGAGAAACCACTCTTGCGGGCTTTCTCGGCCATGGTACTTGCTACTGAGGACACTCCAAGTGATCGTCGACTTTATGAACGAGCTCTGCAGTTCTGGCGAGACTGTCATAAAAACAGCTATGAGATGGGATCGTTCTTGTCCCGCCTATTGTCTCATAGAATTAACAAACCTGTGCCTGCAAATATGCCTGCCATCATGGAAGCTTTGCGTACCGGAAAGCCACTCTTGCCAAGAACGACGAGTTTGAGCACCGTCTATCGGGTCACAATAGAAGGGCAGAAAGTCTACCTTCCAGCTGGCTGGAAATTCCCAGATTACTCTTACATCATGGACAGTATCCACTCCGCTGCTCGGGAGCATGGCCTTGATAGTCCAGAGTTGAGAGTTTTGTGGTTACGGAATGGCACCTTTTGTCCGTTCGCTTTGGACTGTGTTTTACCCGAGGATTACAACGACGGCACAATCTGGAATATTTTCTATGTTCGATTTGATCGCATGCGAAAGGACTGTGACTGGCGCGAGGTGGGAAATCCGCACCGTGAGAGGGCCGAGATAGGTGAGCTCATGATTGCAGTTGCGCATTTGTGGTTTCGAAACATTAAGCGAGATCTCCAGCTCGGAATACCTGTCGATCGTTGTGGTCGTGATGAGCTTGGCTTGATCCCTCATGCTACCATCCGGTCACTCCTTTCGGCTTCCGTTGGGCATCGTCATCACGCAAAGCCAATGACGCTCGGCATTTCAAATTGGGATCCTGCGGGCGGCACGGCTTGCTCTTTCGACTACGACAAGTGCAATATATGCTGGGAAACATGTGCCTGCAATTGGATAAAGTTTTGTTGGAACGAGAAGTATTATCCTCTCATCTTCAATCTGCTGCCGAATGTGCGCAAGGAACCACTTCCGGGCATTGACCCCAAATTCCATCTGGTTGAGCTTCCAGATCAACCGTTGCAGACCGAGTTTTTGCCATGTCTGGTGCCTGTTGAGATGACGGAAGATGACGCCGAGGAGTATTCGGTCCCTACAGATACCGAGCCAGCATCCGTTACAGTGCACGAGGATAAACCCTCAAAGGTTGAACGCTCTAAGCTCGGCAAACATATTGAACTCCTTGAGGATGTCAACGTCGAGAATCCAGGATTCGTAACAGGTTACGTTGACTTGCGTGACTACGCACTAGACGAACGTGATCAGCAACGAATTATCGCCGATATTGAAGCCGCGCCGGTGGCACAGTCTCTGGACGTGCAAGCTTTTGAAGCATTGACGGAGGACGCGATTGCTCGTATTGACCCAGAATCTCCTGGAAGAAGCGGATTTTCTCTTGTCTTGGACTTGCTTCGAAAGTATTATGGGAGCGATCGCTCCGCGACGTTCGCCGACCTCGCAAATCGTTTACTACAGCACATCGGCATGCACCAAGCCTTCGATGTTGCAATCAGTTCGCGCGATGAGCTTATGGATACTATCACTTCTGCCATGTCTTCCGCGGAAGGTGCAGAGACTACTATTCCATTGACACCTCGCCGCTCAAAAGGCCACCCTGCTCCGGAAGCTGAACTACCCTCTCGAATTCCCAAAGATGTCGGCTCTGCCAAGCGCGTTGTTGTGAAAGATGAGGCCTACAGTGGCTCACCGACAAAATCGGGACGCAAAAAGACTCTCCTCTCATCCCCTCGAGCTGTGTCTCGCCTGGGTATGCATGGCTTTGCTCAGCCGGCATCACCCCGTATTCCCAGTCTTGCTCCAAGACTGCTGTTCCCGCCTGCTTCACATGCGCCAGGTGGTCAAAATAGTCCACGACAATACTCTCATGAGGGTAATGACGAAGATGAAAGCCGGCGCGGCCAACAGCAACAGCAGGGTGACGAGCCAACCGACAATCGTGATCCCGTGTAGGAAATTTGCTGCATGCATGATCGTTCGAACCGATGAGACCGGCTGGCGAAAAAACTGATAGATATGTGGTTAACATTGCAGGGAATGTTTCACCATGAGCGACGATTGGACTCAGCTACTTCTGCATGAGCAACGATTAGTTTCAGAGATACCCGTGAGTAGATGCAGTGGAGAAGTCTCAGAAGAATTTCCTTTGTTTGCATTGAAACCATAGAGAGAGCTCAACTATTGCTGCGTGGATAGCAGTTACATTACCAGATTTTCCTTCCCAGATTACACATGAGGTGCAGTTCATGCCATTATCAGCTCCACACACTTTCGTAGGTTTCCGTCACCCCTACCACCAGTCCACGACCACCACAACCAATGAACCACCACGAAGAGTGAGATCATCATTGCTTTGGAGATCCGCTTGTTGTACATGACCACTTGCGCTACTGTCTCCAGCTGTGATATTCGCTGCCTCTGTGGCAGCCTTCCAGTGCTTGGTGAACCTGCAATACCATGAAGTGTCAGTGGTGCGTGGGGCGGACTCCCCTGGCTCTCCCTGCTCCTCTCCCTCCTAGAATTTACGGCGTTGTACCTTGGTATTTTTGAGAAGAATGTTGACAACTGATAGCTAGGTGTTTGACTTGAGGTTTGAGTCCTACAGATGTGAACGATGTGGAGTAATCAGATCCGAGTAGCTGAATGGATGACAGTCAATAGATACTCGTCGCTGTGATTTCTGAGGAACATTGTCTTAAGTTTTAACTCTTTGTCACAACCTCAAAGATGTCTGGGAACCAATGAAGGGCAAGTCGTACTCATTATCAGGTTGTACCTTTCGGTCCATTACCATTGTCTCTCGGGCAGTGAATTCGTCTTTGTGGCACTCCAATGCTGCTTGTGGATCTGGGACTTGGTCTGCTGCCGATCAGTATATATTTATTCTGTCCGTTCTGTTGCCCTTCCGAGTTCAGGATTGGCCTCCTCCGGGGCGTCGATGTCTTTCGGTGATGAAAAATCCGGGTCATAATAGCCAAATTCACCGTCTGAGGCTGCAGGTAAGTTAGCCTGGAAGGTGGTGGTACCTGAAGCTCTGCAAGGCCGAACAAAGTCTCGACATTCAGAATCCCACGCCTTCATTTGACACGAACCAAATCGCCACTTTCGCGCAGAGACACATTCAAGCTTGACTGAGCACAGAACTTCACGCATACATGGGCCTGCACAGCATCTCCGGATACACTTGCCAAGATGTATTTTTTAGGCCAATTAAGTCTTTGCCCCTAACTTAGGGTTCCCTTTGCATCCATATAGATCTGCGGTTCCCGAGGCCACATTGGCTTCAGATTGGCCCCACTCTGAAGATGGAGGCATATTGCTACCGTTAGCAGCCATGATGAACAACACCTCCATTCTGCGCATGCTCAAAAGCTTTGGAATCTCTTGGCTGAACACGGATATGTTTCCGAAGTCCAACTCGCCCTCCAGCACCTCTGCCTTACTTCCGGACCACTGCAGTCGAAAACCCTTCTCGTCACAAGCTATGGTCAAGCTTCTGCCTCCCGTGACAAACTTTATCACCATCAAGCCATGACTCGTGGCAGAAGACTGTGCTCAATCTATCTCAGCACTTGAGAAGGCCTTGTTCCCATCGCATCAGGATTCAAATACCAACGAAGGGAAGGCGCAGAGCCTGTGCCTCCCGGCACCGAGAATTGCAACATCTTTGTAGTTCTCAAATCGGTCGGCAGCGACTCTGACCTCTCTCTACCGTGAGTTTATTGTCTATATATATAAATATGAAAGTACGATGCAACTTGTGCGGGCATGAGGTATGTCGGGCGAGATCCGTTTCAAAGTGACGATAAACTAAGCGATACCAGTTTCTGTCGATGAGCATGCGGATCTCACAGAAGAACTTGGGGTTCGTGCCCGGATTCACCCTATATCCGTGACTATGGGCTCGACGAGCACGGGCAGCAGTTGCTCCTGTCCGAGGCCAATGATGCTCCCTCGCCCGCTGGAATAGACGTCGAAGCGTTCCAAGCGCTGGTCGAGGAAGGTCTCTCGCGCATTGATGCTGACGATCCTGGAAAAGCTGGTTTCCAAACCGCCATGAACATCCTCGATGCTTTTTACAGAACAGATGGTAGCAAAGTCTTCGCAGACAATGCAAATCGAGTCCTCCGGAATCTAGGCATGGCCGAGGCATACGATGTGATATCCAGTCGTCAGGACGATATCGTCGGCACCATTGCGGCGGCGATGATGTCTGCCGAGTCTCATGGGGATCACTCGCAGCCTACCGAACCCCAGACTCCACGGCATCAGAAGATTGGTAGCAAGTGGGCAGTAGAGCCTGAGTCACGAGTCCCGAAAACAGAGGGCTCAAGCAAGCGCATCGTCGTAAAGGATGAGGCGTACAAAGGCTCTCCGACAACATCCCGACGGCAGAAGCCTTTCTTGTACCCAGCACTGATCCAAAACACTTCCCCCTCTCGCGCGGTATCTTGCCTCGGCATGCATGGTTTTGCTCCGCCCTCATTGCCCCGTGTTCCAAGTCTGATGCCGAGACTGTTGTTCCCTTCAGCACAGGAAAGAAGCCAGCAACATCGGCACCTTGAAGAGTCTGGCGACCACAACGACACTCAACTCCACCGCGGAGACGAGGCATCAGAGAAACGCATTCCAGTTATCTTCCCGAACGTTCTTCCGGAAAACCGACCACGTCCTGCATTTGAGGAAGCTAACGCTGCCTATGACGCACAATTCGGCCAACAGCGCCAGGAGGGGGAGATGGAGCAGAGCAATCCTCGCATTATCTCAGAAGATGAAATAACGCCCAATCGTCCACACGCTTACTATGAGCAGAGCCACGGCGAGCACGAAGGCCAAGTCACTCAACCACGCCAGGGAGAGTCGACAACAGAGAACCGTCTTCGCGTCGTCTTGCTCCAGGGCGCCCCAGAAAACCGTCCTCGTCCCTACTTCGAAGAAGCTAACGCTGAATATGACGCCCAATTTGGTCAGCAGGACCCGGTGGAGCAGGAGCCAGTGGCGAGCAGTCCCCGTACTGTACCTGAAGAGGACATTTCACCGTATCTCCCACACGCCTCCTACGAAAAGGCTAATGACGAGTAAAGCTCGGCTCGCTGAGCAACGCAAGGGAGAGGACAGAGCAAAGAGATTCATGATCTGGATGGGCAGAAGAGTGCTTTCTTACAAGGTCCGCCAACCACGGGGGTTGAGGCTCTGGGATTCGATGTTCACGCCACACATATCGAACAACCCTGGGTAAGAAAGAAAAGGTCACTTGGATTTGGTCTGACGGGCTATGTGAAACAAAACATCATCTCTAGCAGACTTTGGATTACTCGAGAAGGAGCTACCAGTTGCTATTCACTTCTACTTGGATGATGAGGATGAC
The DNA here is from genome assembly GCF_000836115.1 of Exophiala spinifera. Taxonomy (NCBI): domain Eukaryota; kingdom Fungi; phylum Ascomycota; class Eurotiomycetes; order Chaetothyriales; family Herpotrichiellaceae; genus Exophiala; species Exophiala spinifera. The sequence goes on from NW_015622521.1 coordinate 181,772, forward strand.
GATGTTACGATGATCATGAAAGCTTTGAGATGCCCCTGAAAAGGATGTGGCCGCAACAAGCATAAAGATATCCTATGTTGTTTTCAATAAACAGTCTGCATTTTGATTTGATCCTGCATTTGTACCTGTGTTCATGATCCTTTCTCGGATGCCCACTTGCCATATTATGTCGGCCTAACGGTGAATATCTCAGCTACTTGCCTAAGAAGTGCCAAGAGCCGCGTTCCTCTGGCCTGGAGTTCGCCACCGTAGGAACTCAGCGTCTAGAGGTTGATGAGAACGAAGACGGTCCTTGACTGGACACCTACACCACTGCCGCAAACAACCTTGGTACCAGCAGACAGTATGTATTCATTTCGTCGACACAATCCATCTGTAATCAGACAAAATCTCGATTTGGAATCAAAGACAGTTCCGGAATTGCATCCAACAAATCCCAGGATGCCTGCTGGTCAAAAAGACCCGATGCCAGCGCCGTCGAAGGCTTTTGCCCTGTTGCGACAATCCCCGTTGACGGACCCCGCGCCTTGGCCACCTTCAGGCCCAGATCCAAACCGTTGACATCCACCTGGGCACACCGAGCGGCCGTCACACACTCAACGTGTGATGGGTTCTCGTATATTACGTTTACCGCGCCCTCGAGCTCGGGATAGTGCTGGAAAAAGGACTTGCAGACGCCGATCTTCCGAATGTCCTTGATGGTCTCGTCGAAGAGCGGAGAAAGTTTGTAGAGACCGGTGGCCGAGTTGAGGAGGTAGCAATCGCGAAACTCGTAGGGCCATTCGACTCGCATGCTGTTGATGAAAACGGTCCAGAAGTGGTTCGAGCAGAACCGATGCTCGTCGCGATCCAGCGCTTGGCGAACGCCGGGCCTTGTTTCTGCGTTTAGCTTTGAACCCGTCGCAAAAACTGTAGGTCATTCCTTACCATGCAACAAAATTTGTAGCGTACGCGCAGTGCTCAGCGGTGACTCTGAAAGCAGCATCAGCGTGTGTGCAAGTGCAAACAGCCATCGTCCTACCTGCTTGGCCAGTAAGTTGGGAGTTGTTTCAGCTGTTTGTGTGTTGTATCGAGGTGAGCCCGCAGCACTCGACTGACGTTGCCCAAAATACCAAGCCGACTTGTGGCGGTTTCGGCATGGCTGAAGAGTCCCTCGTCCATGGTGCGGAGCAGGCGCCACATCGGGTGGACGTGACCTCGTTGCTCTACGGCGTCCCATCCCTCGATGATGGCGCGGACCGGCGTGTCGTCGTGGAACGGGTCGTCGTCAGACACGGCGGGAACCAACTTGGGCCACTTCATCCACGCCCCGAGGGTCATGTTGCCTTGATACCAGAAGTTGAGGGTCTGCTTTTGGAGGGATCTCGCGTAGCTGCATTCACAGACGAATCCACCGATAGGGGCCAGCAGTGGCATGTACTGATCGTTTCGCAGACTCCTTTCTTGCAAAACCATCCTTTGTGAATCTTCAGCGGTACCAGTGATGTGCTTGGGATTGACGACTGGCCCTGAAATTCCCTGAGCGCTTCCCTCCGGTACCTCCGTGGCTGTGCTGACCACCTCCGCGTCATGCTCAGGTTCAGCAGCGAGCGAGGATAAATTGAGATTCGACGAGGGGCTACCCTCCACCTTTGGAACTTTCACTTTGGTGGGAGGTTCTCCGGGAAACAGAATGCTTTCGATGCTTTTGAGTTTGTTGGCAAGGTTATCGCGTTCTTGTTGTAGTTGCGAGACCGTCTCTAGCAAAGCTGCGACCTTTCCAGAGTCGTCCGCCTGGCTAAGTTCTTCGACGAGCTTTTCCAACTGGGCAATTCGAGACTTTGTTCGTTCCCGTGAGATACGTTGGCACTTGCGGTCGGACTCTCGTTTCTTCAGGCGTCGTTCCATGGCCGTAGATTGCAAGGCACTTGCCGCATCGGCCGAGGCTCCCGACGACCCAGAGTCGACGCGAGCCTTCTTGCGGGCTGGAAGAGTCATGTCGGGAGAGGCAGTTTCGGTGGTGCAAACTTGTCGTCGGATTAGGACTCAAGACGAGAGTGACGGTGCAGTCATCGATTCTAATCAAGAATTGGCGGCAAGAGAGGAGAGTGAGAGATCAGGAACACGGTGACAGGGTGGGATGTTCTGGCTCCATCATCCGGGGTCGCTCCATTACCCCGGAATCAAATCCGCCCACACCCAGACACTCGGCCCACCAGTCGCCGGCCTTTACGCTTTCCCTAGGCACAATTCTCACAAAACGCTAGGATTGAATAGGCCATAGCCCCTTCGACCTTCGGGACCAAACGGCTGACGAGGCCCATTGAGGCTTGAGCTACAGCGTAGATGAGTGGTTGAACAATTCCGGCGGCTCGCACGAACGTGGTATAGTGCTCTCATTGTCGCACTGTCAAGGTGAAATCCTGTATTACATGTAGCTCTGGCCCGGCCTCCAGATTCATCCCTGCTATGGGCTTGGGATCATCCGGGGATTGGGCTGCGTCCTCGAATCAACTCCTGCAGCCAACCAGGCCAGCCTCGGATTCCTCCTGCAAAGCCAAATCGAGATGGCAGAATCAGCTGTGCACTTTCACCCTTGAGGATTTGTGCAACTATAGCTTCCGCCACGGTTTCAGGCTCCAAGGTGAATTCTTTCCACTCTTTTCGGGTAGTCAGAGGATGCGTCAGCGGGGTCCTCACCCAGAAGGGATGCACGATGCTAGACGAAATCAGCTTCCGAGATCCATCAAAAGCTTCCTGTAGTTCGAGACTCACGTCGTTCGTACTTTGTTCGCTCCGTATCTGGTCCTCAACTCACTCCCAAGACCCTCATGCAACGCGAGGGCGCCGGCTTTGGTTGCGCTATAACTGACATTGGCAGGACCAGACACGAAACTTGCCATACTGGCGATGGTGACAATGTGGCCATGGTTGCGCTGGACCATGTAAGGAACGAACTCCTTGATCAATTTGAAGTGAGCCAGTATGTTCACGTCGAATGTCCTCTGGACCCCTTCGTCGGTTTCGTTTAGAATTGTTGCTCCGGTGCCAGTGCCCGCATTGTTGATCAGGACAGTAGGGTGCCCCTTCTCCTGGCGCACTCTCGACGATACCTCCTGGATATCCGCCTTCGAGGTAAGGTCGACCTTGTAGTAAGACACGTTTTCGGGGAGACTCTTCGTCGGAGGGTTGATGTCAAGAATCACGACCTGGATGCCTCTCCGTGCAAGCTCATCGACAACGTGCTTTCCGATTCCACTGGAACCACCTGTGCACACCACAATCTCTTTCTGCCAATCCCACGATCGATCCGTGACAAAGTTGTTGAGGCTAAGGCGACTGAGGTATTTGTTCAGTTTGAAAACGGTGACCGTCGTCAAGAGGATCTTGAAAGCGGTCCTGATCGACTCGAGCGATATGTCACTTTTCGTGATCGCGTACACCAATTGCTTCGTCGCATCCGGTCTCTTGATACTCGCGAACAAAAGACTCGCTGAGACGACTGGGTGCAGTAGGATTCCAAACGGCCTGAACAGATATTCCAGGGTCAGGCCTTCCCGAGGTGGTCGCAAAGACGACATCACGTCGGCCAGATTTCTGCGATTGTGACCAAGTTACGGCAGAGGAGTTCTCTGTTGGCTGACGGGCGAGGAGCATAAATAACAACACAAGTTCCCTCTCTTCCGCTACCGGGACGCCTAATCTGCCCCCCTGACAAGGTACCGTATCCCCTGTACGCGGTACTGGTATCTTCGGAGTATTGGATACTCCGACCGACCGCCCACCAAAGCGGCAACGGTCAATTCTTACGGTACCTGGTAAAGCGGCGACACGGACAGACAAGAGGTTGGAACGAGTCACACTGGGCAGGTCGCGCATCAAACACCTGGATGCGAAGCGCGAGCAAGGGCACCTCAGAATAACCCCCCAGGTATATGTTGGCAGACACGCTCTCACACGATCCGATCCGGTCAAGCATGGGACGCACAGTCGACCAGGACGTCCACGCGGCGTTTGTCGAGTTCAAGGCCAAAGGTCAGTATTGTCACCTCCAGTATTGACTGTTACAGTCTTGTATCTCGTATACCGCGTTACTGTTGCTGACGGTATCGTCTCCACACAGAGGACGACAAGTGCATGTCGGTGCAGTGCATCTACTGCCAGCAGATTCGAGCAAAGAACACCTCGCGCCAGAAGCAGCATCTCCTCGAGTGTCCGGGCCTCCAAAACCATCCCAATGCTCCTCGACCACAGTCCTCGGCCGGCGACGGCATCGGCCCAGCGAACGGCTTCAGCACCCCATCGAGCCTGCATCAGACGAACGGTCCCATGAGCAATGGAATACCGACAATCAGCACTCCGATGCAGGGAATGGCGTCGACGTCTTCCATACCCTCCACAACTCCCCAGGCCGTCGCTACGACTCCGCAAAGACCGACCCCCAAGCCGAAACCGCCCAAGACAGCCCCCAGTTCGAACCTTCCTGCACCGCCTCTAGACGATGTCCATGCTGCGTTTGTGGAGTTCAGAGCCAAAGAGGAGGACAAGTGTCTCTCGGTACAATGCATCTATTGCAACCAGATCAGAGCGAAGAATACGTCGAGACAGCGCCAGCATCTGCTCGAGTGCACGACCTATCAAAATGTCATGAAAGAGTCTATTCCCGCCAACAATCTTCTACATCGATTTGACGAAGGAGACGTTGCTCGTTCGCTGCAATTGCCTACACCTACCCTGGAGCTCGACTTCCGCATGAGCATCAAGGTGAACCCCAAGATCTCGGTCGGGTCGGGTCTTTTCGGTCATCGTGACTGGGTCAGCATCGTGGGAGGACAGTGGGCAGGCAGATGGGGCAAAGGCATCGTCATTGTAAGTATTCGCGATCTGGACTTTTGCCCGGTAGACTAACGTTCTTGCTACAGCCAGGTGGTCAAGACAATCAATTGGTGGTGAAAGACCTTGCCACACGCATCGACGCAAGTTATCTTTTGCAAACAAATGACGAACCTCCGGCGTATATCACGGCCACGTCAAAGGGCTGGCGGACAGGACCAAAGGATGTGCTGGAGAGCTTGAACGACCCTGCGGAGGCCGACACCATTCCAGCCAACCAATACAAATTCCGCATGTCCATCGATCTCGAGACCGGCGATGAACGCTACGGCTTTCTCAATACTTGTCTCTGGATGGGAAGTGGCTGCAAGAGGACTGGCGAAAGTAAGTCTAGATGTGTCTTGATCGAGGACTTGATGGCTCGTACTTACCTCATCGCCAGTTATCTTTGATGCTTATCGAGTGGGCTAGGGTTCCATCCACCGCCTTCACGCTCTCGCTGTCCAAGGTACGGAGTATTGACCGCCACTGACTCATCACATCTGCCACAACCGCCTCGGCTTGTATGCACCTTATTTTTACATTCAAACTACCGTGATGAATCTACAGTCGCATACAGGCTGTCAGGTTATTCTTATCGGCGGACGGTATTTCCAATCCTGCTCTATTCTTAATGTTCTACGCCGGTGCACATGGTCCTTACTGCAGAGACGCATTATCTTTATGCCCGTTGGGCGTGTTGAATTGTTGGACGGAGAGCGGATACGTGGATAACCTGAGGGTGCATATGGAAATGTTTGTGACAATGAGTGGTGGATTTGGAGGACGCCGGCTCTCGACGGTGCAAAAGGTGAAACATACACCCTTGTCTTGCCAGCATTATGTGGAATAGTACGGCGTCAAGTACGGCGAATGCTCCAATCATGTTGGTCTCTTGTAGCCATCTGGCTTCTCTTCGAGCAAGGCGGAGGAATATTGTATCAGCACCACATTTCCTACACCGAGTATTCCATACCGTCGTGTGCGTTCTACACCTAGCAGGATTCTAAAAACATCCCGGAAGGACGGTATTCTGCCTGTCACCCAGACCCCAAAACTATTTGTAAGAGCACAGCCTCTCATCGACGCGCCGTCGCTGTACGACGGCCTGGGGATTCTTCAGGCGCCCCGTCTACCGCCCACTGCGAAATCGCCCGGTCTGAAACTGTACGATGGCCCCCAGGTGGCTTGAGCCTGGGTGTTTGCACCGCCGCCACACCACCACCAGGCGTTACTAATTCTTCTTGCTCTTCGGAAGGGCCCGATGCCGACAGCCTGACCAAAGAGCCAACTGTCTCCAGATGATGGCGACTCTACCATCGGTGTGTTCTGGAAAGAGGATCAGCAGTCTGTCCAATGAAGTTGGTGGTGAGGCTGCCATCTCTGCCCATTGATGACCTGTTCACTCTTTGCAGGGCGGATGGCTGTTGTTGTTTCATATCGCCTCAACGTCGCCCCGCAAACCAAGGTACAATCTCTCATAAAGTGCCTTCTCTTGTAGCACAATGTCACAACACTATCACTCAGTGTCAAGTCAAGTTTTCGACGACAATAGCAATTCAGAATCCCTCCCATTACGTCCAATTCATCGACGAGAGGCGAGTGACGCGGAATATCTCTCGCTAGACGGTCAGCGGGTTTCAGAATCGTTGAACTCCCCAAGAGACGCTCATTCACGGCATGAGACACGGCTCCATCGAGTCGCAAGGGGAGAACCGCAGTACCTCTCCCTTCAGAATGCCGAATTTGTTGATGAGCCCTCTCCTCACTCGCCGGAACTACCTCCAGGCACCAAAACCCCGGCCACAAGGCCATCATGGAAGCCATACCCTCTGCAGTGGCCTTTCCTCCTAACCACACTTTCAATTGCATTGCTGCTGGGCCTTGTGGTTATATTTCTGTTGGCTTACTCTGCTACCCACCACGGCCTTGGAAGAGATGACGGCTCCTCCAGTGTGCTCTTTGGCTGGCGTTTCACCCCGACCTTGATAACAGTTCTTTATTCCATTCTTACGGCAATGATATACAGCGACACCTTGAGAACAGAATCTTTCTCGCAAATGTCACACCAATCGGGCGCCGACTCCGCTTCCAGCATCTTGAGAAGTAAGGAGCAGTGGTGGACAGTGCTTTGGAGCAGTCTTAGGCGTCGTCACAACCATGGGCAACTGAATTTTTATCTACTGGCGGTCACGCTAGCCGATATTATAGGGTTTCTCCTGATCAACCCTCTATCCTCGGCTCTCTTGCAAAGCCAATCCATTGACCTTGAGTCGCAGATTTCATTTTCTCGTTACCGGGTAGACGAAACCGAGCCCCTTCGCATGGAGTCGGACGATCTAGTCTATTTCCGAACCGTCGGAAACATACTTCAGAATCTCACAACATCGGCGTGGCTCACAGAAAAATATGCAGTTGTCCCGTTCTGGCGGCCACCAGGTCCATCAATGTCGGATACCACGCTTACAGGCCTGAATCAACAATGGCAGGTTAACTCGTCAGTGTTCTCTGTCACCCTTGAGTGTGAAGCAATGTCTACCAATACCACGGAGGCCAATGATGGCGCCTTGATCCTGTCAGACCGTACAGGGTGTGAGACTGCGATTGGCGTGTGTGGTGAATCGATTAATTCCCTCGGTGGAGGCTCTTGGTTTACGCCGCCGGATTTTGTAACACCCATTTGGTGGGAAGATGACTATCCGAAGTCATGCTATAATAGCACTGCCGAATGCGCTGACAGGCAAGTTATTCTAATAACCAACAGTACCTGGGAGTTCAATACATCATATACTACTAGCAAATGGTTCCGTGCATCCGCGTGGTCATGTGGCACAACGTTCTACCGTGCGGATATCCCTGTATCGATTTCGACGGGTCCAGCTGGGTCTGTACTGGGCGTTGATGACGCCACATTCATCGCCCATCGAAGGCTTGTTGAGCCAACAGTCCTCAATACGACTCGGTTCGACAATGCATTCTTGAATCGAAATTGGACGAGTATGATATACCCATCCTACCCCAGCTCAACCCCCCAGTGGGGAGGTGTTTCTGTTCTTCTAGCTGCTCTTTATGACTTTGCTCCGTTGAGCATGTTCGGGAAAGAATCTGTGGTGAACCGGGCTCAGAAGATCAAACAACGATTCCTGGGTGAGATGATGTTGAACACTGTCGCAAGGAACTCGCCGACCCAGCAAGCTGGAACGGTCACTGTCACTGAGCGCCGAGTCCTGGTGAACCTGCCAATCGCCATCTCCTTGGCCGTGTTGTTTATACTATCTGCTGCCTTGATCGCTTTTGCCCTCTGGGAATCAGGTCGTCGCCACTTGAATCTGTTCCACGACCCTGCCTCGATTGCTGCTTTGATTCAGCTCACCGAGGACGACAAACCACTTCGAGATTACCTTAAAGCCAAACAGCCTGGTTCGAGCCGCCAGGATGACGCCAATTTACGCTCTATGAGACATTTCCTGCAAGACGGTGCAATGTCGACCGTTTTGAATAATGTGAACAATGAAGGTATGCCACTGTAACTTCTGCCTCGACAGGAATGACAGCTGACAGACGAGTATAGAAAATGTTGTCACTAAATCACCAGTGAAGAGAGACGAGAATCTCCCGTTCCCTCTGCGGCTTTACGCCGGGCTCCTTCTGCTGCTATTCCTCGCCCTTGTCTTTGCAGCTATATTGACCCTGTTCACCCTCGCCCAGACTGTTGGGCTGTACGAGTCGGCCTTCACATATGAGACGGATCTGGTGCCCTCGGATTCGTCACTCTTTACTTTCGCACCGTATTCAATCGTGCCTACATTGCTGGCCGTCATCATCGGCCTGTGGTGGGATGGACTGGACGACACATTTCGCAGACTACAACCTTTTGTCACGATGAGCCGCAAAGCTCTACCAGTGTCACCTATAATCGGCTTGTCTTACATGCCGACATACTCGGTCGTCTCTGTAATCAAGGCGCTGAGGAACAGGCATGAGTATGTGGCTCTTGTGTCGACGGCCGCGATCCTTGTTCAAGTACTCACAGTGTCCATGTCGGCGCTTTGGCAGCGGGCCGATGGCTCTCGACCCGGCGATCTCACACTCGCACGCGACTTCGAGCCCAGAACTCAACCGTTTGTGTATACGTTTGCCGGCACCACTGCCATGGGCGCGGGAGATATAAACGGGCAAGAAATCATTTCGAGTTTCTATGGAAACCTCTCGACGAATTGGCTCTACTCTGCTGCTCTGCAACTGGCGTACAACGGATCGGAACCGCCGTGGAGTAGCGACGGATGGAGCTTTGTGCCGGTCAACTTGTCATCCATATCTGACTCGAGCGTGTACAAGACCACGCCGTCTGCGAATGACAGAGATGACACGAGCGCCGCGGCTTCTACAACGACAAAAGCCGTCAACGTCACCGTCACGACCCCTGCACTGAGGGGTGTTCTGGACTGTAGCACTGTCACGCAGTCCAGTAACCTGTCGGGTTGGACGACGCAGTGGGATCTGACGGACGGCATGATCTGGAATGTGTCCAGGAACCCGACGGTGTTACAACGCGGCTACGAGGTCAATTCTGGATTCAATCTGGCACCCAAGATCGACGATTCTACGACACCCATTCTGTCTCAATATCGGACCCTTTTGTGTTGTAGGAACCTGTCCAGCCCCGACGGTGACAGCGGCGCATCGGCGCTCGGGTACTGGTCCAACAACTACGAGGGGACCTTGGCTTATGACTTCGACAGCTCGTACGTCACGTACCCCCGCAACTTCACCATGAAATGGATCCGCGGCACCACGGCTCGAAACTGGTACCTGATGAACGAGACGTACAGTGGCTACTACACAGGCGAATACGACGACTTCCGACACCTCATATGGACACGGGAACCTCAAATATCGGCGCTCAACTGCCGGCCTCGAGTCGAGTGGTCCAACGCCAGCGTCACCGTGGACAGGGGCACGGGTCGTGTGTACAAGTACAAGATCGTGGACGCTGTCCAGGATCTACCCCAGGCGTTCAGCGACGCGTATCTCGAGCACGATTACGTCGCGCCCGGCGACAACGCCACGGACGGTGTGTTCCACAATCAGTACACCGTCAGTTTCGGCGTGTTGTTCCAGGACGCGATGTTGTTTGCGTCTGACTTGCAGAAGTTCTGGCCTTCCGGAGGTAGCAGCGAGAGTTCCGTCGAGGACCTGGACGACAAGAACTTCAATATCCGGATCGAGGGAAAAGGCCTCAACGCCGACCTCATGTCGTTCGCCATGTACCAGCTTGCCAGCGGCAATGTTGACGCGCTGATGGACCTCGGACGCATGGAACAGCTGGGCCAGAAAGTCTTCACGACCTTCTTCCAGCACTTTGTCTCGGCGAACGTCTCGGCAGAAGGGGGCGGCTGGGGTTTCCAGAAAATCGGCGCCACGCTGCCTGCGATCCTCGCGCCCCTCGCGAACGGGACCCAGCCAGACACGAACTCGAGTTTGACAGCCGCCGCCGACACGCAAGTGCGCGTGCACGTCGAGATCGCCGTCGAGGTTCTCCAGATGAGTCCCGTCGCCGTATACTTGTCGCTGAGCATTTTGTTCGTGTTGATCGTCGTGACGTTGTTCGTGTATACTTTTGGGTACGCGCTGTTCAGAAACCTCCGGTCCAGGTTCGAAAATCTGGCCGGCGTGGTCAGTGTGGTTGCCGACAGTGAGAGGTTGAGAAGGTGGGTGAGAGATCATCCGAATCCAGAGACGTGGGGGAGAGAAAGAACAAGATCAGGCCACGAGGCACCGCTTGTAAAGTTGGGCACGTTCGTTGGGAGTGACGGGAACGAGAGGTGGGGGATAGAAATCGTGACTGACGGTGAAGAGAAGAATTGGCCGGTCACATCAGACGCGGAGTCGGTAGCAAACGGGGGCTGGCGAGGAGTCAGTAGTGGAGGGAGGCCATAGCCAAGTGGCGGCGGCAGAGAGAGAGAAGAGATGAGGATTCGGTTGCAGAGAGAACAGCTTTGAACGGGCGAGGGATCAGCGACGTAGGAGGGGAGGCGGTTGAGGAATCAGCAGCAGACGGTAGGGGTCAAGGACAACAAGGAAAAGCGGAAGAGGACGATACGACGGCCGGTCGGCTACGAGAAAACGAGGAGATGCCGAACGACCAAAAAAGTCCGGCATGGTGGGAAACACCAGAGGCGTCTCTGAAGTCAGTCATGCATGAATATACCCAGGGAGGCGGGACACCAGGAAACCTTTCATGCATATATAGGTATCTATGTGCCCATAGTGTAATATATAATCATCCCCCAAAGGTACCGTTGAATGGAGGACTAGTCATCGTAGATCCCCGTTACGTCAAAAACAATCAAGATACGGGTACAAGTACAAGCAAAAGTACATGCCTCTTCTGTGGCACGAGATGATTGATGTACAAGGGTATATCTAGTATACATATTAGGGACCTATCTATACCTGCGAGAGGTCAAGGTAGGGTTAGGGTTATCGCTTAAGCTTAAACAAAAGGCTCCCCTCTCTCCCTCCCTACTTGACCACTTGGCCTTGGTCGAAACAACGCTCTGTGTCTTCGTCGTATACCAGTCCCATATGCGAGCCACCGAGGTACCTCCACAACTGCCAGACTTCTTCCATCACGGCCCTTGGAGGACCGACGCCCGGACGAACGAGGAGGAAAGTGTCGTTCGAGTGTGGCTTGCCAGGGTGATGGTGACGATGATGCTGAAGAACTTTGTACGCCGATGTCAACTCGGCCAGCGCAGCGACGTCGGCCGTGTCGGCGTGGGTGGCGAGCATCTGCTTCAAGGGAAACACAGGAAGGCGGTGTCTGCCGTCGAGGCTGATCACGGGAGGGACAAACCAATTGTTCGAGGGCAGAGGCGGTTGAGTCAACCCCGATTCATTCTTGGGGGGCGCTGGAATCGAGGAGAGTAATGTCCTGGTGTCCTCATCTCCTATGTGCAGAATGATGCTCTCTGGCGGACAGTCGACATGACTTGGCACGCCGGCTGCATGGTGAATCGACAGCGTCATCACTTTGCTCGGTTTCCCAGCCGCAGTGTCAGACGTCGCTTGCTCTGCGAGCGCTTTGAGAGCGACGAGGATGCGTTTCCGCATGATTCGAGGGATGCGCTCGTACATGTCCACTTGCCACTGCAGCCGCGAGAGATAGTCCATCGGTAACGGTTCGTTCGTTGTGTCAGTTGCCTGGTCCGCGCCCGTCGCGGCGTCGATCTTCCGTTTGTTGATGGCGTAGTGCTGAGCCTTTTCCAGGGCATCCTTGAGCGGCGCGGGAACCAATCTCGCCAGGGCGTTGGACTTGGAGACTATCTTCCCCGGCTCACGCTTCGAACGTTCCATGAGTTTGAGCGTCAAGAAGCGCACGAGGTTCATCTCTGCGACCAAGCGAGACTTTGGCCGTTGCTTGACCTTTTGCGTCGGTGGTTGTGGTGGTGTTGAATCGCCTCCCTCGCCGCCCTGTTGCAGTTCTCTGGCCTCCCAGTTGGACTCCCAGTTATCGTCGCGAGACTGAAGCCAGTTGTCTCTGGCTAGTTCCTTCGCCATACGTTGTTCTAATGCGTCGAGGTCGGCGAGGGGAGCCGGTGCCAGATGCACCGCCTTCTTCTCCGGGTCCTCCACAAACTCCAGGTCGACCAAGAAAGGAGCCGGCAACCTCGCGAAACTTCCCTGGCATGCCCTGAGAGGAGCCGCCAACATTTGCGCCCAGACATTGTTCTTCAAAGCGTCTAGCTCGTCATCGGTAGGCATCCTCTTCGCTTCCATGTGCTTGGGACCGGTTCGCTTGAGAATTGGTGTTCGCGGGAGACGTGTTGGCTCGACAGAGACTGCATCGCTACCTGGCGGATGGGTCTTCTCTCGTCGGGCTTCTGCGACGACAGGTTTGAGCTCGGACACCAGAGCCCTTATTGACTGCTGACCGTCGGGACTGTAAGGATTGAAAGAGGTTTTTCGGGATGACCTAGGCCGCTGGTTGTGTGGGCTTAGCGTTTGGCCCTTACCTGGTGTATCATCTATCCAAGAAACTCCATCTCTTAGAGGCTGGGGCCCATCGTTCTTGTCCTCGTCGAGAAGGCGGGAAGTGCTCTGGCAGCGCTTCGACCTGGCTGCGCTGCGGGAAACAGGAAAACAAGCTTCGCGGGCAAAGCCCGGCTCAGTCGATCGATACAGACTTTGGAAGATCTGGAGACGCCATGTCGCGTACGAAACATGCCTGTAGGGACATGGCAAGCTCATGCCTCACAACATTGGTCGGTGTGGTCAGAAAGATTATTGTGTGCAGTCCATCGTCGAGGCCGTTGGAGATGAAAGTGGAAATGCAGCGGAAACTTCGCCGCGGCTCCGGAATATCAGTTTGTCCGGGGAAACACCATGGATCGCTCCCTGATGACCATCACCTCTTTTTTCAGTTACCTTCATCATCTTCGCCAGCGCTCAAAAAGATATCAATAGGTAGGTTCAACTCCACTATCAGTCTAGACTCACTATTTACTTGGGGTGGATAATATCGGATGTAAGCAAGCCACGTACAATATGGCAGATTCGGCCTCACATCCTGGTGGACTTCGGAGCGTCACTATGAGATGAAGAGTCTGCCGAAGACAGATCCAGAGAGGTTGTCTTGGGTACACAACAATCTCTCGAGAGCCTGAAAGTACATGTTTATCATATGGGCCCCTGACATTGAGATCCACCGGCGATACAATCCTTGATCAAGCCATTGTTTAGCAGAGGTCAATCGAGGACCGACTACTGTTACAGCACATTGCTACCACCTTCACTCGCACTCAAGACTTACCCTTCTTAATATCTTCGACGAAAAGTACTGGCAAAACGAGCGAGCAATAGCTCATTCTAGTCTTGCTTGACTAGTTGGAGAGCTGGATCATCACTAGTACCTTGTCAGTTCTCGATTTGTGGTTGGAGGAACAGATTCTGTTACTGCTCTTCGTCTGAGATCTGAAACCACTCCGTCAAGTTGGCGTATCCTTCTCCATCGAAAGGGACGTTTTCGCCGTACAGCCACAGGCCATAGTTTCTGCGCAACCGTTATGTTATCTGAGGCTCATCGCAGAAGCCAAAGCTATATGTGACTCACGCTCCAGGCTCATATTCACTGGGCACAGTCCAGTTGTATGAGCCTCCAGGAGGCGTCCCTTCTTGGTCTTTCCAGATTAAGTCTTCGCCGGTCCAGCCACCATCGAATTGTTTGACGAGAAGGAGCTGGAGGGTCTGTGGCAAAGAGAGGTGTGAGCAATCAGGCCCAGGAAGTCTCGGCTCCTGCGTACATAGTTTCTTTTAATTTCCCAGCCGATTTCGTAAGTATGGTTCGGATGGACGTCGCGGTGAGACCACTCAAGCCAGACACCGCTGGTCTGGGCCTGAGTCAACCCGAGGACGCTCAGCAGGCCAGTTCCTATACCCAGGTTTGACAGCTTCATCTTGGTGTGAGGAATGATTCTGAGTTGTGCTTTCGGCTCAGTCAATTAAGAAGCAACGCAGAGAGGGTGACGTTTGAGGGTCGTTGGAGACTCCCTCTCCCCCCATCTTTGAAGGAGCCATGCGAGAGATAATTATAGAATAAACGTCTGGCTAGTTCCACCAAGCCGCGTGCCGCGTGGCCTTTAGACGAGAGTATAGTATTAGCGCGATAACATTGACTTAAATGTCAGCGGTTGATGGCGTCCGTATTGCTTTTTTGGTACAGCTTCTACTAGGATGATTTGGGATGTTCAGAGGGAGAATAGGGGGAGATGCTGCTATGAGTAGTAGGCCAGCTTGAGGGGCCTTTGGTACTCTTGTAGTACACTCTTGTAGTACACTCTTGTAGTACTCCAGGGGCGTGGGCACAATGGCAATCACTTGGCACCGGTGTTGCTGGGAGAAAGCGAGATACACGATGGACTGACATCAAGTTCGACTTTATCTGCCGTGCCTCGTATGTACATGTTGTCCTCACACACCCAAATGTCGCTCTTCGTCCTAAGCTTTTCACAAAGCAGACTTGCCATTTCCCGTCAGACAACCAAACCCCAACTCTTCAGATCTCTGCGCCACATGGACATTGGTAGCCCCAACTCCGACGCGACTAGATGGATTTTTTGACATAGGTCACTGGTCCAACGTAGTTAAACCTCGCTTGGACCAAGTAATACACCAAAGCAGTCAGCAGCACCCCGGAATACACCACGATGGCCCAGTTCATTGAGATCGCTGGCGGGTTAGGCGCCGACGGGAAGAACGCAAACACATATACCACGGCGCAGAAGAGCATCGAGGCAATGTTGATCGGAAGCCCCCACCTTCCCAGTGACATCTTCGATGGGAGCAGAGGGTGGCCTCGTATACGCTTCCAAGTGATTGTGCCAATGGAAACCATGTATGAAGACAGGAGCGCCACCGTGCCGATGGAGAGAATGATGTTGAATGCCACCACAGACCCAACGTAAATGCAATGAAAGACACACGAACAGAGTGCCGACACCAGGATCGCGTTGACGGGGACATCGTAGCCAGGGGGCACTCGGGACAGCCATCTGTTGAATGGAACTCCTTGATCACGAGCAAACGAGAACAGCTGGCGAGATGAGCCCGCCATCGTCGTTAGGTTGCCACAGACCCCGAGAAGGATCAAGATGGCAGTCAAGCCGCAGGCTCCACCAGCAGATCCCGTGGCAGTATCAAAGACCTGAATGATAGGATATCCGGTTGGAGTGGCAAGATCCTCCCCAAGATCACCAAGGGTATACAGGAACGTACTGGAAGTTTGTCAGTCGTGTCTGGAAATTCTGTCGTCGGGCATGATCTGATACTTACACGAGCATCAGAAAGCCTAGGGCGCCGTTGACAATCACTGTCCAGATCATGGCTCTGGGCAAAATCTTGGATGCATTCTTCAACTCTTCGGCCATGTGCGCTGCAGCGTCCCCTCCCACCAGGGCACCAGCGCTTGTAATCAAGCCGACCATACATGCCAGTCCCACTGAAAAGCGTTAGTCTCCAAGATGCCGACAACAGGGTACAATGCTCTCCTCACCACTTCCCCAGTCGTTCTCGTCCAGGAATGGTGTCCACACTTGTGAACTTGGACTCCGAGGAGCCATTACCCAGAGTGGAACCATAATCGCAACGAATCCAGCAAGATGAAGAACCAAGATGATGCCTTCTATCAACGGGAGATGTTTCGCCAAGAAAGTATTGAATACGGCCACGCATGAGCTGATACATATGGCCATCAATGTCCCATGCCACCGCTTGGGAGTGTATGTGTCTGGATTGCTCAAGATGATGAGCCCTTGGATCAAGGTGCCAGCAACGTACGCTCCTATCGTCGTGCCAACCTGATAGCCTAGAACACCAAGCCACCCGATGAAATAGGACAAGATCTTCTGAATATGTGGAGGAGCAAACTCAGATACCCAATGGTATTGACCACCTGATGTCGAGTTTGTCTTGTCAGCACGTGTCAAGTCGAAGGGTGCGAGGAAATGACCTACCTGAAGTGGGCGCCATGGAGGCCATCTCGGCCATGGAAATGGTGACCAAGGTGAATCCTGTCCACGTCGCAAGGAATGTCCAGATCAAACCTCCAGGCCCTCCATTTCCGAGACCAAAGGCGAGAGTAGGAATGATACCTTCCCAAGTCCCCATGATAATGAGGGCAAAGCCGAAGATTGACACGAAGCCAAAATTACGCTTCAACGAGTATCAGCGAATGGTCTGTTACCCGAGCTCATCACATACCGACCTTGAAGACCTGTTCCTTTCCAAGCCGCGCCATCGCCTTCTTGTCGGCCACCGTGCCGGTCTTCTGCCCAAGGACAACTTCATCGTCGCCCTCGGCATCACCATCGATGCTGTAATCCGCTTGCTTGCTCATGACGAGTAGATAATGGCAAAAGAAGTGTTTACTGTGTTTCGCAGGAAAGAGAGAACAACAGACAAAGAGCAGAGAGGAAGTAGGATGGCCAACTTCCGATGTTAGACGTCGGCAGATGTTTTGTTGCGCAGCTTTCAAGTGGCGTAGAACGCCATGTGGCACCGTATTGGGCCGTGTATTGTTCGCAGGAGGCGGGTTCTCTGAAACCCCCTGCCGTCCATGTGAGTTGAGCTATCCTGCGTAGCGTGTCTAACTGAGATTAGCAGACAGGGAGCCGCGAACGATCCAGAAGTCAAGGAGGACGGCTAATATCGGTGGCCGGCTTCGAGTTTCAGACGGCGTGGTCTTCATAACTTGCAAGGTAGCTTGCTATCCTAGCTTGATGTGCAGAACAAGTGGGGAACATGGGATGATGGCTAACGCATACGACTCTGCGACGATCGCCTGCAAGCTATCACAGTGATCCCATCCCTAGGTTGGGTATTGCGACCAAGCTACCGACACGCAAGCGAGTGACTATCAGCTCATGTGCCGACCAGCCATGCAAAACGGCAATGCCGCGTGGGAGTGGAATGTTCAAGCGGTGGCCTGCATTCAAGGCAAACGCTCGTCGGCAGAGGATTGCCAGACATGCATACGAAAATCGTAAGCTAACGCAGATACGCCATAGTTGCGCTGCGAATAAGTGGTTTGCATCGGCCCACCTCGGAGCTCTTGGTGATCGCTAGTACAGTACATATGCCTGGTCCAAATTCAGCATGTGCAGACGCTGAAAATCTCTGGACTCTTCGCTGTACAATATGAACTTTCTCGCTACAGCTACGCACATTGCATCGAGAAGAAGTTGTTCTGACTCTATCCTATCGACCGAGGCACACCACATTGATAGTCGGGGCCTCCCTTCGTCGGATCAGAGGTTGTTCAGCTGTGATGGGAGAGTCCCCATCACCCAACGCAGCGCGTAGGCTATCCCACCCTCGGACCTCGATGTGGAATCATTGTGCCTACTGCCTAAATGCGTTGGTACACATCCTCCAGGATACCTCAGTCGCTTGGAAGTTAGAAGGTCGACAGGTCAATTTTCCCGCCTGGATACGATCAAGGATATCGTCGAATCAGGCGATATGGTTCGTCAATAATTGCATCGTTGAGGAGACACTCTATCAAAGTCCACCCACTGGGCTTTACGGTATTCAGGATAGCCTTCTCGGGGAGATCAGGGCCGGCACTAGGCGCTGAGCACTCTTAGCGGCCATGGGGACAGAGACCTTCTTGGCTTATCTAGGGAGTTCCCGGCGGTGTAAGGGGATGATCGACAAGAGTTCCGTGCTTCGTTGCCGAGTGTCTTCTCGCTTTGAGAACGACATGTCGCGCCTATTCGCAGGGGACCGGGGTGAAAGTGGGCCCCGGAGAAGCCTAGTGAGCCTCGGTCAGTGTTCGTGCCGGGACTTGTTTTCTTATTCCAACCTATTGACGGCTGTGGTTATGTGACTATGGCCATTTGACATTGACTACCTGCCACCCCAGCACCAATGCTCCCTGGGGGCGAAACTTACCATTCTGCAGATACAGAGTAAGGGAGTACGGAGTACTCTCCGGAAATTCACAAAAGCTTCAGCCTTCGAGTCTGTCGGGCCCTCGACAAGGGCAAGCGCACGGTCGAAGCGTCCATACGTGTAACATGATACAAAACCGAGACCGCTGCCATTCCGTCTTGGGAAGAGACTCTGCCGTTTCTGGGGGGTGAGACGAACATGGCAAATCACTCGTCATGGTGTTACCTCCTGTGAAGACTCCCTAGTACCTCACAGATGCGACGATCACCAGTGTGGCGTGAGACTTCGTGGGGCCCTCTTCTGGCGAAACACGAACAAGATGAACCGATTTTGAATCGTTGGGATTGCGCGTTTTGCAAGCTCGCATGGTTTCTTGCGAACAGCGTCCTTCGACCCCCTGGAGGGCTCATCGATGATCCGTGCAAGCCCAGCCTGAGGTGCAGCGGACAAGAGGCTTCCAGCCTGGGGGCTTTTTCTGAAGGTCAATTGAGGTCTAGCTGCTGGCGACAAGGCTCCTGCCAGAGATAGGCACAGGGTACTCGCCCTGTCCTCCGAACAGCAACATCGTCTTAAATGCTGTGTTCTGTCCTCTGAGAACATAGCCAAAACATTCCACATCTCTCTTTCGTCGAACCACTATGGCGGATTCGACGAGCGAAACACCCGTCTATGGTCCACGTCCATATGGCCTTACAGACGACGATCATCGTGGTGTGGTTTTGACCATGACTATCTTGTTCATGGTTTACGCTGGCATGGTACTTGCTATGCGCCTGATTGTGAGATATCGAAACATGGGAGTGGAAGACTGGTTGTCTCTGGCCGCCACGGTAAGTTCAACCACCTCAGTTCTTGAAGATCATACTGATCTGTAGAACCACAGTCACTCGCATTTCCGCAATTCATAACCATTCTGGTTGCCACGGTCGATGCAGGATTTGGAGCTTCCTTTTCGCTTCTCTCCTCTGACGACACTACAATTGTTGCTCGAGTCAGTTTTCCCAACCGGACCACGGCCCACAAGCATTCACTTGGGTAAAGGAACTGACCAGACATGCTAGTGTATTCGAGCTGCCGACGTATTATTTCTCCTGGCTCTCTTCGTCAGCAAGTGCTCCGTCATCTGGTTCTGTCGACGCCTGTTTACAGTCAGTGGGCATAAGATGCCCATCATAACCGAGGTGGCCATGGGTGTTTGTGCAACGTGGTGCTTGGGATCTATCCTAGGTGTCACTTTAGGGTGCGACTCCATTGCGATGATACACGCCCGTGATGGTCGGAAATGTGGAACCCTGGTGAATACTCTCTTTTTCTTTGGAAGGTTTTTATCCTCAGGCTAACTGGACGGGGACAGGTCTCGCGTTGGGCGGCCGTGGGTGCCCTGGACGCCGTGCTCGAGATAGGAATCTTGGTTCTTGCTGTCGGAGTCATCTCTACGCTCCAAATGACATGGAAGATGAAGTTGCAAGCATCAATGTGTTTTATTCTGAGACTACCGTACGCTACGCTCCATTCGTTCCTTTTCTCGTTTGGTGGGCCACAATGAGACTGATGATGCCCCCTACTTGCCGACTACAGAATCGTCGTCCTGATAGGACTGAACATCAAATATGTCGTCCGGTTCAACTCGGCGTCGAATGCCGGCATGGCACTCGTCAGCCCTGTGCTTTTCCGCCAGGCCGAACTCTTTTACGCTCTTCTATCGGCGGCGATCCCGTCCCTCAACCAGTACCTGCGAAAGTTCGACACTTCGCACGCGACACATTACGGATATCGAAGTACCGCCGACGAGTCGAGAGGGAATACCTATCAACTTGACTCTATGCCGAACGGCAGGAGCAAGAGCAAGAACAGGAACTGGAACCGGAGCAAGTCAACTCCGACGAACGCTTCAGGAGAGGCCTATGACGCCGAGGAATTTGGCAAGAGCACAAACGTCCAATTTCCCGCCACGGGCTATTCTGGGTATCAAGCACAAGTCCAAGGCCCACGGAATTCCAAGGCCAACGATGGCAATTCTACTGGATCGCAGGAAGACGTGTCTACTGGGAGAGCGGGGAGCGAAGACCACATTATCCGTAAGAATGTGGTATACGAGGTGCGACATGAGGAGTATTGAGGAAGGGGGGCCGGTTGGGAGGAGAGCTGCAGAAGGGTTTGATCGACGAGGTCTGCAGCAGACCGTGCCAACTGTGCGAATTATACAAACGCAGGGAGCAAGGAAAGTCGACTTATGACATTTGGGCTTTGGGCGATTCTGTCTACTCCTGGCTAAGCTGTATCAGGACTCTCGATTGGCTAGAATCGAAGGGGTGCGAGGGGAGATGTCTACTGTAGTTACTCGGGTTCCAAACTGGGAACCCCTTCAGGGAGAGCAAATCGACACCCCGATTTTCGAGAGCTCATAAGAAGGACGGACGTTCCACTGAGTTTTCTTTGTCCTTGCCCTTGTCCTTACTGTCCTGTAAATCTTTGGTGTGGCAGGCACTCGTTGCGTGGCTGAGCAAGTCCCCGAGCCTCCTGGGCTGAGGGCATGTGGCCTGGTCTGGCTCCTTTCCCTAGGTAGTTACCCGTATTTCTGTGCCTACCAACGAAGTTGGACGATGTTTGGGATATTCCTTATATCCCAGAGGCCACGAAAAGCATGCTCAGTGTTGCCGCTTGGAACACTGTGTGGCGCCAACCTGAGACACGTATGAAACAGGGCACCCCCCGTGAAAGTAGAGAAAACATCTTAAAATCGTCTTGTTGCTGTACTTCCAGCATTTAACCCCCCAAAGGAGTCAGTCATATCCAAGATGAAAACATACATCCTTTCTTATCTATCACTCCTCTTGGTATGTGTTAGAGCAAGCGCTAATCCGGAGGCGCTGTCGACCGTCCATGCACGAGGCCCTGATGGCGGGATAGTCTCCACACAACCAGAGCCCGGTGTTGTGAGTCAATCTCAAGCAGCCTCTCAAGGTTCAGGTAGACCAGAAGGACTCTCCAGTGAGGACAAAGCTGGACGTTTCGGATCAGGCCACCACGGCGCCACGCTGTCGCACCCTCCGGTTTGCACCGACGTCCTGGCATCGGTCGACGACATTTTATGTGTCTACACGTACGCCTCGTTCAGTGACGGCAGAGGTATCTCCATATTCACGACCCCAGCCGTCCATGAGCACTTCTCTCAGCTCCTGGAACGACACTACTCCTCGCCCGATCCCGACATCAATGCTGGCCCTTCCAAATGGACTTCGAGGTTCATCCGCGGCAAAGGCATTGGTGTCGTGGCGACCACTGCGCTTGCCTACGGCGAGAAGCTTTCGTCCTTCACCCCGGTGTTATTGGTGCTTCTGGACGAGCAATCACTGACGCCTCTGGAAAGAGAACATTATCTCCGGACGGCCATCCTGCAACTGCCGGCCCCGACTCGCTCGCAGTTTTTGGCCCTGACGCGCATATACGACGACGATCGCATCGAGGTCCAAGACATCATCAAAGCCAACTCGTTTGAACTCCAGGTTGGTGGGATCATGCACCTCGCCGTGTTCCCAGAGATATCGCGGCTCAATCACGACTGTGCCCCCAACGCCCAGTACTACATGCAGCCCGAGGCACTGACGCATGTCCTCCGCGCCACCAGGGATGTGCGAGAAGGAGAAGAACTGAGCATCTCTTACATCGAGCCTCTTGGAAGTGCACGGAAGAGGGGTTATCATCTCAAAGCGGCGTTCCACTTCATGTGCGGTTGCGACAGATGTTCGGATCCAGATGCCTCGGACGCGAGAATGTCGAAAATTCATGCACTCCACGACGCTTTTCAAGACTGGAGCTGGACGGAAGACGACGTACCCGAGGTCATCGGCGATCTTAGCTTCTCCCCTCCTCCACCATCAAAGCACTACAATCATCCGATCACCAACGCAGCAGAATATGTCATTCAGCTGCACAATGAAGAGGGCCTCGAAGGGTTTCTAGACACTCCGTTCGGCCACGCAGCACTCGCTTACGCAGGTCTGAAACAAGAGAAACCGGCCATGCTGTACGCGAAGAAGGCTCTGAAAGCTCTGAGGTTGAGATTCGGGCCGGCGGGGGGCGCAAACGCCGAAGTCTGGGAGGGCATTCTTCGTGACGGCATCCGAAAGCATTGGAGCTGGGGGAAACGGCTAGGTGGTAATGAAGGGCATCACGAATTATAAAGCTTTGCACGGGTCCTGCCTCTCCGGACAAAATGAGCAAGTGAAGTGGCACGGGATAGTACTGTCTCGTCTTCTACTCCGCTGGAAAAATCTTGTCAGAGAGGGATGTATTGTTGTACGGCGTACCCTTTGGGGTGTACACTAAATCGATGCAATTCGATGATACAAATGACGAAGCAAAAGTACCGTGCCTATTCCCCTTTGTGCTTGTGGACACGGAGTAAGGTAGATATCTCACTTCGGGTATGATTAGGAGGGTCCACTATCCCTCCCGGTTGATCTCGGCTATCCATGGGTTGATGTTGATGAAAGGCCTTGAATGTACGTAGCTGGTCCCGGGGCCGGGGGGTTGGGGGAGGGGTGGCTTTGATTGACAGTGTCTCCATACCGTACAGCAGTCAGTTCAAAAGTTCGCACTCCACAGGTTGCCCTGGTAGGTAGTAGGTGAGAGGAATCTACTAGTAGGCGGTAGGCAGTGGGCAGTAAGTCAGGGAGTAGTTAACTAGTCCACAAGTTAGACGGGGAGCTACAGGTGACAGCTCCTCCCTGTAGGACCCGGTTTATACACATCACGGTATCCGTACAACAGTTCCGTCAATCCTGGTCCCAACTCCTGGGAGAGGCTGGCTGGCTGATCTCAATCTTTGGGATCCACACACTTGGTTGAGGAGGTACAGTACATACAGACTTTGTTCAGCTGCAGCTAGAATGGTATGTACCTAGAGACGTGTGTGCGCGTCTGTTCGTGTTGTGAGTTGTGATTTGTGACTAACTAGGAGTTTCGCTTCCGTGACTTAAGGGGACGGCCCCCATACGCAAAGCTGCACTCCCCGTTGTCTCTCTACCTGAACTACTGCAGGCAGGCGACCTTAGTACCTACCTACTGCCCTAGACCTACATACAGTACGCTACAGAACATACGAAAAGGGACGCGGCGCGCGATAGCCATTCACACTGATATCACGCTTCATTCTGTACTCTGGGCTCCGTCCTTTGATCCTCTGTCTTCTGTCCTCTGTCCTCTGCCCTCTGTGTACTCTGTGTGCTCTGTCCCCTGTGTCTCAGGTAGACTAACCTTACCTGGATCTGACGCCGAGTGCCCTACCTCCCTACCTCCCTCTACCTTGGTGTACGTAAGGTGGTACTCAACATGCCCGTCAGACTCGCAACTAGGGCCGACATGCCTGTCATGGCACAGGTCTATGTCGCATCGTTCGGCCCCGACCGTCTTTTCAAGGTGTTTTTCCCCCGGATGGACGAGTACCCGGACGACTTTTTACGGGCGGCAGAAGAGCACCTCTGGTTGACGTGGTACGATTACTCCAAGATCATCTTGCTTTCGTATCGTCGTGGGCCACAGACTCCCGGAGGAGAGCAGACGCCGCTGCTTGCCTCGGGCAACAAGAACGACGACGACGCCGACGCCGACGCCGACGCCGACAAAAACAACCAACAAGTCATCACGGGCATATCTGTGTGGGGAAGAAATGGTTCAGGCTGGGAAAATGTCCATGGCACGTGGGGGAGATGGGATCCAAGTAAGTTTCCATCCGAATTCTTCGGGACACTCTTGTTTGGATATTTGCCTTCTTTGGCAGCTCTCGAGCTCGCCAGAGAGTGACGTCGGTGACCCGTGTTGACGTCCTTGTCCGTACTACCAGGACTATTGATCAGGCCGATATTAGAAACCTTCTACACAATTCGAAGATTCTTCTACCCGAACAAAGCTGCCGTCACACCTACGCCCGAAAGCCCTGAACCTCTGACGTTCTGGAACTTTATGTCCAAGGTAGTCCCATTCGCCAGAGATTTTTACAGCGCTCCGCATCGCCAGAACAATTTCTGGTCACTCGAAACAATGGCCGTTCATCCCAGCTACCAGGGACAAGGGTACGGTCGAGAGCTGGTCGAGAGCGGTTTGGACCTCGTCAAGAATGATCCAAGCGGCGAGTTGCCCGCGGACGTCGTGGCCGCCGATGGCAAGGAAGCGTTTTACCAAAAGTGCGGATTTCGAGACCTCGTTGGTTTCATCTGTGAGACCGTAGACGACAAGGGGCGTGATAATCCCTTGAGGAGTAACGGCGTTGGTGGCGGTGCCGTCCTCTGGACAAAATGAGATGTCGGGGCAATGATGCTTCCCACAAGCGCTATAGTGGAGGTCGTTTTGATCTAGAAGACCCAGGGGATGAATCGCCATGTCGTCGAGTGCCATTTCTCCCATTCGGCACCGAATTCAGCCTTCAACATCTGCTCTTCTTGCGTCACTCTGGTCCATAGTGGAAGCAGGAGCACTGACAACCCTACAGGGAAGAACAGCTTCTCTAGCTTTCGCATGACAGGGAACCATGTTGGTGGGATCCAGTAGCTCAGAGCTCCATCGAATCTGCACAACAAAGCGACGTTGCAGAGAACAAGAATGGCAATTCCAGTGTAACTTGGGTGCTGCACATAGCCATAGATTCCCGTCGTGGTCAGGCGGTCCGGTTCCATCAATGCAAAGGTGAAGTTCCGGCCCAGGGAAGCGTACGATACCAGGCGTAGCGGGATTCCAGCGCACAAGATAAGTGCCAGCGGGATAGACGTCGCCGCCGACCACGTTATGAGGTTTGCGTTGAGACCGTTCTCGGCGCCATGACCAAGTAAGAGAGACGGTATTCTTGGGTGGAAATAGACCAGGCTCGAAGTGTGTAGAGACAGGAGCCCCAGCGGAGCAAGAGCTATTTTCGTACTGTGCCTGCCTGTGAGATGCAGCGAGCGAATCGCATCACCTGTCGATAGCGTTGCGTGTGTACTGGGGTTTGGAGGCGAGAGGGCAATGTATGTCCCTATTGTGGACGCGAGGATTGCTGCTGCAAGGGATGTTTGAGCCAGGGTCTTTGACAATGGCATAGCTTTGCTTTAGATACTTGTCTAGGACATTGGGCGAATTGTGATGGGTTTAGAAGATAAGGTATTCTTCCAGAGTGGCTGGGACAGGAAGCTATACAAGCTGCGAGGATCCTGGTCTAAGAAAGGCGGATTAAAGCTGTTCCGTTCCGCCCGAGAACGCTCTTTTGCTCACGTCCGCGCCTCTGCAGTTTCGTCTTGTTCCCACGGCTCTTTTCAACGATCAGGATGCATTCAGCGCAGCTCACCGTCTAGAGCGTAATCTAGTTCAATTATCAGCTGCCACGAGAAGACACTGAGCGCCGATGATGACTCGGCACTCCTTCGTTTGCAGAACACTCTGTAAATCCTTCACGATGACATCGGTAAGAAACGATTATTCGGCATCTGGGAAGCAGACATGCTGCGATTGTTGTAACGCAGCATCAACTGCATTGTTGAGCATGACTTCGCTGCTTCCCAGGGAGCCTTCGCTCCCCAGGATCGAGGTACCGGTCTTTCGTGTGCCTCAGGTACGCGAGGGCCTTTCACCTTGAGGACCTTTGCCGGGCTTCACTTCACTCCACTACCCTTCCGCAGCTTGTTTTCTTTTATCCTTGCGTTGATCAAACGGCTAGATTGATGTGTGTCACAATCTCTTTGCTCATCGTCAAACGATAGTTGATGCCGCTATGGTTACAAGCTGCGAAGAATTCGGATCACTATCAAAGTGCCCGTTCCTTTCTCGATCTCTCCCCCAGTCTGAACCAGCTTGTCTCTCCCTACTATCCAGCACAGTCTTGCAATTCACCAACCCTTACAAGTGCCCGTTAGCTTTGCGTGCTGCTACACATCACGACGAGTAGCTGGTTGGGCCAAGCCTCAGGTTTTCAGTCATGTCTGACTTCCATGAGACGGTCGACACTGAGATCTTCGGGACTCATCTTCCCTCCCCTCCAGAGACCGGAACTGAAAATCCCCTCTCAACACGCTCGACACGACTCGAGGATGAGAAACCGATAGTATATCCCAGTAGTGCTGGTGATGAGGGGCTTTTTCAAACGGCAACGCCAGTTGCAGTGATGACCGAAGTTGTAAGAGCACTCAAACCACTAATCTGTACATTCGCTGACTGATGGCAGAGCTGGCTGGATCCAAATCGACCACTTCCAAATCAATATGTCTGGGATCAAGGTACTGTTGATCTCATGCCACCATACGATATGAGTATCCTCGCTGGCAGCTGGAATCCAGCATCAAATCTACCAGCATTTTCACATCTAAAACCTACCTTCGATTTACAAAACAATCCTGAAGACAGCTTTTTGTATGAAAAGGGTCTTCGCTGTATTGCTTATGGCCAGGACTTACCACCGATATGCGAAGATTTCGAAGACGACTTTTCGGATGAAGAGGGTGTTCCCTGTATCGCTCAAGGCAAAGGCCTACCTACACGCGAAGATCTCGAGATTATGGACAGGCACCTTCCTTTCCGCGGCCGCCCGCTGGAGGCACCGGAGCTTTTCGTATCAGCAGACTACCGTGACAAGCATCCATTGTGTGGGCCCAATGATGATCGTATTTATCTAAACCATGGGAGTGAAGTGGAGAATTTGTCTGGCTCACCAAAAAACCGGGATCAAGCAAAGTCTAATCCTCCACGACCGATCTTGGAGATCTTCCGAGCCGAGGAGGGATGGCGTCCGGCACCCAAAGGGATGTTTACCACATGGGAATTTGGAGCTGTGGGGGAGCGTCTCCTCCCGCCAACGCTGCCAAATCCCACGAGTGATGACGCTGGAACGCCCAAAGTCTCCGTCGCCAAGCTGGACACGAGATCAGAATTGTGGGAGCCGTACGATATATGACCTGAAAATCAAATGTTTATCGACGCAGAAGGATGAGTTGTGCCGTTGATGCATATGTTTAGCCCATTCCGGCAAAGAACAATTTCAGATGCCTACAAATGAGCATTGTGCTGGCCTTTCATTTCAGCCGCTAGCAGACGCATCCGTCCAATGACTCGAGGTGACGCTCGGGTTGGGTCGATGGCGTCGCCAAAATCCAGCTGAAACGACTTCCCTTTTCGGGGCATAGTGGCTTTCGACTATCCACACCAATAGTGTTTGCTCCAGATCCCTGGTCCCTGTCGATATGTTTGCTGGGAACAAGTCGCCAAGATGGCTCAAGGAGCCGCGAGGTTTCCTTTTATGCTGTCCCAGGCCATGAGAGTGCACATCTCCAGTCCCGACTTTTCTCTCTGTGGTTCACTATATAGTCTTGTCTTCTTACAGGAATTGTAGCACGAAATACAGGGACCAAATCATGGCTCCTGTGGGGAAACAGACAACGAATATCATGTTTGTGCCGTATCGACAGGCAACGCCAAAGAAGCCGGAACAAGCTTCAGAGTTTGATGATGAGATCTCGACACAAAAGCATGCAGCAAGAGAATACCATAGGAAAGCCAAAATGATGCGACAACAGGCGGATTCAAGCACTCAAGGTAAACGCCACCCGCGTAAGAAGACCCAAACAACCAAAGACCAAACGCCGACAGCTGCACGTCCGAACAAGGAAAGCGTTCGACGGGCAGCGCACGAGGATTCTCACGCCAGCAACCTTGAAGTCATAGATCCGGGAGCCGGTCAGCTGGATCCTTTCAACATAGTCGTGCCAAACAATGTACCTTCTTACGCTCTGGAAATGCTTGATTATGGTACGAGTCCTTGACGTTGCTCTTTTCTCCATGCCAAAGTGTCCGTTTTATTTTGCCCAGAGAAAGGCTCGTAATACAGCGCTGTCCCGAAGGGGGCACCGTTCCATCTCTTATTTAGCTTACCATTCATCTCTCGCATAGGTGTGTCCATTCTTCAGTCCGGTATAACACTCTGCCTCTTGCATTACCCCCCGGTAATCTCGAACGAGCACACGGCCTTGTCCTTACAAGGGGCCGTGACCGACAATGGCCACTCTAGCACCGTCTCAGCGCTTGCCAACCTGCGCGATGTTGTTGTCAGCTGCTCCCTGCACTCTCCGGCCTCGTTCTACACTATCGCCCTGGCTGGGGCAACACACAAGTCGTATTCTAGCGAGACCTCTCACCAAATCAAAATACTCCGTCTCCAGTACGCAGTCAAGGCCATCAAGGAGCTCAACCATGAACTGCAAACGCTCGCCGGTGACCCTGCGGATGCCTTGCTCTTCTGCATCAGTCTTCTCGCCGCGCATGCCTCGAGTGGCGATCAAACTGCTGTTCCCGTGAAACAGCGAGCCAGGTCTCCACTTGCTACGGCGCAGACACAGTATTACGGTAGCTTGCGCTGGGAGGATGCGCACATGAAAGCCATTCGTCTCCTTGTCGCGAGGAAGGGCGGTCTTCACAAGGTCAAATTACCCGGGATTGCCAACGTGCTCGGCCTGTATGTCTCACGCCCTCTCTACAATTCGACCCCGTTCACTGCTCCCTCTTTTCCCCCTTGGTGTGTGGTCTAGGATGCAGAATATCTTGGTGTAACCGGCTAGGGAAGCCGTTTGCTAATGTGATCATGCATCCAGTGCCGACATATTCATGTCCTTGCTGAATCTGACCAGACCCGCGTGGCCTCTGCTTGCCCCGACGAGCCTTGTCCTGTCGACATGGCCTGATCCTCCGCCAAATCTGCCTGCCATTTTCACGACCATGACGACGGGCTTCGGCGTACTTCCCAAACCACTCATCGCCACTCCCCTATTCAAAGCCATTATCACCATTCGCACCATCACAGTCGGATACGATATGTATCTCTCTCAACAGCATGACGCACCGTCGCTGGTTCAGATCCTGTGGGCTCGAAACAGCTTGACCCACGACCTATTGAGTTTGAACCCGACGTTGACGTCCGGAGATCTAGCAGCGGGCGCGCATCATGTCCAACAAGCCGCACCGGCGTTCCGGACGCGGAACGAAGTATTGACAGGCACAGCGCATCTACAAGCCGTGTATCAAGTCGTCAGGTCGTCAACGCTCGCTTATACACTGCTCGTGCTGTTTCCCATGCCGAGCGTGGCGGGCGTGCACAGCGCTCTGGCCAAGCAGATCACGATCGCCCTGAAGGGCTGTCTCGACCTTGGACTCTGGAGCGACGAAGAATCAGGGTACACGGACTTGTTGCTGTGGTCGGCGGTGGTCGGCGGTGTCGTCGCCGAAGAAGACAGTGCCGCGAGAGAGTGGTTCGTCGCTCTCTTGTTGCGCCGGAGTCCTGTACCGTGCAAGGAAGAGGCGTGGGACGAGGTGAGGAAGATCATTACGCGATTCTTGTGGTTCGACGGACCAGAGTGCGAGGGCGTCGGGAGAGATCTATGGGTGGACGTGTGCGAGGCCAATTTTTGATCACGAGGAAAAAAGTACGACTTGCTGGCCTCAACACTGTGGAGTCGGAGTAGGACTAATGAGATGACTTGACCGGATGCGTTCGTTAGATAGGTGAAATCACAGATGGTCAGCGGATACACGAACATGTTATGACTATGCAAGTATAGCGTCCTTGGAACTGAACATGTGAAAAACTACGAATGAGTACTAGAAAACGACATATACAGCTCAACCAAGGGGGTATCGATCTCGTCTCAGCCACTCCAACGCCTTGCACCAGAAGAAAAAGCTAGGCAATACTGAAACACAAGTAACGAAGTAAGGAGGAATACAAGAGAGAAAAATAGCACATCTCATCATGCTCTCCTGCCGCTTGTCCGCTGTCTGCAAAACTCCCTCCCATCCGTCCGCCGTTACACCATTCCATAACGAATCGCTCGCCTGTTGCAACCAGACACCTCGTAGTCCATTTACGACACAGACTTCCTGTCAACGACACTAGACTTCGAATCGTTGAGCAGATCCGTGCCTGTAGATCGTGCGCTCGAGTCTACTTTGCCATTCCCATTCTGGTGAGTTTCGTCCAAGAGAGGGATCTGATCGATACTTCTTCGCTTGCCTTGACCATTCTCACCTTTGGCGCCGTCGTCAACGGGCCCACTGGGCGGGCTGAGCATGGCGCCAGGACTATTTTGCCATCTTGCAACGTCGCGTTTCATCTGCTCCAGTTCCTTCTGGAACCTCTTGCCAAAGACGTCCATGTAGTAGTTTGCGCCGTTCCAGACGCTCCAGCTGAAGACGAACAGGAGAAACGATGCGCTGGCCCACCTGTACCAGAACCAGATTGGGCAGGGGAGAATGGTGAGCAAGGCATAGCTATACTGGATGAGCATGAACGCCGGCTCTTGCAGTGCATTTGGGAGCGAGATGACGATTTTGCCGATCCATGTCGTCGCGTATGATCTGCGAAGCCATGTGAAGGAGGTCGGGCGGCCGGCGGCGATCTTTTCGCGTCTTCGAACGGTGATCAAGAAGTGGTATGAGAGTTGCCATACAGCGTAGGGCAGTGAAGCCCACCCTAGCATCGCCCAGAGGCTGTAGTGCTCCTTTGAGCCGGGCGGGCTGTATTTGATGGTGTACACCGCTGGGAAACGGTGGTGCAGGAACTCATCCGGTGTCAAATGGACGATGCAGTGCAGGGCGACTGGTGGCATCACATGGATGAAAAGACTGGTCACTTTATCCAGTGAGTGGAAGACCAGAGAATTGCGCCACATGACGATCGCCACCGCGTTGTTGCCGTAGGCTAAACAGTAGGTGCTGATGAGGAGGCGCTTGGACTGCGGAAAGGCCCAGATCGTGAGCAGCAGGAGGAAATTGACAAAGTAGCATAGATCTGCGAGGAAGTAGTGGTAGCCCTTTTGCCGGTAGGTGATGAGCCTGATGGGCATAAAGTATAATAGTTGTATCGTAAACCAGTAGTAAAAGTACTCGGGCACGGCCCCGATTAGGTATCCGCTTATGAAGACGTTGAGGACGGCGGAAATGAAGGACACCTTTTCTCGTACAGACACCGTGACTGTGTCGTTCCATCTCTTGTTGAGCTCGTCGACCGATTTCTTCATGCGCGACCGGTACTTGGCGAGCTGTTCGTCGGCAGTGGGCACTCGCTTGCGCCATTCGGCCACGGCTCTATCTTTGGCATTGTTTCCTGACGTCCGAATCCTCTCTTGTTGTTTTGCTATCTTCTCTTTTTGTGCCGATAGCGTGGCCTGCCATTTTTCCAGCTTCGAGGGCAAGGCTAGATTGTCGAAGATGTCGAAAAACGTTAGCTTGTCCAACGGTATCTCCCAGTCTTCCTGATGAGACTGACTCCCGACATAGGATGGATTTCTTGACAAGATATACGGGCTCCCCGGGGTGGACGACTGCCAGCCGGGTGTGAGGGCTTCGGTTCCATCGTGGGTAGATCCTAAACTACTAGGGAGATCTGCCGCCGCAGCCTCGGCCTCAAATGCTTCATGGCTTTGCGCCCTAGGGATTGGTATCGGATCCGACATCGTTATACACGGGTAAGGATGATATGGAAGAGCGGGAGAAGAGCGAAGTCGTGGGCGTCGTGGTTTGACTAAGGAGAAGCGTCAACTGCGGAATTGGCGGCTTTGACTCAGATCAGAAGGTCCTCGTGCTTGTCAACGAGGTGGGATTATCGCTGGCACGTGCAGGTGACCTTCTGGTTCATGCTGGCTGCGCGCAATCACATTCTTCGTGCTCGATCAACGATAAAGAAGCGATACAAATTGACAGCGTGGGTGAGGCAGAGCGTGCCATCAACAAGCAAAGTCACTGGACAAGATGAAATGACGGACGCGTACGGGGAGATCGACGTCATATGAGCCAGCAATCGGCCATTCCTATTACGGATTAGGACCATTATCGCTCTACTTCCCTCCCCAGGCGTTAGAACAGGTTCTTAGCATTGCCGCCCAGATGAGGAAAGTGCGGCGAGGACCCAACAACGCGCTTTCGCGCCCGCGTCTGCAATCAATCAATTCAGCTGAGCATCAAGTCAATAGTTCTCAAGAACAAGCAGCGCACACCCTCAAAAGATTGCGATTACTCCAGTACAGTCGCGTTGATGCTCGCGCAAAGGTGACAAGGCTGTGTCGGTCCTCCTTCTCTTCTCCCGAACAGTCCGATCCTGGCAAGCCATCATGGGCAAACTAATGAGACTCGAACTCTTCAACTTCAAATCGTACAAAGGCCATCATGTTCTCCTTTTTGGCGACGCCTACTTCACCTCAATTATCGGTCCAAATGGCTCGGGAAAGTCGAACTCCATGGACGCAATATCTTTCGTGCTTGGTATAAAGTCCTCCCACTTGCGATCCACCCACCTCAGAGAACTCGTTTACCGCGGCCGAGTCCTGCGAAAATCCACCGCAAACGGCGAGCAGGAGACAAATGGTAGTCAAGAGCATGATGATGAGGAAGGAAGTCAAGCGAACGGCACTCAGGGTCGTAATGACCCGAAAGCCGCTTGGGTGATGGCTGTGTATGAAGACGACGCAGGCATTGAACAAAAGTGGAAACGCACAATCACCAATCAAGGAGTCTCCGAATACCGATTAAACGATGAGGTGGTGACCGCGCAGCAGTACAATGAGGCCTTGGAAGAAGAGAACATCCTGATCAAGGCGCGTAACTTCCTCGTCTTTCAGGGTGATGTTGAAGCCATTGCGATACAAAAGCCTCAAGATCTGACAAAATTGATCGAGCAAGTTTCCGGCAGTCTTGAGTACAAAGCAGACTATGATAAGCTCAAGGCCGAATTAGACGAAGCCGCGGAGCAACAAGCCTTCCAGCTGAATCGCCGTCGTGGCATCAACTCTGAGATCAGACAGTACCAAGAACAGAAGAGAGAGGCAGACAATTTTCAGAAAAAAGCTTCGGAGCGTGATGAGGCGATTGTGACTCACGTGCTGTGGAAACTGTACCATCTTCAACGGCAGATTGAAGAGTCAAGTGCCGAAATTCAGAAACACCAGAGCGACCTGAAGGATTTTCGACGAGGTATTGAGAAGTATGAACGTAACCTTGAGTCTGCAAAGAAAGATCATGCGCAAGCGGCCCGTGGCGTTGGCAAGGTAGAAAAGGCCATCAAGGCCAAAGAAAAAGAAATTGAGGACAAAACCTCGTCTCTGGTGCCCATCGATGAGCAGATCTCGGTCTCGAACAAACAACTTACGAAGTACGCCAATCGTGTCAACTCTATCCAGGCGGAGCGGAACGCGCAGGCGTCGACAGTTGCACAATTGGAGAAGGATCTGGCCAGGGTGGAGAAAGCGCAAGCATTGTGGCAGCAACAATGGGAGCAGAACGCCAGCCGCTTAGGTGGGCAACTGAGCGATGCCGATCTCCAACAATATACTCGACTCAGAGAGGAACTCAACAGGCGCGCTTCGGCCGATCTCAGCCGAATTGAGCGACTCAAAAGTGAGAGAGCTCCCATCGAAGCGACATACAACAACCTCAAGAACAGTGTGAACAGCACTGAGTACCGACTCCAGTCCCTCGAGAACGAATACAAAACCTTGAGTGAACGCAGAGACACCATCAAGGAGGTAGTGACGAACACACAAACTGAGATAGATGGAAAGAAGAAAGAGCTTCACGCAGCCACTTCAAGACGACTACAGGCTGCACGAACTCGAACTGAACTTGACGAAAAGTTGGCCGAAGTTGCTCGGAAGCTACTCGAAGCAGACGACGGCCGCCGAACAAGTGAAAAGGAGTTGAGAATGAAGGAGACTATTGCCATGCTTAAGCGCACATATCCTGGCGTCAAAGGTCGTGTACACGAGCTCTGCAAACCAAAGCAGAAAAAGTATCAAGAAGCTGTTAGCACTGTTCTTGGTCGACACTTTGATGCCGTTGTTGTCGACACCGAGGCCACGGCGAAACAATGCATCGAATACCTCCGGGATCATCGATCAGGACAAGCTACGTTTATTCCATTGGACACGATTCAGGTCAAGGCCCTCAACTCTAACTTGAAAGGTATGCACCGTGGGATGCGACCTGCTATCGAGACGGTGGACTATGATCAATCAGTCGCTCGTGCCATTTCCTTCGCCTGTGGCAATGCGATTGTATGTGATGACCTCAACATCGCCAAGGAATTATGCTATGCCCGCCATGTTGATGCGAAAGCTGTCACCTTAGATGGCAGCGTTATCCACAAAGGCGGTCTCATGACGGGAGGTCGAGGTCGAGAACAAAACACCCGCAGATGGGACGATGCCGAAGTTGAGAGATTGAACAAACTCAAGGATAAATTAATGGACGAATTCGCGGCATTGCCGCAAGAACGAAGCCGTGTTGCGGAGGAGCAGACCCTTCAGACCGAACTCAGTGGCCTGGAAGGTCGACTACGCTTTGCTAAGGAAGAACTTGATGCCTTGACCAAGAATCTGCAGAGCAAGAAGAGAGAAATCGATCATGTGAAGCAACAGCTCAATGAGGAGCGCCCGAAGATGCTTGCCGAGCAGCGAAAGCTCGAAAAGATCGACGAAGATATATCCGACTACCAGGAGTCCGTCCATAATGTCGAGAATGAGGTCTTTGCCGATTTCTGCCAACAGCATGGGTTTGATGACATTCGAGACTACGAAGCCCGCCAAGGCTCACTGCAACAAGAAGCTGCTCAGAAAAAGCTGGAATTCGTAACTCAAAAGGGAAGACTCGAGGGCCAGCTTAGTTTTGAGAAGTCAAGACTTCAGGCTACCGATGATCGCCTGGAGGCGCTGAGAGATCGAGAACAGCGAGATAAAGAAATTATTGACGAGCTCAATGAACAGCGCGAAGGCATCCAGGACGATCTTAGCGCCCTCAAGAATGAACTGGACGAGTTGCATGCACAGCTGGATGAGCAAAAAGAGCTTCTATCAAACGCAGCAGATGCACTCGCAAAGCAGAAACAAGAAGTTCAAAAGCGATCCAAGGAGATGGAAAGCACATTTAGAGCCATCAGTGCACTGGAAGGTGAAATGCAACGTCATTCGTCTGCACGCTATAGTCTGCTGCGCCGGTGCAAGATCGAAAACATCGCCATCCCTCTCGCTGACGGCTCAGCCAGTCTCGACAGCGTCCCAATAAATGATCTGCCTCTTGAAGATGGAGACGCCATGGATGTGGACGAAGATGACCCTACTTCGGCTGCTCTGAAAGCACATAGCGTCACAGACTATGGTATTATCCCGGACTTTGATGCTCTCGATGACGAACTCAAGGAGGAAGACAATGAGGCAATGGAATCAAAGTTACTTGACGACATTGCCAAGTTGAACGCTACCTTGGAAAAGATGCAACCCAATGCCCATGCTGCCCAACGTTTGGCCACTGTCGAAGCCCGTGCTCGTGATACCGAACAGGAATACGAAGAATCGCGCGCCCACTATCGGGAGGTCAAGGCTCAATTTGAGGAAACCATGCAAAAGCGCAATGAATTGTTCCACAGAGCCTTCTCGCATATCTCCGAGCAGATTGAGCCGATCTACTCCAATCTGACCAAGTCCGAGGAGTTCCCTGCCGGCGGCCGAGCATATCTCACCGCAGATGAAGATGAACCATATCTTGCTGGAGTCAACTACCATACTATGCCACCAACCAAGAGATTCCGAGACATGGAGCACTTGTCCGGAGGAGAAAAGACCATGGCTGCTCTTGCACTGCTATTTGCGATACACAGCTACCAGCCAAGCCCCTTCTTCGTCCTCGACGAAGTCGACGCCGCCCTGGACAATGCCAACGTTGGCAAGCTGGTCAATTACGTACGAAATCATGCTGTAAGTGTTCAAGTCGTATCGGGAGGAAAGTACTAACGGCAGACTCAGGGGCCCGGAATGCAGTTTATTGTCATCAGTTTGAAAACTGGCTTCTTCCAGGGTAGTGAAGCACTCGTGGGTGTATACAGAGACCAGAGCGCCAACAGCTCGAAAACCTTGACGCTTGATGTACGTTTCTGCTATTCTTCCTCCTGAGATTTGCCCCTCACTGACATGACCACAGTTGCGCAAGTATTCGTGAATGGACGAAGCGAGAGGATTCTAAATGGGACGAGACAACACGTTGGAAAGGGGATATTATGTGACAGGTACCACGAGCTCCATGAATACAAGCAAGTACGATGACGATGAGGGTCTTACGAATTACCATCTGTAGATTGGAAAGACTGTGTGAAGAAGATTCAATTCAAGCTTGGGCAAGAGACTTATTCTGGCCTGCCGTTCGCTCGAGAACACTAAACGGGGAGAATGAATTGTAGTCACAATCTCCAAAGCTCAAACTGTTTCAACTCTGTTCTCGATTTCATTATCCATTTTCTCTTTGCTGGGGGATGTCTATGTACTCATTCTGCTCGGAATGCGACAGACTATCAAGGGTAAGGGTCCGCAGGGAAGGGAAAGCTTATCACCCATCGATGGGAATGGAGTCAGGATACCGACGTCCCACAACGGTGAACTTTGCCAGAATATCATCGATGCCAGCCAAGTCCGCAGGGGTCAATTTGACCTCGACGGCATTTTCTCGCACCCGACCGGGCGTCGTCGAGCCCGGGATGGGGATGATGACGGGCATGCCGGGCTTGTCCGCGAGGCTCCTGACCCAGGCCAGGGCGAGCTGGGCCGGGGTGCAACCCTTTTGTGCGGCCAGGGCCTCGACCCGCGCCACGAGCTGCATGTTGACGGGGAAGGCGTCGGGCTGGAACCGGGGGTACATGCGGCGCAGGTCGTCCGGGGCCAGGTCGTCGAGGGACTTGATCTGGCCGGTCAGCATGCCCTGGCCGATCGGGGAGTAGGCGACCAGGGGGATGCCGAGGTCGGCGCAGGCGGCGGCGACGCCGTTCTCCAGGACGTGCGTCGACCACAGGCTCAGCTCGACCTCGACGGCGACGACGGTGGTGATGGCCGCGGCCCGGCGGACCGTGTCGGCCGAGACCTCGCTCAGGGCGATCCCGCCCACGATCCCCTTCCGGACGTACTCCTCGTCGAGGTACTTGAGCGACACTTCCAGGGGCACGCTGGGGTCGACGCGGGCCATCTCGAAGACGTCGATCGTCTTCCTCGTCCCGTCGAGGTCGTGCAGGATCTTGTCGATGCTGGCCTTGATTGCCTCGGGCCGCCCGTCGCCCACCATCGGCCCGAACGCGAAGGCGCCCTTGACGCTCAGCACCACCTTGGCCGCGTCCTCGGGGTACTTGCGAAAGTACGCCGCCATCATGGTCTGCGTGTTGCGGTCCGGCGTGCCGTAGAACTCGCCCGTGTTCCAGAAGTTGCAGCCTGTCTCGACCGCCGCGCGGAGCGTGGAGAAGATTTGGGACTCGGGGAGCGGGGGAGTACGAAGTGGCAAGCCTGTCAACAGGGCGAGTTTAAGTCAGTCAAGCTAGGCAGAGCATGCTGCATTGTGTGTGTGTGTGTGTGTGTGGGTGTGGGTGTGGTTGTGCAACAGAAACAAAAGTTTGCAAGACATAGTGAGGACGACGACGACGAGCAGCGCGTAGATTGTAATATGAGGTGCTCGTTGCACGTTGCATATCTCTCAGCGAAGTTGGCTGACTGACGTACCCATGAGGCCGAAACCTGTTGGACCAATCTTCTTTCCTACCAATTCCGGCATTTTAAAACGATCGATGTATATTCAAGGTGTAAGAAAGGGTGATAAAAGCTGAGAGGGTGGCTCAGTAGATTCTCCGTCGAGATGTAGAGACGTCCGGATCAGAGAAGCAGATCTTGCTATTGCAGTACTTGTATCTGTAGTTGTTGCGTCTGCTCAAGACCCCGTACACAATCCTCGGACGAGCTGCTGTGCTCTTTATATATTTCTACGTCTCGAGAGAACGTAGCCATTTGAGCAGAGGTTTCCTCTTGGTGGAGCAATGTGAAGGCTACCGTAGCCCCCGATCGACATACTGAGTAATGGCGTCGGAGCCATGGAGATATCGCCGGCCGTTGTCAATGCTTCTTGTTGCCGTCGATACGGACGTAATCTTCAAGTCCGATGAATACAGCACCAATCCTTCCTTCTGTTTGCCAGAGCTGGGTCTCGTGGAACAGGAGTCATTCATCCACATCGCGTCTGGTCTTTATGTACCCTCTTTTCCAAATCGGGATAATATTCTCTTATTGGTTGAGGTCGCTGGCGTGGTGGATCCGAGGCAGGGCGGTAGTGCTCATAGCACGGAAAGACATCACTTGGAGTCCGGATACGTACCGGGCAGGTATTGTAACTCGACAACAGATTGTGGTGCGGAGTCCATGTCATGAGGTCTTATTTGATCGGGTTTAGAATGCCTTGATTTCCGCCTCGACCTGAAGGGCTCTTTGCCCTACAAACCTCAAGACGCCGGTGGAGCTCTAAAGCAATTCTTCTTGCCGTCTCCATAGTGCTTCTCCCGCTTCGTTGTGAAGCAAGCCGATCCATGGAAATTGAGTCAGGCATAGTTGAATACCCTTCCAGCTGTTAACCTCAAGTGACTGAGCTGCCTGGCGTATTCTCAAGCCAAGCCACGCTTGGTCCAGGTCTTCAAGCACTGATACGCCACCAATGAAAAGAAGCCACAACATCAAATCATTGTGTTCGCCTTCCAAGCCTGTTTCGATGATGTCTTTGAGTTGTTGCGCGATGAGCCTGTATCTCAAGAAGCATCTGTTGCCACGGCGTAAGAATAGAGTCGTCAGGTAAACGGTAAGCCCAATATGACAGGCCTGGTCAACCTTGCTCTCCAGTCGAGGGTTGGAATCGCCTAAGGGGTGAAAATGGATGAGACGATATCCAAGCGAGACGAGGAATTCTTGAAACATGTACGGGTCCAATTTGTATCCCTTGTCGAACGATTGTCCTATACATACAACCTCGAGGAGCAGTTGTCCGAGAGTAGGACTCAACTCATTGAACCATGGATTTGAGTCAATAGGACAATGGATCATTGAGAAGCCTTGCGAGGTTAAACACCATATCACATCTGACATGCGGTCCCGGTAGAAGCCTGGTGTCGTTCCGTAGCTTAGAGCACAGTCGATATCAGTCCTATTCGTCGTAAACCATGAGTGTCAGGCAGGCATCCAGTACGAGGGAGTAGAGCAACTTGCCTGCAGAACTTCAATACCAACAGAGCATCCTCACTAGCCTCAAGGCTCGCTAGACCGCCACGCATGTCAACCATTTTTTGTAGTCCTTTCAAGTGGATTTCCGCTTCATTTCTTGATTCTCGGACTATCTCATACACGACCAAGAAGTTGACCACTACGAGCGTGGAGTTCGACAAGGCCTTCGTAGTCCCTAGCTGCTCATTGACCAGACTGACCGCTCGACTCAGGTGGTAAAGAGCTTCGTGCGACACGTTAGGTTCGCCAAGGAAGAAGCCGTTAAGTGTGCACAGAAGAGCCAGAGTGCAGTGGTGGGCTGAAGACTGTTACTGAACCTGAACCTCCCGGGAGAACGCCATCGTTGTGACCTACCAGTTTGATCAACGAACAAGAACCGCCACCAGAAAGACGTGACTTTGTCCAACGAGCAGCATATTGCCGGTGGAAGCAAGGCTTCTGTGACACATGCGAAAACTAAGGGATCATCGTGAGCGTGTAGCCCACATACCATCGTCACAGGACTTACATCTGTTGATGGCGTCGCGAGTCTGGAATGTAGCCCTGATAGGAAAAGGAGAGACTGAGTGCAACGGTGCAGACCACTGGTTGAGTGTGGGCAGGGCACAGCCAGACGGCACCGCCTTTGCGGCCAGCCGGTGTTGGCGCAGGTCCAGGTCCAATCTCGACCGCCGATGGTGCCTTTTTCCCATATTTTTACCCTTCATGGCATGACTGCGCACTAATCTGCTTGATAGTCGGTTGCATGCGCTGGAGTCGATGAAGGCGAAGCGCTGCCCGCGTGAGCCGGCATCGGACATTATGGGCAGCAGTCTTGTCCTGACCTCAAACGGTCAATCATCCCATGCACCTGGAATGCTCTGACAAATTGCCCATGCCGAATAAATGGACCTTGAAATGGTTTTGAGCATTATGTGCCCCAACTTGGTCGTCCTTGATACAGCGGCTCCGAGGTCCTTTTATGTCCGATCGACGAAGAGCTTATGTCCGGCAACGACAACAACCAGAAAACCAGAAAAAAAAATAAAAACCACCCTGATGCTGAGCATGATACACAGATGGGAGACATCTCTCGCTCGTTGTAGCCGAAGCGACCATGCTGAGGCTCTTGAAACTTACAGGGTACAAACTCCATCCGCCCGACTGGACTACTCAGTAGATATCTCACTCTGCTACGTACCAGAAACAGTTTGAATGAGATTCGCTTTATTGAAGCATCGGTCTCTTTGCCTGCTTCTGCTATTTTCACCCTGTTTATACGTCTTTCTCGATCCTTCTTTATCAAGCTATACTCTCGTCAAATCTATCTAACCAAATGGAGACGAGAGGTCGGGCGCAAAGCAAAAATGAAATACATCTGGCGCACGGTTTCAGTCCTTCTTGACCTCTTCTTCTTTTCTTGCTGGTTCCTGTTTGGCTTGCTCCGACGCATCCTTCTCCGCCTCCTGGGCCTCTGCTGCTGGAGTGGCATCCTTTGCCTTGGCGTCAGTCTTGAGCTTGGGCTTTTCATCAATGTCCTTGTCATCCTTGACACCCTTGCTGGCAGACTTGTCGTCGTCCGTCTTGCTGGATTCAGCTTGTTCATTCTCTTCCTCAATAAGTTCTTGTTGCTCCTTCAGCACTTCTAGACGTTGTTTGTTGGTGGCAGCACCTTCTGCGTTGTGAACTTCAAGTTCAATTTCGTGGAACAACTCCTCGGGAATGCTACTGAGGACAGCCTGCAGGGCGTCGATCTGCGAATCGATTGCACTGTCCTTGCCGGAAGCATACATATATGCATTGCTCAGCACCAGCAAAGTGGATGGAATGTTGTATTTCAGTCGGAGATCAAGCCACATCTGGAGATCTTCTCGCAGTCGACCGGGCGACATGCCGTGCGTCCGCAAGCCTCGGGAGGCACATGCCATTTGCAATTCTGGTACGGACAGGGAGTCAACACCTTCGAAAGATATGGCCTTGTCATCGCGTTTGATCTGTCTCATGCGGTGGCGAATCTGATACCGCAGCATGGCATCTGTACCAAACGTGTTTAAGTTCATGTATTTGCACATGCCCACCAACTGTGGCCGGGAAAGGTTGTCCAGCGTCAAATCATCCTTGAAAGTCTTGCAAACTTTGATCACGTCCTCTCGCGACGGGGATTCTCCAGTAGCGCGGACCTTCCGGAAGAACTCGGTAAATTCCTCCTTTCTAGCATTCACTGCCGAAACTGGCAGGCCGGTCTCTCGAAGTGTATTTCTCAGGAACGAAGAAACCCCCTTGCGTGTTTCCCGCAATTTTTTGGCTTTGTCTTCGCGGGATTTCTGGCCTTCAAACGTCGATGGCAACATGTTAGGGAAGATCTTCAGTGCCACAGGGAGCAGCAATTCGGCGAAGGGAACAATGACGAAAACAGAGAATGGGACCAGACGTCCCAGATCTTGAACTGTTCGTTGAAGCTGTAATCCGTGTTAGTAATAGCCAATTGTAGCGCCCGGTGCAGAGAAGACTCACTTGTCTGTTCTCCCTCCTACTGAGTTCGTAGCCAGCAGCCATCTTCAAAGCTAACTTCGATGAAATCTTGACTTCAGCAGCCAACAATTTGGTGCCATCCCAATAATGCATAATCTCTTTTTTGATCTTTTGGCCGATGGTCAGCTTCTTCGCATCCTCCTTTTTATTCGCCGGCACAGAAGCACCGGATTGGGTTGACTCTGCAGCAGCCTTCCCGGCGGGCAAATCTGTCAACGACGCATCTTCCAAAGCCTTGGTCTTGTCCACCATGGTCGCTTCGTCCTTGGGTGTCTTTAGCTGCTCACCGGACTCCTTGAGCTCGGCGACCGTCGGAGTGGGTGACAGTGTCTTATCTCCGTCCTTGGACAACGGCTTCTTTGCTTCGTTTATATTGAATCCTGGCGGCGGTCCGCCATCAGAACCATGTGTGCTTGTCGCTGTGGCATAATTTCTCTGGGGAAGAAGAATGGCCAGCGCCTGGACTTTCGCTGGTAGAGACCGGGTGAACTGCGACCGGGTGGCTAAAAGAGAAGACTGTGGCAGGCGGGAAGATGCTGTACAATGTCAACCTACAATGTATCACGATCAATCTCTGGAATGCTTACAATGAAGCAATATTCTCCGGGTCGCAGCACTGCTGACGAGCCTTGAACTAGAACTCATATTGGGAGGCGGCGGAATAGATGGATATCGAGAGAGAGTAGCGACAGGGACCGAACGAGAAAAGGGCGTCCTGCGGTGGCGAAGAAAGATAATACAAGAGATCCGAAAGTTTTCTAGGGAATTAAATGATGGAAATACAGGTTGGGAGCATTGCTGAAGGAGAGACGTTTGAAGAACCGTCAGGGCGCAGTTTGGCCAGACGCAAATCGCCAATATTAATGTCCAATCGCGGCCTGCAGGTCACGTGCTGGAGACGACGCCGATGAGGCCATCGCCAAATGGAACGGGCTACGATCAGCTAACGATCTGGAAAGCCAGGAAAGGCGCCGAATGGCTCGGACCCTTTATCGGTGTTGGGCGGTCTATATTGTGTGTATTTTCTGCTGCCAGTCCGAGAAATCTAGACTTTTCTTTGACAGGGAATTACCGTCAACTTTGAGGGGTGGCATGCGGAAGCCCATTGGCTCCGTCAACTTTGCCATATCTTCGTCACGGTTATTCACTCGATTTATCGCTTGAGACAAGACGCTTTGTAGCTCATTCTCGGACAGCTTTCTGCGAAGCGTAGAATCAATCGCGATGCTCCTGTCGAGCTGCGCCAAAAGATGGAGCAGCTTACGGACCATCGTCGGGAGCGGCTCCCAAGAAAAGGACTCACGAAGGCCCATGTGCTAGTGAACAGTAGGCTGGGATCGTCCTAGCCAAAAAGCCGTTTCCGGTGCGGACGAGCCCATTTGACAAGTGGGTTGATGTCATACTGACCTTCAAGTATGAACTGTGACGGTGGTTTTGGTCATGAGTCCGTCTCGCCCACTCCTTCGCCATCGACAGACCTCCTGCCGAGCCCTTCTCCTCCCGACTCGTCACGCTTGCGTCGCTTCTGTTCAGGGGATGACCCAGAGGAGGTATTACGACGTCTCCGAGCTGCAGGCTCATACCGCCGGAGTGAGCTTCTTCGTTTGTGATGTCTTCGTGCACCAGGACTTGCGCTATTGCTGGTGCTGCGTCTGCGCCGGTACGGAGTCGGGCTCGGGCTTCGGCTAAGACGACGATTATCGTGTGCATTTCGACCTTTGAGAACATCAGCGCGCCTGTTGCTTCCTCGATCGTCGGAAGAATAAGAGGGTGATCTCCTATAACGCCTGCCTCCAACGTTTCCTCGCCTTCCACTGAGTGACCTGGACCGTGATCTCGAAGCCGACGAAGCATAGGTTCGGCTTGAGCGGCGACCGTGCCGTCGAGGGCTTGGACTTCGACTAATCGTTGATCTCGAACGGCTCAAAGGTCTTCTTCTAGGTGATGGTGAGTGCGATGGATCAGAACGGGTGACAGATCGTGCACGCCTTTCACCATGTGAGTGAGAATCTCTTCTGGGCTTCTTGAAACCGGGGCCTCCCGAGCTACTCCTGCTCCTGCTCCTGCTTTCAGATCGAGCCCGCCGGCGAGGAGGTGAGCGGCTGCGGGAGGACGATGGAGATCGGGATGATGAAGGGGAGGGCCGCCGTCGGTGTTGACGTGGTGGCGGTGATCTCGATGGGGATCGAGACACGGACCTGGTTGGCGATCGGCCTCGACGCCCTCCTCTTCCTCGGCCACGCCCGCCAGGTACATATGTATCGGCTTCTCGTCGTGGAGGTCCACCCCCGAAGGGAGAGCGTCGACGCGGAGGGGGCGATCTTGAGTATCTGGGCCTACGTGAGTCAAAGTCTCTGCCACCTCTGCCACGTCCACGTCCGCGACCACGTTCTGCTCGCTCTCTTTGGCGAACCGTATC
The DNA here is from genome assembly GCF_000836115.1 of Exophiala spinifera. Taxonomy (NCBI): domain Eukaryota; kingdom Fungi; phylum Ascomycota; class Eurotiomycetes; order Chaetothyriales; family Herpotrichiellaceae; genus Exophiala; species Exophiala spinifera. The sequence continues at coordinate 226,073 of NW_015622521.1, forward strand.
TACTTCTTGTTCTCGAACCTTCTCTTGATCCTTACGTTGCTGCGCATTCGCTGCAGCCTTTTCAGCGTCGATCTGCAGACCGTCAATACAAGGGTGTACAAGTAGAGCACAAATATACCTTTTCTTGGATCAATTCCAACTTTTTGGCTTCCAGCAACTCCTTGGGCACGCCCTGAGGGTTGCTTTGCGCGCTCAGGCATAAGTTCCATAATTCTTTACAGAATTTAGGAGTGTCCTTGTCAAGAAAGCCGGTGAGTGAGATTTGTAACGCCTTGATGTCTGGCTGAAAACTAGTCAGAAGGAAGTCTTGCGGAGAAAATGCAGTCTTGTCTTACGAATCGCGAACCCTCCAGTAAGTTGAAGCAGAGCTCGATAACAACATCATCATCAGAACCAAGAATCTCGGAAATCTTGCCTGCAATCCATCTGTGCGTGTGCGTGAGCGTGAGCATTCTCCTAGGGAACGACGGGGTTTGCGCCGAGGCTCACTTTTTCATCACTTCAACGTTGACCTTCTTCATGTCAACCTTCTGGTTGAATTCGGGAGGGAACTTGGTTTGCCGGAGCAGCTTTTGGTCGACAGCCGTAGCCATGTTGCAGGAATATACCCGCGACGACGTATGCTAGTATCCTTTCTCTGCGTAAGAGGAGACTTGTTGACGTTGCGGCTCTGGGGAAGAGTAGAGGAAACTCCGTAACGAAGACGGGCGCAGGCATAAATCAGGAAGGTCGGGCGAGTTCGTATAGCAAGCCAACAACCCTTGACACTCATCATCTCAAGTTCTCAGTCCATTTTTATCATTGGCTTCATCTTCATGAAGAGTATCTGAGGATGGTCTCTGGATTTTCTGGAGCACATTAAGATGCGCCGCAGCTCATCCACCACGTTGGCTTTCGATGAGATTCCGGCCCATACCTCGACGATGCATCCCAGGTAAGGTCCTGCCTATATGAGGCCTCAATGTCTACCATGAACCTCGATGCCTCGCGACTGCAGTCATATTACAGGGCACAATATGGCAAGCGTCGCCGTACACCTGCGATGCTCCTCTCATTATGTCTAGACTGTGTTGTTGTCTGCAGGCTCGAGACTTCGCCGACCTCCTCATCTTCCACTCTCTATTTGCATCATTTCCTCAATTGCCCAGCATGAGTAATGAACATATCATGTCCCTGTGGCCCATCAGTTAGACGCAACACTCCTCATTCTGCTGGGCTTGGCTGGCCGTGGCCAGAGCATCCTGCCTGCGACCATCTCCACGACTCTGCGCGATTCGAACCCGTCTCTTTTGAACAATCAAAGCAGAATTTGAAGCCAATCCTAGAAGGTGTAGGGTGTCTTCTACTGCGAACGACACTATTCCTCGCATTTCTGACATGTATAGAGCCCCCGAGAGACGCCCGCAGACGCTCTCCAAAGTGTTCACCGCTCGCATAGCAATCACCCAAGTACGACATCTTCTTATCTTTCGTCAAATGCCCGCACGCCCAGGGCGGCTGGGGAGTCAGTCGATCGCCTTATAGGTATTTTTGAAACCGTAAGGGCTTCAATGAATCAACGAGTGCATCCTAACATGTATTAGAAAGAGAGACTGAGTAAAACACCCACAGAACGACTAGAACGCCGTTCCACAAACCCTGCGTCATCTCTGCAAGAGAGATATTTGGCAGCTCTTCAGTCACGCAGCCAATCTTCGTCTGATTATCGACCTGAAGAAGCCTACACTTCACAGCCTCTTCAAGGAGAGTACCTACGCCGAGTCGAGAAAGTACTATGCAACAGACTGCCTGGCACCTCTGTAGCGCCATCTGAAAGCACACGATCAAGTATCCCACCCCCGAATAGATGGTCCGATCAAGAAACGCCCAAGATCAGAGTTAGGGCATCTTCGAATTCCGTTTCGATCACTATCCCCGAGGGTTTCAAACTACCTCTTGTGGCAACTATATGCTCCGCAGACTCGTTTGAAACACAAATGTCCAATACGACGAACGATCAAGAGAGTGAGTTAACGGCCAGCTCAGGCGAAACATCACGGCCAAGATTGCGACCACGCAGAGCAACAGTTTCTGAACAGAGCGCGACTTCGAAGGGCGGAGACGGAGGTGAAGACGCAGCAGCTGGTCTTGCGTTGCCTTTTCTTGCAAGAGTCAGTAAGGGTCGGCTCAACGTCTCCGAAGCTTCGATACCAGCACCTCAGAGTTCGGATGTTCTAGCACAAGGCCAGGTATTTACACCTCCTCATCTGGTCGCTGACGAGGTGAATGCCTTTCAAGACGAGGACTCTATATCTCCTACACCAACTACCATCAATCTCGAAGACAGTGCAGCCGCCAACAGTGCGAGCGCGTCGCCAGCCATTGTTAACCAACTCGACTCGACATCTACTGCAACGTTTGAGACCGAGCCGCTCAAGTCAGACAGGAACGAGAATCAACAGCAGGCGGTCGTAGTCCCTACAGATCCTGGCCTAGTTCTTGCTTCAAGTTCAGCTCCTCCTTCGAGGTCAGATCCTGCTCTCAACCAAGCTTCGGGCAGTCTGGCGACGGATCGGCCTTTCGACACCTCTGATTTACCTGAGATTCGAGTTCACAGACCGAGTGGGACTATCATAACCACAATGAGTAGCCCGGTTGTCCCCCCAACTCCTCCTCCAACAACTATTGCCCAGAGCCCAGGAGCGAATGCTTTTCCTTTCACCAATTCTGCACCACTACCGGCAGGTCTCCCAAATATTGCCGCGGCCGCTGACGCACTCCCTCTCACTGCTCTCCCGCCGATTACGCAAACGGCTCTACCTGGTCTCTCTAGGAAGACTCGCAGACGAACAAAGATGGTCCGGAAAGTCCGTAAAACAGTTGTCAGGAAGAAACTTCTCTCGCTCCTCATCGGCCGGAATCTAGCCAATGTTGTTCATCCTGTTTTGGCAAAAGCATCGCCAGATATCCCTGTTGGATTCTTGTCGTTGGATGGTGCAAGCGACTCCCGCCGTGGATCCACAAGAAACTCGGAGGAAGCAGTATTGTAGAATGTCGGCTGAAGAGGGACTGCGTGAGATTTGCTCTCACTACAACGGCATGATAAGCAAACGCTGCCACCAAAGGCTTTATAGGCTGGAACTCCTGCTAGACCATCCGAGAAAGAATTCCGGGAAAGGGTTTCATATTGTACAGACAAAGGTAGAGAGAGCCCATGGATTGTTGATGTTCCAAGAAATATGCGATGCAGAAGAATCGCCAAAGCAGCTTAGACTATGGGTTGGTGCCGCACAGATGTTGTTGAGATGACTTCGACAAGCCTGGGGAATGAGGCAGGATGACACCCTATGCCTAGCTTCGATTGCTGTGGGCAGTCGAATTAGTTGTTAGAAAAGATTCGTCATTGTTAGTCTATCCAAACACCTAAGCTCGAACTACTTTGTGTTTTTCCCGACTTCCTCATGTTTTCAAGTCTTGAATAACGCGGTCGACCATTGCCGCAGCTTGTTCCAGTTCAGGATCAGGTCCAGTTTCGAGATATTTGACCTTGACGTTGTGATGAAGTGATACCAGCTCATTTGCGCGCGTCAACTCCTGGTCGTTGGCAAGTCCTAGTGGCAATGGTTCTGTTGTCGATGAAATAAAGCCCGTATTCGGTCGAGCCGGTGTCTGGGCTCGCTGCCCAACGTTTTCGGGCACCACAACGGCGATTGCAGCTTCGTGGGACTGTATATAATGAGTTATCCTTGACCATGACGACCACAGGTTACGTCGTTGTCCGCTTACACATATGCTGAGGGATTTGAGGTCGGAGAGAAAGGCGGCGACCTGCATGTTTGTGACGCGTTGAGTCACTCGTGGGAAGCTGACACCGTGGTCATCAGGCCGAGTCAATAAGACCGGAAACGCTGATGGCGATGGATACAGTTAGGGTGGGTCGGCAGGCACTTGAGGAGGAGGATGAGGCTGAGCTGTTTGTTACTGAGGTCGACCATATTCGGAGGCCAGCTGAATAATTGCCGTCTGACGAGATCGCGTATTCACCGTCCATACTTGAATCAACAATACGGAGCGTTGTCTGACACTTTATCATTTTGAAACCGACTCTCAGGGTTGCCGCTTGACGTTGCCCGTATAAAGGTGGTTTATTTTATGTTCACTTTCCAAATGTTCCGTGGGAACCTCGATCTACCGTGTACCGCTGACTGTAGCCAAAGGATCGTGGATTGTTCCAATTATCACACCCGGCCATCGTAAGTGTTGTGCACATGGCATGATGCCTCACAGTTTGTTCTTCCTTCGATCCGCCTTCGGATCGTTAAGCGCGCGAAACACCTCATCCACCTTTCCAAAAAGTCAAGCTAACTAGTCTAGTGTCTTACTCTCGCATGTTGCATCCAGAACGACGTCGTCGCAGGCGCCCGGGGTCTGGACTACACCCAATTCGAGCATGGTAGCTTGCCGTGAACGATGCAAGGCTTTCATGCGCCATTGCAAGCATCGGGTCTTTGGAGACTACAGTGCTTGTATATCGTACGGCACAACCATCTGCCGGAGGATCCAGCGCATAACATACATACATACATACATACTGCACAATACGGTTTCCGTCTTTCGCTTCGACACCGCACAAAGCTTCAAACCTCAGGTCTGGTCCTCTGACGGTGCCCGAACACGGGGGGGTGTGTGTGCGTCGGGGTGAGTAAATATTGTAGTCCCCCCCTAAGACGCGCGTCACACAAACAGTCGGGCCCGACTCGGAGGGCTCAAGGCGAGGGCGGCCCTTTCAGGCATCCCAACGAGCTTGCCGTTTGACGACAAGTTTTTGTTTGTTGGCGTCGGCGACACCGAACATCATACAACACTTGCGTCGTGACCCCAACCCCCTGTTGGATGCCTGACGCTTCGGCAGCTGCTGATCTCTGGAGGGTCGGCCGTTTAAGAAAAGGTGTTTTTTTGTTGTCACTTTTAGCCGCATGGTAACTGAATGGGCGGCGCGAGAGACCTACTCTGGCAAGCGACGTTGCTTCTTCGACATGATACTTTAGGACTTCAAACAATTAACCAACGCGTCCCTCAGGTGCTCATGCCCTCATGGCTGCCGGTTGCTGGCTGCATGCGACAGTTTCAGGAAAAGGAAAGGCAACCAAAACCACCTACCCAGTAGTGGCCTGAAGTCTTTTCTGTCCGTATGGGAGGATCTCGCGCAAAGCGCCTGCAGCCCCCCGGCCTATCAATCGGACTGCTTGGGCCTGTCTGTACCTTTACGCAGCGTGAGGACCATGGGAAAGCAGGGTCAGTCTCTCTGCCTGTCTCCAGAGACGCACCAAAGGGGTCCAGACTACCTGCAGGTACCTAGGTATCGAGTTGGGCTCGACTGTCGTTCCAGGCGATGCAGGCGTGTCGGCCACCAAGTGCCACCGTCATCACCACCACCACCACCACCACCACCACCACCAGCTGTATACCAAGCCAGTGAAGGTGGTACTGATCCTGATCAGTGTGGGCACTGACGACTCGTAGGTAGGTAGGTAGGTACTGGAGGTATTGTACAGATAGATACACTCCATACTATAGTCCTTTGTTGACTGGACCTCGCAGCTGCGGACGGCTCTCGGGGCCGACGGAGGGCAGGCAACTGTGCAATATAATTGTCAATTCATTATTAGGTTTCCGTCATAGGTATCTACAGTAGGTACCGACTGACCAATCCCACGCGGTGATCAAGGTCAATATTCATAGACGCCACGCACCACAAACTCTGGGATGGACCTCCCCCCAAGGAGAAATGCAATACAGGGAACCTGCCCGCGTTTCATTTGTGGTTGTGATTGCCATTGCCATTGCCATTGCCGTTGCCGTTGCCATTCCAGGTTCGACGCGAAAGGACCAACGTTGTTTCGATGGTGCTCAGTTTTAGGGGCCAGGCGCTTGTGATTACCAGTTTGACTTACTGTACGGACATCCGTGTACTCTCCTTTCACGCGAAACAATTCATAATCACCTCTAGTTAGGTACGGAGTACGTGACCGGAGTTGGTCTATCTGTCTAGCTATCCATCTACCTAGGATACCTGTGAGGTCTCTCTCTCTCTCTCTCTCGCGCGCGCTCTCTAAACACCGTCAGGACAAACCGAATGAAAATTAAAATCTCTGTGACACCGATCCTCCATATTCCCCCCCCCCCCCCCCTTCCCCTTCTTCCTCCCTGTCCCCCCTTTTATTTTCTCAGCCTGTCGATTCAGCCTTGCCAGTATGTACATCTGAGCTAGTAAGTATCAATCCCTGGTAATCTACCACCCTATCACATACGGTATACCTGAAGAATATTGTGAAATCTCTCTCTCTCTCTCTCTCTCTCTCTCTCTCTCTCTCTCTGTGTGTGTGTGTGTGTGTGTGTGTGGAAACCAAAGTACACTACTCATCATCCATCTCTATGTACATAATCCGTAGCCAAGTTGCTTACTTAGTTATTTAGAATGCGTGGAACAGAAACAAAAAAAAAAGGGATAGATGATATGGGGCGAGCTTCATTAAACTTCTTACGCGACTTCACACCAGTGACAAAAGTATCATTTGCCAGCTAAGCATGTTATCGCCGTTTTCTATGCCAAGCTATCAAGCTTCTCAGACACTCATACAACAGTAAAGACATGAGATCATGCTAGACTTGCTCGCACAAGAACTCTCTCCTTTCCGTTGTGGCGAACTCTCGGATCAGTGCTTCACCTCGTCTATTCCATTCCTGATATTAAGAATATGGACACGCCATTTTGCCCCGTGTTTCAACCCCCCTTTTCCCCTCTAAACTCCGTCATGTTTACATTGTGCTCCAGACCACTTACGGTCTGCACATGGACAAAGTTTGCCAACCGCCTTTCATGATCGACATCCTGACCGACACATCACCTTGTGACATCCATGACGGCCCTGAAAGCCGGAAGTAACATTGTAACGTAAGTGGCTGAATCCTTCGAGACACATTGATTGTCGACGATTGTGTATGCCTCCGGTGAGTTCGCATAAGCTTGCCGAAAGGGCTAGTTACTTGCGACTTCGGAATCGATCAGAAATGCTGACAAACAGAGATTGTGATACGGCTTGATACTTGCTGCACGCGGTGTCGATTTCCACACTGTCCGGGAGGCTTCTTGGCAGGAATGAGGCGTTCTACTTGACCAGAAATTGTAGTTAAAGCCGAAAATCCTTCCAACACGATGACGCCAACGCCATACTCCGTACGGCATGTCCTCCATGAAAGGAAGACAAAACCCCGAGCTCACGCACTCATGCTGGTCATGCTTTGATCAAGCTTCAGGAGCCTTTCGCTGATCGATCTCGTGGCTGTCAAATCAAATCTGCCGCCAACGTCTCCAGAGGCCCGCCGGTGGAAGCGTCGCGGAATGCCCGAAATATAAGCACTAAGGGATCGGATGAGGGGTCGACAGCTGCCATGTCGTCAGCGATCAATTAAAACCGTCGCCTGTGGTTTATTAGCTGGAAAATCTCAACGAGCCTGGACCCAGAAAGTCGCCAGAGGAGGAAGTCAGGAACGAGATGGCCAATGAACGGTGGGCGTGAATCTGGTGAACGATAGCCTCACGGAGCTAAATGGTACGTTTCTTGTTGCCGAAGGCCAAACTCCCCAGGCGTGGCATGATCCAATAGGCCTCCTGCAAGACCGACATATTCGGCAATAGCCGCAGGCTTTCATGACCTAGATACAACCGTTGCTCGACCCATGATCCTTGGGCACAAGAAACAGCTAGATCCCTGCGAACTTCCACCCCATCGAACTTCCCAGGTCACCTTGAACCTAGCAAGTGAAGCCAGATGCTTTTGTCGTCAATTCACCAGGGCGCGCAACCAGACCTCTGCCCCTCGTACACGAGGGTTGTATAACAAGACGGTCTTGAATGGAGGAAGTAGAATATCAATATAGCCGTCCGTTTCTTGGTAACGTGAGGGGGCAGCGAAGCTGGATCGTACCGAGAGCACCGTTTTTCTTCGAAGACGTGTGGGAGGATGCATGGACGAGGTGAGGTAAATGGCATGGGGGCCCCACTACTCTGAGCCAGCGCGCCTTGAGAGCAACCTTGCACTTCTTGGGAAGCAGGAGCCCGCATGAATTGAGCCGGTGATGTTGATAGGACAGTCTGTGTCGGCAGTGTGCCGCTGTGAAGATGATGCGGATGCGGATATGCTGGAAATCACCCGGAGGAGACCTTGAGTCTGTGACTTCGATTAGGAAGTTTCAGGGAGCGTGAAAGCAATCCATCCCGGGTAGCCGTGTCTTCGCAGTCTTCAGGTGAGGTTTCATTTCCACATGGTTGGTGGAAAGCCAGTACCAGTACCAGTACCACGGCGCGGCGCATCATTGTGACTCTTAATGGTAACCCCGCCCCGCATGCGAAAAGTGACTTTCTGACTGCAACGGTCCATTTCAAGACGCCGAAACATGATAGAAGGTGTGACGATAAAGCCTGCGTAGGCATGGTCAACACCAGCCACGGGCAGCCCCAAGAAGCGGATGTGAAGCAGCTTATCAGCGGCTTGAATCTGCGACCACTTGCATGGACCACCAGGTAGTAGTCACTGACATTTGTCATTGCGCCGAAGTCCAAACATGGCATGGCGGGAGTGAATGACCTTTTAGACGCTGTAGCAAAATCAATTCCTGCACCTAGGATCTTTCCGCCAACCCGGAGATAACGATCGTGACCTCGAGCGCCCCTCTTTGTGCAGAGGGGGTATAGAATTGCGGGCCGTTTCTTCCCATCTGGATGACAGGCTACTTTCAGGTCTCATTCCGAGATTCACTAATGGTTTCACCCCCCATGGGCGGATCAGGAAGACTGCTAGGACCTCGGCCCGGGCTAGGTTCACTGCCGGTGGGCGAAATGCCAGCAGCGTCTTGGGGCAACTCTTCGCGAAGACAAACAGACTCTAGCATGTTGGTCCACTTCCCACTCTGTCCTGCATGGCTGTGTTTCAGGTGTTGTCGAAAATGATCGGCTCGGTAGAATTTCTTTGCATGGTTGCATTCGCCAAACTTGTGTACGCTGGTGAGGTGATCAAGTCGACGATCCCAATCAGGCTGCGGAAGGTTTGGAAATTCCTCCCCACAGTAACCGCAGGCGTCGAACAGAGGGCCTTCTGAGCATATGGTTGTGGGTGTTGACACAGGGTGGTAGGCGGCCTGGTAGTTTGGGATAGCAGCGCAAGACCAGGAGTAACGGCGCAAATGAAGAGAATTCTGATGTCGTTCTGCCTCATTTTTGTTCTTGAAGCGATTGTTGCAATACTGGCAAGAGTATTGTTTCTCCATCTGATGGTTCCTGGGGAGAAATCAGTATTGCATGGCACCTCGAGTAGATGATGCCATGAAAGTGAAGGCATCAGTGAGCACAGAATGTCATCGACTTACCGCAGCTGATCCTCCGACTCAAATTTTTTCGGCTTCTTGGGACAGCAGTCGCATATGTAGGAGTTTCCAACACGATTCAACGGTGGGATACCTATTGGCGGCAGTGATTCAGCTCCAGGAGTATGACCAGACATCGTGCTGTGTATGGATTTTGTATCCAGTGTAACCTGAGGAAGTAGTCGCGACGAGGCGATTGACGTGGCAGGGCTCAACACGGGATGGGCCGAGGTTATATATGCAGGGTGTGCTGGATCTAGCGGTGACTGCCTGTCAAAAGAGGAGATGCTGGTCATGCTGCTCCCAGCAATGGAAAGTGAGATTGACGATGCATATGAGTTTTGTCGCGCGCTCGAAGCCGTCGAAGATACTGATCCATGCTTGGGCTGGTATTTGGCTGCTGGGGAGCGTGCAGATGTAGGCAGGTTGAATTTTGGGAACAAGTCAGAGCACGAGTTGCCACGTGACGGGGACTTTTCGTCCCGAGCCACATCCGATGGGGGCGAGCGAGCCCGGCGTTTCATGCCTTGCTTAGAAGAGCCGCGTCGCACCCCAGAGTCCTGGGACTCGCCGCCCAAATGCAAATTGCGGAGCCCGCTGCCTTCCTCGCCCGCAACGTCGGACTCGGTGTCCGGGAACATGCCATGCTCATAGCTACCGCGTTGAGACCGACTTCCAATGCTCGCAAGGTCATCAGGGCCAGCGAGCGAGCTGCCTATGGACAACAGACCGCTGGGACGAGGCTGCACAAAAAGTTCCGGATCCAGGACGAGCGACGTCGCAGCGCTATCCATTGACGGGCTTCGGTGGTCCGTGTTGTAGTCACGCCATCCAGGTCTTGAGCCGGGCGACAGGCCTGCAGAAGCAGGACTGGCGATCCATCGAGAAACCGGGTCGAAAGAGGCAGGTGGATGCTCATTGGCCGAGAGTAATTGGACATTGGGGTCCTTTGTATGAAGCGACAACTTTTGGGTAAAGGCTGTAGAATCGGCGGAACCAGAGCTTCTCGAGTGGCGAGGAGGCGAAGTGGGTTTTCCAATCTTGGACAGGAGTCTTTGGTCATACGCGTGTGAGGAGAGGTTGAAATTCTGCTGTGCCAGTGGCATATCACCTTGTAATCTAAAATAGAAATCGTAGTCAGCTCTCAAGTCCTTGTTGACGTGCCGAGGGATGCAGCTAAGGGGCGGCAGAACCAGCCCCCACGACAGCCCAAAGAGCCGAGTTCATGCACAAAGATCAGTAACACCCCAATAACACAACGCATCCAAATTTAAATAAGACGATCATGATGAAAGAAGCACGTCCTGACTGACTCGACTAACCTTTGGTTTGCTGGAGTCGGCGAAGAATGCTTGCGGATCATAGGAGGCACATGCGGGCCTGGGAGTTGTATGGTGGCCTGTGAGGGCGATCGCACGGTCGACACAGTGCTTTCCCGGCGGGCGAAGTCATCGTCCAAGTCCATGTCGTCCACATCGCGGGTATGGTCGGAACTCCGTCTTGCTCCCATGTAGCCGCCGTAGAGGCTCGAGCCCGGCTTGATGGGCGCGAGGCGCCGGTTCGGGTTGAAAGGGTCGCTGTTGCCCCAACTCCACGCCACGTCTATGCCTTGCGCAAGCTCTTCATTATATCGTGGTGGTGGTAGTGGCGGAGGTGGCTCGTCAAAACGGGCGCCTGGTATCCTTAGGCCCCCTCGATTGCGGTGTGAGTTGTCTTCGGAGGTGTTGGAGTTTGATCGAGAAGTAGACCCAGATGCAGGAGTCTGCTGTCTGTATGAGAGTGTCCGCGCCGCAGGAGCAGCGGGAGTCCTACGGATATCCATGCCCAGGTTCACCTTCACTGTAACATCGGAAGACCAAGACGATGGAGGCGTTGACAATGGAGCCTGTGTTTCCGGTGTCAAGGTGGCGAGAGCCTCTTTGCCTGGTGCACTGGCCCAAGAACCTCGGCCTGCTTCTCTTCTGCGTTTCAATTCAGCTGACCTAGGCCCGCCCGTCGTGTGCGATCTGGCTCATAGACACCATACGGAGAGGCTCATTCGTCAAGGCTGGCAGATGTTTGACCTCGACGGGTGGAACAACAACTTGGTCAAATCCTGGACGACCGAGTCCGGTCGGGGGAAGCGATATGGCAGGATATAGCGGTAAGGACAGTACGTAGAGCAAAAACTCTAGAGGCGTCGAGGACCCAAGAGTTGGAAATAGGGCGAGCACCAGTCAGCGGACCAATATAGCATATGAGGGAGCGACAGGGTGCCACCGAGGGGGTTGTTTGAGGGATCGAGGCGAGCAACAAGCGGCCGTCAAGCGAGGAGTGGTAGGAAAGGATGAGGATCGTTGGACATGGCTGCAGTCAGTCAGTCAGTCAGTCAGTCAATCAATCCGGCCGTCAGTGCAGAGGATGGTGGCAGTCGATCCGTCGGCAGGGCGCACTGAGATTCGATGAACGGCTCGATGGGATGCGATGGGATGGAATCGCAGGCAGCGCCTAAGCCCAGTCAGTGGTCGTGCCAAAGGTATCCGTTTCCCAGAGCCAGGGTTTGGTGGTGGTGGTGGTGGTTTAGTGGTTGTAGGGCAGAACGATGGAACGTGGGAAAAACGCACAAAGCGGGTCGACGGGGCGAGGTGCAGCTGAAGCTGTATGTACGATATTGTACTTACATACATTAGCTGGAAGATGTACAGTAAGTTAGTGTGTCGTACTCCACCAGGTTTGATGTTATTTTTTTTTCCCTCCTGACGACGATACGAGGCCCGAGTTCCCAGTAGCGCTGGCGGCGCCAGCCAGGGACCAGCAGCGCCTCGGGCGGGTGGCAGGCTTGGGCGAGCAGGGATTAGGCCAGGAGGCTAGCTACAATAGTGCCTAGGTTCTATTGTAGGTTACCTGGGTAGGGGCCCAAGGGTCTTTCTAGGCGGCAGCACTGCGATGTGCTCTAGCCTCTGCACTGGGTACCTAATCTGCAAGAAGTGTGTGCACTGTGTACAGAGTTGGGAACGGAGTGCCTAGTAGACACCTACCCAGGTGCCTACTGTAGGTCTTGCAACGCCTAGAACCGAGGCTGTGTTACAAGTAGAATGCTAGTACAAGTACACCAAGGCAAAGGCGTTAAATGCTCGTATCGTTAGCTGAATGCGATCTTAGCTTGAGGTATCTAGTACTGTACTGTACTGTACTGTATTGTATTGGAGGTACCTGGGCCTGGGACTTAGTAATAGACTAATAGTGCCCCCCATCCCCCCCAGGGACTTGACCACAATAGGTACCTCAACGTTTGCACATGGAAGTTGGCATCTGGCAGCTAGGACGGAGTACGGAGCACGGAGTACGGAGCACGGAGTACGGAGCACAGAGTACACTGCGACCTCAATCCCTCCACCCGCTACAAGAGGGAAGGTGTACGGTACCTATACCATTGGATAGGCTGCGATACCGTGTGTGTACCTACTTATGCCTGAGGTCAGGTCAGGTAATGTACGGTAAGGCCCATCCCTGGCCACCTTGCATCCGCTAGACACATACTCCGTACAGCACAACCAGCTGCTCCTCTTAGTATAACCTGCACAAGGCTCTCTTGACCAGTCAGCGTTCCGCGTACCGACCTGGAACAACTCCTCCTGCAACCTACAATAGTACCGCTCATTGCGGCACACGCAGCGAATCCTCGAGCTCCCCACGAGTGGTTCAGCCCTACGAGGGGTGTTCGAAGAGGCTTCTCCCGCGGTGGTCAGTGGAGATTTGCAGGGGGCCTCGCTTCAAGGGCTCATCCTGGACCTTTGTCTGACCTAAAACCTGCTAAGAGTCTGATGGACCTTGGAACCTCGGAGTCTGCTTTTCTCTCGCTTTGCCTTTGCCTTCTCATCATCTTACCCCATTTTAGCATCATCCTGCGACTCAGTTCTTGTTGCTACACCTGCCTCGTTGGGTTGGCTAGTGTCACTGATTAATTGCACTCGTATTTTTGGAATCGAGCCACCAGTCCGTGGGAACGGGCTTTCTTTTGCTGGTCGAGGCATACAGTAAGTGCTTCGAGCAAACTGTAGAGTGGATGCGGAAGAACGACCCCATGTTCCGCAAAGAGGCCACTCCGTTCCCCCTCGGGTGCTGGTTACGAGGACTCCATTACTGACCGCCCAACAAGGGAAAAGGAATCAAGAAGCCTCCTCGCAATTGCGAAAACTCAAAAGGGAAGCCGTGGATAGACTTCGCCGTCAGAGCTGAGCCCGCACACTTATTTGACATACAACTGTACATACCGACCCAGCTGCATGGGGAATCAAAACAAGAGGTTGTCTTACCAAGGAACCCGTCACTCGCTGATCGCGTAATGTTCGTACGCGCTGGTCTGGAACTCGGGACGTTGATTTGTACCTCAATTGTGCCACCGTAGCCCTATGAAGCCTTCTGGACACAGACATCCCCCCGGACCCAGAGAGGCAAGGAGGCAAACTTGCCAGGGCCTGTGATTTGTAGCCTCTGAATGCTTATCCCACTTATCCCAGTGGAATGACATGTGGCCAGCCCAGTACGACAGTATGTGTCTGTAGATGTGTACACATCGTCTCACCATTCGTCGTCGACGCGCGCCGACTGTCTCGGTCTCAGCTGAGCCTTGCTCGCCTTGCCCGGCCTTGCGCCCCTTGGCCTCCGGAGGTGGGCCACTCAAGCGAAAGCCGTGCCGCAGGAGTGCTTAGCTGCTTTGCGATGAGGTAACCTGCACGGCTTGCTTCGCTTCCACCGCCACCCCTTCGACTCCCCGTATATAGATGGTAGCTGCTTGGTATACTTAGCATGCTCTGTGTACATATTTTGCCGCCCGTCCTGAGGCATCAAAGCTGGCAGCAAACCCAGGATACGAATGCGGCGAATCCCGCAACTGCCGAGGCAAGTTACGAGCGTCAATACGAGGGCCAAGGTTTGTGGCTTGACAGTAGCAAAAGCCTTCGCTGTCTGCCAGAGCGTTGACCAGACGAGGTTAGTCCGGTGCTCATCCTTTGCGGTGCGTTGTGACAGCCTGTGATACGAGGGGTCAACGTCATAAGGCTTGGTGGATGCTGACACCGGGACACGAAGCCTCGTAATTGTACTGATCTCGAGAAAGCATCGCATCCTTGCTAAACATACAAAGGGGTCAGCAGGATCTGGTCACCGGACTGGTCCGACTGCTCGATGCCTGGCTGGTGTCAGAATCCCAAAAGGCCTCACGAATCGGCGGGCCCGCCTTTCGCGTTCTCTCCTTCTCCGAGATTATACTCTCAACTTCGTGTCTCTGTGGACTGTGTTGCTGACCGCCGAAACGTAAAGACTGCCGCGGCGCAATCATCCCTTCTTGGACTACAACTGGTGGCCGTGGGGCCGTGGCTCTCAGGATCATGCTGTTGTGGATATCTCAAGCCAGAATGGCAGCTTCTGTTTCCGTGACTCCATGATCGCCAATCAAGCCCCTGATTAACACTCGGGAATGTGTCTCAGGTCGCCTGGAGCACCGTTCACTGGTGCTATTTAGGGTTCACCATGATTTCGAGTCAACAAGCGATACATCATACAATACGCAAGGGACAATTGATATTGCAATGGATGAGATCTCCCGGCACCTTGCTCACTCTTAGCGGCAGAGTGGCCATTCCCAGTGGTTGTGTATTACGGCAGATGGTCCCCTCTGATTGCTGCCATGTGGATCGAGTACTTTTAAAGTACATCTCTACTCCCATTCCGGTGTCGTGGAGTCAATGTGCCAGTGGCCAAGCGCGTTTACCAACTGGACCTGCCTCGGCATGGCTGGGGTAACAAGCAATGAGTGGGTAGGCCCCTTTGCGCAGCATGCGTGAGGCCAGAAGAAGAAATGTCAGGGTGGAGATTTGGTCAACTAGAACATAAAGAGGCAAGTGAGTATGGGATGAAGCTTCTGGAAGCCAACGCCAACGTTTTAGGTCGGGCCTTGACCACGGAATCCTGACATCGGAGCAAGAATCCAAAGCTGGGTATAAGGCCGGTGCATAGGTAATGGTGAATTTATATGTAGCGCTACATACGCCAGGGGCATTGTTCGGATGGACGGATCGTAATGTGACATTGGATAGGCGATGAATGGTACCACATCAGTGGCCTGGACTTGAGGACCTACTGGCAAGATCTTGATGTTGCAATATCGAGTCTGTGGTCAGTTCCTGGCTCGAACCGGTATCTTCAAGGCCTGTCGACCATCCCAAGGCGTCAACAGTCGAATTTCCAACATCCCAATGACCCGCCCAAACAAATTGCATGGGATGAAAAGCAGAGAGCGCCCAAAGCTCACGTTTCATCCGACACGTTGGCGGCATCCAAGCCCAGCACCTACGGCAATGCTAAGCCAGGAATGGTTGGGCAGAGTCAAGCATTGATGCGTCGTGAACTGTGGACGATCAAACCGGATTTGTTTTCCAGGTTCCTAGAGAGAACTGTGGAGTGCAAGAGTGCTCTAGGATCAAAGATGTCAGCTCTACGAGTAGAAAGTACTTGACTCTGAGTCTTCACTTCTCGCAACACCCGAGGCCGGTTACGCTGCTTAGTCATTCAATATCAGCGGCCATCACGTGACACCTTTCTGCCGAGGCCCGGTTGCTGACTAAGGTCGAATCCGCAGCCTCGGCGCAAGGTTGATAAACTTGATGGATCTGAGATTTCACCAATTTTACAAAGGACAGGTAGATTGTGAAACTTCGTTCATTAATATTGGTCGAGGAATTTCGACTTCTAATACACACACCAGCGGAGCGAACAAGTCGTTCCAGTGCGCAGTCGTTACCACTAATCCGCCAACAGCCCGAGCCATCCTTTCCCATCGGATTTTTACCTAATATTTTCTCTGGTCTGTCACCCTTTTGTTTCCCCGTTCGGCCCTGAAGCCATAGAGCTGAGGTTGGCCTGACTATACATCCATTATCAAGATGGATGCTCCAACCTTGCCCAGTAAATGTCCTGGGTACAATATCTACATCGATGGGTAAGTTGGCACACAGTCCGATCTGAAACCATCCAAGCCCCTTGATCTGCTCGAGCAAGATCGGTATGCTGACTTAAGACGGTACTGCAGGTTTCAAGCTTTGCGTCGGCCCCAAGTTCTTCAAGCATGCAACATCACCCATGTTGTTTCTGTTATTGATTGGAAATTCAAACCAGGCTGGGACCCGCTACGTGGAGTTCAGCATCTGCATATCCCCCTGGACGATGTCTACGACTCCAACATCCTAGAATATTTCCCTCGGAGCAATGCCTTCATTCACGAAGGCCTGAATTACCGGTCCACCAAATCTTCTGAAGGACTTCGTGAAAGCGGAGTTCTCGTACATTGGTAGGCTGACACCTCTTGCCTGTGAATCCTCATTTTTCTGCCTTCAATGCGCATCGAGTGGTGCAGCATCCCCTCTGGTTCGGCGATGCCGGCTCTATGCTTTGCATTTTGCGCATTCAGAGAGCCACAACACCCAAAGACCCTCGCATTGACCGTTCACGTCATTTCTGAGTGGGCCTGGTCCACGAGTCTCAAACGCAATGTTTGTTACGAGACTTTACTCCTCGTACGGCCTTCTTCTCCAGCTCCGCCCCTACGCAATCCGGTGCCGCCGATACCAAAATCACCATTCCCACTGCTTCTGTGTACGCCTGGCTTGTGTGGGCGATCCAATGTCACCACTGAAACACTTCCCACCACGGCTTGGCAGGATTTCGCCACGCTGAAGAGTCCACGCCACAATGGGCCGCGTGTCGGTTGTGCACCGCTCTATCAGCACGGTCCTTTTGTCAAGAGCCGTTTCGACGTCTTTTTCTTAGCCGAGCTTGACACACGATTCTCTCCAGACCCAGCAGCCGGGACAGCAAAATTCGGGTTCTTTTGTAGTCACGTGAGTTGCGCTTGTTGCCGCAAGGCTGGAGAGAGTCAGCAAACGTGACGTGAGGCTGAGAGATATCGGTGAAATGCATTATTTCGTGAACTTGCCAGGTCATTCCACCCCGTTTAAAGCAAAGCTAACATTGTGTGTCAATAGTGCTATGGGCGTTTCCAGGTCAGCCACCGTTGTTCTAGCCTATCTGATGTGGATATCACGTCAACCCAGAACCATTCAACAACCAGAGAAGGAATCATCATCAGGAAACGAGGGAAATGATGACTCTACTCCGGAGATGATCTCTCTTCCACCTACGCCTCTAACGGTTGATTCTGCCCTGGCCCTTCTTCGCGAAGGACGGCCCCACGTCGAACCCAATTCTGGATTTATCAAGCAGCTGCGCATGTACGAAGCAATGAATTGTCCCACCACTCAGGAACAACTAGAATCACAAAAGATATACCGCCGCTGGATTAATTCCCGCAATGTGATGGATGCGCTGAGCTCAAATCGCGCCCCGGAGATGGCCAACATAACCTTCCGAGATGAAGAAGACGACAGCGACGACGAGTCGAACTCGAAGATCCATGACCAAATGGGAAGCCTCAGCTTGTCGGGTAGCGATGCCGAGATAACGAATCCCGACATATCCAGCTCGTCCTCGCCAGATGATGCTGCATCACCAGCATCAGACATGGAATTGAAATGTCGCAAATGCCGTCGGCTTGTTGCCAAATCAAATTTCATTATTCCACACAAACCGCCTCCACATCGTGATCCGTCTGCTGGCGCGTCCTCTGAGGCATGCGCACACATCTTTCTACACCCCTTGTCCTGGATGCGAAACACGCTGTCTCACGGCGACTTGGACGGGCGTTTGTCCTGTCCGAACCCGAGATGCGGCGCGAACATTGGCAAGTTTGCTTGGCAGGGCTTACGATGCAGTTGTGGCGGGTGGGTGACACCAGGCTTCGGCATTGCCAGAAGTAAGGTGGACGAGGCCCGTAGTAGCAGGAGGGGGGCAGGGCCGAATGTGCAAGGTTCGCCTGTGCCGGGAAATGCAAATGCAGTGAGATTGCCTCCTGGGATGAGGAGAGCGAGTGAGAATGGAAACCTGTGAGAGACCGCGACATCGTTCCCGATGGACTTAGCTATCGCGTGAGGACCTGCCCTCGGGGAAAGCATCTTCCCTGACAAGACAGCTCTCCCCGAGGATCTGGGATCTGCCATTGCCCCCAACTAGTCACGCACTCAAAAACATGGAAATCTATCTCTACCCTCATGCTTCGAAATGAACACAACTGTCTCCAGAGTATTAGGGGAATCAATGCGGTTTTGCCAGGAGGGACGCCTTAAGCATTCGAATTAGTGGGCGCGGAGGATAAGTCCTGTTTCCCTCTTAGATTCTCTCAACCTCGGGTCTTCCGTTTCCCGATTGACGACTTGTGGAAACTACCTATCTACATATTATTCGACGTCGCAAAAAGCCACCACGCCAAAGGGAGAGAAAGATCTTAATAACCTTATCTCCGATTTCACCTCTCAGAAACTGTTGATACTCGCCTGAAACGACAAAAACGTCTCACGCCACAACAGAAAGCTTACGTGCATTATCAAGCCCCTTTGGACCACGCACGACCGCATACTCGTAAGATCAACTGTGGAGCGAGGATTCCAGGACGACATCTCTCGTCCACACCTCCACAACGTAATATGATGCGCGGGGCCTTGGACGTAGGCACGAGCACGAGCACGAGCACAGACAAAGACGGTCTCCCTCGCCGGCGAACCGGACGCCACATCACATCACCCTCCTATTTCTCTCTCCTTCTTCGGGTTCCGAAATGGGAAGAACATCCCCTTGGCTCCACCCCAAGAGCGGATGAATGAAGAACATGGCCAGATACTGCTGCACCCGGGTGTACCTTGCGAAGGAAAAGCAAAAAAAGAAAAACTTCCAAAAAGTCCCAAAATGGACGATGGCATCCATCCATCTCATCTCATCTAGTATTTTGGCTCCGAAGGAAGCCGGTGATCACGAATCATGACAAATGCAGTAGAAAGCAGCAGCACAAGAGCCCGGCAAGCAAGCCACAGTTTCTCCTTTGAGGGGGCCATCGAGAACGAATACGAGATTGCTTCCGACTCCCGTCGAGTATCGGCCGATGCCTTTGCTGTTAGCAGCGACTACCTAAAATTTTTCGAAATGTATCGTTAGGTACCTTATGCCTGGGGTTTGTTCATCACAATCTCACAATTGCTATCTCGATACCATGACGGTGGATTTCCTCAAAACTGGTCGAACTAGTGCAGCCAACGTCTTATCTGCCCAGAGCTATCATATCCAATCTGCGTTTGGAGAACGAACAGGACCTACCCAACTAGGAAACAATGGGAGCACGGGTATAGAGTGACTCAGTTCCGTACCGGATAGAGCAAGGCGATATTCCGTGTGTGATTTGGAAGTTGGACCTCAAAAAAAAAGGCCAACCATATTAACTCGGGCCCTGGTCTTGCCCGCCTAATCCCAACAAACACAATGGCTCTAAACCAGGAGCAGCCTAGACACGAGAGGAAAAGAGACGAAACAACAGACAACCGACGCCTTCGTGTCTTGTCCATTCCTAGGATGATCAGGTGTGCTTGGTTAAACAGTAGACCACATGAGATGGTCCCCAATGAATGGAATACAGAATTGTCCCATCGCAAGGCTGGAATTCAAACCGAGCCTTTACTCTTTCCACTGGCGCGTTTTAGTTCGGTTTCCATATGGAGTAACAAGTGGTGTTGTTGCGAGCAACCGGGTATGCAAACTATCATCAACACCGTTCTATTGTCCCCCGTTCTCGCATTCTCTTGTCTTGCATTGACGCGACTCTCTCGGCCGACCAGCGGCTTGGCTTTCGCTCGCAATTTCGCCGGTCACGTACGGAGGATGCAGCTGCCGAAACCAGACATCGTTGTCGCATACTGAGTACAATGTGAATATAAGGATGTCAAGGACCAAGATTCACAGGGGCACAGACATCTCCACAGTCAGCAAACCGGTCAAAATTTCGTCCGCTTTCGTCCTGAAGAGTATGTTGACTGTAAAGAAGCTGCGATGGAGGGACTCCGAGAGTACCTCCTGGCCGCTGGCGAAGCTAAAGCTCGTACTCGCTTATCCCCCCCTCAATAGCTGACGCTCAGACTCGGGCCGACAGAGCCCTTGTCAAGCCTAAACTCTCCCATGCAAAGCAAACCCCCCGGTGGACTTGACAACCAGGATCGTACGCGGCCTGTTCTAGGCAAAAGCTCAATCTGAGGATTCTGTAGTTCAGCTGGCCGTCTTACACTGTTGATGCCAAGTACGAAGGGAGGGGGGAAGCTTTTGGCTAAGATGCCTGGGTGGTTGCCAGGGATCAACCAATGGCTAGAGTCACTTCCTCACGATAGAAGAAAAGATGCAAGGGTCGGACTCGTAGCTCCGATACAGAGTGGGAAAACCGTTTTTGGGTCCGTCGCACCTGAACATTGTACACTTGCGTTATCTTGCTCGCATCGAACTCTGCCGTCAGCCTGCCGGGCCTCGGGCCATCCACCAGCACCTCATCGGCGGGGTGTCTCAGCCTTGTAGGGCGGAACTCAAGGTAGATGCGGTGGAAAGTCTCGAGGCTCGTCCCATGGCGTTGTTTTCGAAGCGGGGAAGAGCAGCAGGACTCCACCACACACGAGAGGGCCAACCGGACTGCCCTCGTCTATCCGTACCCGCGTACAAAAGTATGTACAACGACCTTCAAAAGTCGGCCCAAGGGGACTACGGTGAGTTTTTGACTAAAATGTGGGAAAGGATCCTTCGAGGCTGACATGGCTGGGAAACGGGATGAGAACCATCGAGTAGGCCGACGTTCCCAGTCTCCATCACGAAACTCTGCTAACTCGAAGCGTCGAAGGATTTGCCTGGTCCCTCCGTACGCTGACTCAAACCACTCGGCGACGCCGACGGTACAAGTGCGGTCGTGGTGTTTTTTTTTTCGAGACCATTTCTTGTATGACTGTAATGACGAGAACGAATACAAGGTCGAAACAAAGAGCCCTTTCAGAAACATATAGCGTGCGACCGCCGAACGCCCAAGTTGGAGTGAGTCTCGCACGCCCGTGTCAAATCGAACAACACGTGCCAACGTTCGCCAGTCTGGCCCCCAACCTTGAGAGCAATAGACGGAATGTTTTGTGATGAAATAGAGTAAAGACTTGTCTGAAACCAATAAAGGCCCCTGCCCAAAGGTTGGTCGAAAGCGTCAGTCATTCTTCAACACACACAAGACTTTGCTGCTACAAACATCGACCTCCATTCAGCCTCGTAAGACATCATCTCCGAGGTGAGAACCGCCAAAATTCCGTTTCGATGTACGATCCAGGTGTTGCGGGTGCGTAAGCAACTCCTGGAGAGCAGATCGAGGCGTGTCGGGAACATTGCCTATTGGGACGACGGCAGTATCGACTACAGGTTGGTTCTCCTCGACCTCCGTACTTCCAATGTCTACTTCGTACAATTAATTGGTGTTGTCCATGAGATAGCACACACACATGAGCTAGTACCGTCACCGAACGCCACTTTCGCCATGGTCTTTCCTCGGCGGGTGGCCGTATCGTGCAAATGAATGCTTGTAACACAACAGCATGTGCATGCATCAGCTGGACGTAAGTTGCGCGACGTGAGACTCTGGTGGTGTGTATCTCACGAATCAGCTGTACGTAGATACGTGTCACTGTCGCAGACGTTGGAGAATGGTTCTGGTGGAGGTAGGCCACCATTTGAGGTGCTCGGAAACCTCAATCGACGCCGACTGCGCTAAGACCACGGATTCCTGTCACTCGTGTAAGACTGCAATGTTCATGGCTGCCGTGAGTTCGCTTCAGCGATGGCCATCGAGAAACCTGGCCGTCGGTTCCGGCGACCAAGACCGATGGGGAGGTCGAACACGCTGCGTAGCCCAAAAAATGGGAAAGTCTAGTTTCAAACCATGTATACCCGGGTACGGTAGCGCTGGGCTGGCAAATACACAGAGGCAGTTTTCTGTGCTGATCAGCACAAGACCGATTCACAGACCGCAAAGGGCATGTGATGATCGCTTCAAGATGCTCGGGAGTGACGCCCTGTCATCTCGCGAGACAGCTTTGCAGCGTTTGCAACACCTGCTGTCGAGCGATGTCGCCTCGAGGTGCTCCTGGGAAGAAGTTTGTTGTCTGTTATCAAGTGGTGTCGCCTGGAGGTGCTGCCGCGAAAAAAGGTTGGTGTATGATATCAAGCGACGTCGCCTCGCGGCGGTGCCGGGAAGAAGTTTGGGTCTCTGATACGCTGCTGATTCCGCTTTGCGATCTCCATATTCCGTTGTCGGTCAATTCTCATTTGGAAAAAGTTTCTGATTGAGATGATCAGCCGTTCGGATCTCCATGTTGCACAGATCAGGAAGATGACATACTTCTGCAACGCATACACACGGGGCAGGTCCTCCGCTTTGCTACCCAGACCTTCACCCGCCTGGAGAGCTTTGATCTGGGCACTTGGTGTTACGAGCCGGATTCACACCTCAACGGGGTAGAATAATCCTTACCTTCTCGTCCCTTTCTTTCTCGGCCTTATCGTCGTCGTCGTCGTCGTCGTCGTTATCCTTTTTCTTGTCCTTGTCATCTTTGGACTTTTTCTTCGCTTTCTTCTTCTTTTGCTTTTCCTCGTACTCTTGCTTCACCTTTTCTATCTCCTTCTCCCTCCATTCTTTCTTTTTCTTTGCAGCCTCCGCTTCAGCATCAACAACAGGCGAGGCAAAGCCCCTGTCAGAGAGGTGAGACGGGCAGATGTAGAAAAAGTCCTAGCGAAGACACGTTGGAATTGGAAGAGCAAAGAGCGTTCACGCCTACATAGACTCCTTACCTTGTTATCTGGTGTTATGAGGACTTTGACGCTTGGTTTGTAGCAGACAAAACAGGCTTTTGACGAAGCTTCGGCCACCGTTCGTAGATGGTAGACGTTTGCAAATGGTAACGACATCTTGGCTCGATTGAGAAAGGCGATCAAGGCATGTAATCAACGGTCTGCATTGACTATGAAAGAATCCGTGTTTAGAATCAACATGGATGTTGTTGCTGTTGTTGGAAAAGGTGATAAAGAAAGGCGGTTTGTCTGGTCGTCGAATCGACCTCGGTGTTCCGTGTACGAGTACGATTTAAGCTAATCCGTTTGGGCACTAGTCTCGTCATGGCCCGGAAAATGGTTCTTCCATGCCAGCTCTTCTGCTACTTCGCCAACGTCCGAGCCTTCTCACTCCGACGACACCATACAGTTGTGTCGGGGTGACTCTTTGCAGTGTCCCAACTGAACCGAAGAGAATATCACCGACCGTGGCACCGGGGGAGAAATCCAACGAGCGCTCACTACTGGTAGGTCACCGAGATCTGCTGCCGAACGGTTTCGCGAAACACCAAATGAAACTGCCCGCCTACCTTTTGGAGATGTACATCTCACAAAACCACGGCACTTCGCACGCCATAAAGTCGTGCTGGCGTAGGTTACGCGGGGCATCGAATGTGTAGACATATGGTGAGTCAAAGGCAGAACTGCTTCGGTAGCTCGTCCCGGACGCCTGAAGGACAATGACAAGTCTGGCCGAAACGGTTTTGCCTGCGGAGGTTGATGCATCACTTCCCATCCCCAGATCACGAACCGCGTCAGCGATCCTTGTATGGTACTCGCTCATGTTTGACTTTCTTCCTGGTCCAACTGTGGCGTTCACCGCCCGACCAACGTGGACGACTTGCATCATCTCAGACTCGCTGTCCAAGCAGGACTTCTGAATATCTAGAGGCTCGGACTTTTGGTGATCTGGCTACATCGGTGTGCTCTCAAGGTTGCTGATTGTGTACGTTACACGAGACCACCATTTTCAAACGACTTTAAAGTGTGAAGACGACGCTGTCGACTCATCGGGTCCGTCTGAGGTGAACAGCCTTGCACTTCCATAAGCCTCCGAATGGACGCAACACAAGAGAGATGAAAGACGGACCGCGATGACAAAGGACTCTCGGTTTCGACTAGAGAAAAGCCGGCGATTGACAATCCTTGCATGCCGTTGTTCAACCTTCCAATCAGCAAGCAGGGTCAACTTGCGTCGAGAATCTTGCATTTTGGGGCCCCTGTTCTACACGATCGGCGACAAAAGCCACCTACAGCATAAATCACCTTGCAATGGTTGGGGCAAGGCGCACGTGCCGTGGAAACATCAGAAGGGTCACACTGGGAATCCAATCCCTGGCCATGCCCGAATCAGACTCGTGATTCATCTCATGATGATGAGGATGATGTGGTCGATGAGGATCTAAAACCAGTGGTGGTTTAACCAGCTCGGTGCCATGTCCGACTCCCAAGGAGCGATGAGATGGGACGACCTCCAGACAGATCAGAGATCAGATGAGGGAAACGACCAGAGACTTGAGAGAGGGGAAGAAAGACCGGGGAGGGGGTGGGTAGGCCTTTTCGTCTCCCAGAGAAGTTGCCACGGGGAAGAGGAGGGCTTTCGGGCGAGCATATGAGTACACGAGTGATATATATATACGGCCCCTATCCCCGGTCGATGCTGGCCAACGATACCATCCCCCACCCCCTTTTTTCCCCCCACCCACAATATGTCTCGTCCTTCAGGTACGTATGTATGTATGTATGTATGTATGTGAAGACGACCTCGACGGGGATCGGTGACTGTCCGGAGAACACGGTACGCATTTGTCCGGGCAATGGGTGCCGAAAGAACACGGTTGGGAAAAACCATCCAGACAAAAGGGGAGAGACACACACACACACACACACACACACACACACACACACACACACACACACACACAAAAACATCGTATACGACCTGTACTCGATGAACCTTACGACCAGAGAGAAAGAGAGACGCTGAGGCCGAGGGGAAAAGGGGGGAGGGGGCAGGGGGCTCCAGACTCACGATGAATGGATATGTTGTCGGAGTGTCGGGTGCACGAAAAGACAATTTCGATTCCAAGCAATCTCTGCCAGATCTGGGCAAAGGTTCCATCTATCCTTTGTTGTTTTAGAAGAACAAAAAGTCTATATCGCCTTTGAACGGTGGATGCGCAGAAAAACAAGGCTGGATGAAAACAAGATTTCAAAGTTCGGGGGGAAAAAAAGTAAGACAGAAGCCATACACATTCAACTATTATTACTTTAGCCAGCTCAAAAAAAAAACGAAACCCTATGGTGTGCTTGTGTGTGTGCGTGCGTGCATAGTACATCTTGGTATCGCTTCCTTTCATTTCCCGTCTCAAAGTCGTAGTCCCCCATCCCTGATATTGCTGGCGGCAGTTCCAGAGCGTATCCTGCCCCTCGGTGCGGATGTATGGAATCGAAGACCCATCTCTCTCTCTCTCTGTCTCTCTGTCACTCTCTCCTGTAGCCATTACACAAACTCCATTCCGACTTCATCTCGCATCCTCTCCCCCCATCTCGACTGATGAGCTTTCTGACAACCTTCCCAACCTGAAATCTAGGATGGAGAAAACAGTTCTTGTAGAACCTCAGCTGTACAGAGAGGGAAAAAGAAGTGGCAACTATGAATACAGCGAAAGTGACATGGTCCCCCAGTATGATGTGCGCAGGCTCGAAAGGACCGAAACAGATAGCCTCCCATAGTACAAAAAGACGTGACAAAAACAAAAAAAACACAGACAGCCACCCCAGTTACATTTCATTCAACCGTTTCTGCACTTCAAACCAGAAGGCACTGATCGCCTGGACCAGAGCGAGCAAAGCCGCGACCGATCTCAATAAAGATTTTGCTCAAACAGCCACCCAGTGGGTATCCATGGAAAATCGAGCCTCCCATAAAGATTCGCCGCCGAATTTCGAGTAAAGACCGATTGTTGGTGGGGATAATTCGACTAACAAGGAAAAAAAGGAAATGTTGGGTTGCCCCGAAAGTTGTATCTTTTTGGAATCAATAGGAAAATATGGTTGACAAGGTGCTTAGTGTTGTTTAAGGATGACGAGCGAGTACAGCGTATCCGTTGTCGTATTCTGAGCAGAGCAATAGGTGCCAATGCTCCGAAGATACTCTGTGCACGTTGAAGTGTTGAGCAGACTTGTGTATTCAGAGCTCTCCCTCTACTTCTTGCCGTCGAGTTTGCTCAGCATTTCGTTGTCATTTCTGGCGCGTTGTTCAGGAGGCACCCCGGCCGTGGGATTGCCAAGCATATCGTGCACCTTCATGCTGCGGTTATTTTGACCCGGTGGCGGAGTTCGCCCGTCGTCGTGGACGGGTGCGTGGTGCGGCGAATTGAAACTATGTGCCGATTGAGGCGTCAACCCCTGTGGCGGGGAACCCGTGCCCTTTTGAGACTGGGCGCCGTTAACATAATGGGTCTGCGGCTGGGGATGAGATTGATAGCTCATGTTGGAGGTAGCCGGAGAAGTCGGGGCACCGCTGTTGGGAGCATACTCGTAGCTACCGCTACTGTTGGCACGAGAGTCATAGGTGCTGTGACGAGGGCGAGAGTTGGGATGAGGAGACTGAGACGAATGAGTGTTCTCGTTATGCGGGTCATCATCAGGAGGGGGACGCTTATGACTGACACGATCATCATGTTGGGCGGGTTGAGCCTGCCCCTGAGGGTCATACGGAGATCCAGCCGGGGGATAGGGAGCCATGCCCGGAGGTGGTGGGTACGAAGAGTAGGATTGCGGAGGAGGATACGCGTGAGGTTGAGGCGGAGGATAATTGTACGCGGGTTGTCCATGAGGTCCAGCAGGTCCCAAGGGTTGTCCGTGAGCACCGTACAGCATAGGCTGTTCTCCTTCACGCGGGTAGTGTCCATTGCGTCCGTCGGCGGCCCCGGCCACAGGAGCGCGAGCAGCGTTGGGTCCGTAAACAGCGTTGGCAGGCACAAAGGCGGCTTGCGAAGAGACCGGATGGAACAGACATTGTTGATTGAAGCGCACACAATTCTGGCAGCGGCCGTCGGGCGAACTGTCGTAGCCTGAGCAGCGAATCTAACCTCCGTTAGCTTGTCACGTCCTTCACATGGTCGTCCCGGACATGCTCACCTTTCTCTTTCTGCAATACTTGCAGGCTATCGCCGTACGTTGCCGCGGGGCCGCCGCCGCGGGAGGTGGTGGCGGCGCATAGTGCTGCGGAGGATAGTAGCCTGGAGGGGGATATGGCGGAGGGAGGCGATAGGCGTCCGGGTGCATCGGCTGAGGCGGTTGACCTACATCCGCTCGGGGCGGATAGCCATAACCTTGGTGTTGAGGATCCTTGTGCAATGTCAGCGGCGTTTCTGGTACCCTCGGATTGACCTCTCGACTCACCGGATAGTGAGAAGGAGGCGGATATGCACCATGCTGAGGCGCCCACGAGCCAGGAGGAGGGTATGAATGTGCGGCTCTTGGATCCGGATACTGGCCTGATCGCGCTGGGTCTGGCGGAGGATACGGGTTGCGCTCGTCTCTCGGAGGGGGTCTGGAGGGAGACTGCGCCGCGTAATAGCCACCTTGACTCGGGTCGTCCGGAGGGGGATACTGAGGACGTTGAGGCTCCCTGGGGTCGGCCATTTGTGCCATGATCAACGATGGTGATGGGTGAAGAGAATCCCAAAGGGAACGTAACACAAGGCCTCGGGAAAGAAACCGAGGCTAAATAAAACCGGGCAAAGAAAGTTACCGTCGAGGCGTGGGGTGAAAGAGTCGGCTCCCAGAGCGTTTCGCAAGGAAAGGTTCGAAGGAATATCGACCTCAGAACCAGCTTCAGGTCGACAGCAGAGGAGGATGCGCAGTCGCAAGCACTGCACGGCGAGGGAAAAGATGGCGAGGAAGGAGAGAGAGGGAGGGAGAGAGACAAGTCCTGCTAGTGAGCGTGCGAAGCGATGTACCCCCCGATAGATATTATTTGCTTGGGAGGGCGGAAAAAGTTTGGGTCGAGTCGTGGGCCCTGGCAGGAGAGATGATCAGGTGTTCGTGGTGGTAGCGGGATGACGGCACGAGGTTGGCTGAAGAGCCGTTGGGGGTGGTTGAAGAAGGGAGGGCGAAGGAGAGCGGTAGCGGTGGTCTTGAAGGGTGCGGTGCGTGCGTGAGAAAGGTGAGAAGTCGAGGTGAGAGTGGACAGGTTGGTGAGAAAGTGACAAGCTGAAGGATGACGATGATGGGAGGGAGCGGCAGTCGACGCGGACTGATTGGAGCTGTGGGGAGCGAGAGGCTGCTTGTTAAGCTGCGTGGCAAGGCGTGCGGCGCGGCTTATAGGCTGGCTGGGTCGCTGCAGGCACCGTCCAGGGATGCCAGGGATGCCAGGGATGCTGTCGAGGAGGGTCCCTAGGTGCACCCGGAAGCCTGTGGGAGGGAGGGGGGACGCTAGGCGGTGGGCGACAGGTCTTCTGGAAAGCCTAATCGTGCGAGGGCGGGCAGCTGCTAACTGAGTAAGGCTTTCCCGGCGAGTCGGAAGGGAGGGCGGTAGCGCAACCAGGCGTGTGCCTAAGCAAGGGGTTTATCTGCACTGCCAGAGCGGCTCGGCACAGCGGAGGCGACGATGATGATGTGACCTCGTGCTGGGCCCCGGGCTACTGACTATTGCAGTGGTCGGTCAGTCTGTGCTCGCCAGGACAGAACTACTGCTGATAGCGGCGCGCACTGGGCACGTTCGACTGCTTTGGTCGCCGGCTGAGGGAGGGTGCTGTTTTCGACAGAACCGGGGTGGGTGGTGAGTGCTGGTGGTGGTGGTGGTGGCGGTAGTGGCAGTGGTGATGGTGATTGTCCTTGTGATGAGCCTAAAATTTTCGATAGGCGGATAGAGCCAAAACTAGGCGTGGGCCAGCGCTCGCGAAGAGTGTGTGGCCCCGGGATGCCGCAAATACGACGCCTAGTGCGTCCACCCTGTTCACTAAATCTGCTCCACCGAAAAATCGAATGACTTGGGTGGCACCTGTCAGGCCCTACTAGCCGTCGTTGCTTCTGGCCTGCAACTGACAGTAATGGCAGAGGCCGTGGTGACTCAAGAAGGTCTGCGTGGTGACGAGGGACTGAGGAATCAGGAACACTCGTCCTGTGCCCCGTACTCTGGCTGAGGCTGCGCGACGACGGAGCAACCCGTCCAGATGAGCTGCGCGACGACGCACAAAACACGCGCGTTGACGGAAATATCTCCCTTTCCTGCCCTTGTGCTGCGGATATGTCACTTGTCAACCCCGGCTTGTGTACGGCATGGATCGCGCGCTCTGTGTGACGATGATTTGACTTTCTGTGCCCCTCCTTCTCTTTCAATCCAGGTGGGCTGCGCGAATCTGGAAAATTCGAACGCTGAATCTGGCAAATACAGGCCCCGGCACCCCTGATGGGACAAGTTAAACCAGATGCTTTCGGCGGTGACAGCGACACTAGCTGTTCGATGTGTCTACTGGCAGCAGAGGCCTGCCTGTCGGAGAGTCTTGTCGCAGCCCAGGGTGGAAAGTCACGGTACGGTAGGACGCTTTGGCACCTCTGATCCGGCTGTCCACAGGCCAATGCAGTGCGACTGTTGGATCCGGGCGTTGAGGAAGAGGGTGTCGGCCCAAATGGAAAGCTGCCTCGGTGCGCGCTGGTCAGCTTGCAATACAAAAAAGTGCGCAGGCCCCACCCCGCGGGATCTGGCGAAGAGCGCGAGGGCGGATGCTGAGCGTGGAAGCGGATTCGGAGGACGAAGATTTCGGATGCCAGTGAAAGTCTACCGCTGCCCAGTCTCTGGCCAAAGATTGGTGAACCGTGCAATGCGAGTTGACGGTGGTGGTGGTGGTGGTGGTGGCGGCGGGCGGTAGACCCAGAGCCCTCCGAGTGCTGATGGTATTATTATTACTGTACGAAGGGGGAGTCGTCTTCTCAGCTCACGTCGGCGCCGCTCCAACGTGCCAGGTGCATAGCCGTGTCCTCCACTGCGTAGGGTACCGTCTGGATGGCAACGCACTAGGTTCGTCCCTCTGCTGAATCCAGGGACATGTACGTGCTGAGCTCCGAGGGCGGGACGACGCCCGTGCGTTTGTGGGCAGAGGCTGCTTCTCTCGGCAATTGGCCAGTGCTGGCAGTCGCTAGTCTCACTAACAGGAACTCTTGGGGGGGACTCCGTGCGACTCGGGTGGTACACTTGTAACTTGTACCGAGCGATGCGAGCGCTATTACGCCAGCTTCAATTGCTCTATTGGCTCGTATCAACGGTGCTCAACCCTTCGTTTCTGGGTGAGCCCGCCGGTACGAATAGCTGGAAGGAATTTCCTTTTAAGACAACCAAAAGGCCAGTCCCCTGGTGCCTGTCAGGTGTGGCCTTGGGGAGTCGATGGACACAGCTGGTTCCTACAAGGAGTAACCAGCAGACTTTTGCAGATCGTTCACACTGACTGGCTCTACAAGAGGTTCGTCGTCACGTACTACCGAGGAGGTAGTTGGAAGCAATGAGGAGGGTTCGCAGGCTCGCCGTGAGGTTGTGGGAAGTGGGTGTCCTTCGGTGAACTGATCACTTGTTGGGGACGTCAAATGCGACAGCATGCTCTTCTTATGCAGTCAGCGGCCAGGATACGGGGTAATTGCTCGCGTCCTGACTATCTCTATCGAGTTGGTGTCCTGTACAAGGAAGGGCTCCCAGGCCCAACGACTACTGTAGGCTAGATACTGTAGACATGGTACTAGGAAAATATCCTAGATAGGTGGTTGAAGCTAGCCGGTCGACTTATTCACAGCTCTGCAGCAAGCCAGGAAGAATGGAAGCTACCCGCTCTTGAGGCATGTCGACGTCGCCCACAATTCAGCGGTCGTGATTTTGTCGGCGGCTCACCATGACACGCCTCTGCCAAACAGAGAAGGAGGCTCTGGCCACATCAGTTGTCCTCCTAACGAGTGTCGTGTCCAAAGGACACGAAGGAAATCATACAGTAGCTTAGGAGATTTGACTTCGCTCCTGAAGGGCAGGGAAGTAGGGAGGGGGCGGCCCTTCGAGCGTGCAGCATGCATGTCCTGGCACTAGAAATCTAGGGGCCTCTTGCTCTCTCCATCGCGGCACACACCATGCACGCTTACACGTCTCCAGTCACTCCAGCGGGCGACCCGAAGGCCTCAGAGGACGCTTGACAGGGGTTTCATTGCTGGCTCGCATGGCTCCATAGTGTGCGGATCGAGATTCCAAGCCGTCTTCCCACACTTGGCTCGACGAAATGATAGGCGGCGCCAGTCTCTTGGGTCACCCGAACCAGTATCGGGGAGCCTGAGGGCCCAGGGTCGGTCGGTCTGCGAGTTGCGCGGCCGAAGAATCGACGGAGCCTAGCACTGCTGATCCTTTTCACTTATTGCAAAGTCTGTCCTGCTAGCCGAGAACGTGTGGAGAGGCCATTGGGGACACCGACCAGAGTCGCGTTCTCACCAGAGCAGACTGCAAGTGCCGCACAGGCTTTGGCGAGGGCTGAGAGTGTTGAACGAACAGAATTTCTGAAAGTTAGAAGCGCCTGTTCACTTGCGACCTACCCGTTTCGACGTAGGACAAACCGGATATCGTGTCTGTTGGCTGCTGCGTGAGTGACCTCCGACTGGCGACCCAGCTTTGACTTCAGTCCTACTAGTTAGTCACTTTCGCTTCCTCAAGTGAGACTGGCTTGGGCCGCAATGAACTACTTCAGACTGGTAGTTGGTACACACGCTGCATCCTGCATTCTAGGTCGGCGCCTCAGGCCGCAAGTGGCGGTGTGCCGACGTGAACCTAACTAGAAGAAACCTGCGACGTTTGACTCAAATCCCAAGCACTGAAACGATAATCGGTACCGGGCGCTCCCATCTACATGAATTATGCCCAAGTCTAGCGGCTCGACTCGATAGAATCCCGCATTATACTGTCACTTGACCTCCAGACCGCTGTCGACTCTTGCATATGCATGCATGGATGTAGCCGCTTAAGAGCTGCAGAATCTTGACACCCCCGGTTGACTAGCTCCCACTCAGATCCGCCTTCAAGAGCTGGCTTGTTTTGGGCAGGGATGTATCTGCTACTCTCTGCAAAAGTTGTGGGATTGTCCCTTGTAAGCAGTTGAACCTAGCCCACCGCCTCGCGAGCTTAAGGTCTCATCGGTGATCAATGTGATTCACCGAAGGACTTTGTTGGTCAGAGAATTGGTAGGACAATGCGGCGTGCGGCGTAAGCTTCGGGTCCGCCCTGGCCTTGCCTTCCAGGTGTGAGTGTCGGGCGGTCGGGAGTGTGTATCATACATCACTTCTGCAAACGTCTCAGTTCAGTGAGTGTGGTCAAAATGCGAGTTGCACAAGTCGGTGGTTTCTTGAATGTTCCCTGGGAGATGGCCCGCTGGAGGCTGGCGACTTCATCGTCACTGTCAGTTGTTAGTTTGGAGGGATGGCGGAGGATCTTTGGGCGGCCCAGCTAGCCAAAGGGAGGCATTGACTGAGCAGGATCACTAGGCGAGGGTAAGGGTCGGCTCTGGCCGCAAGGCCGTTTGGGCCAGAACCCGCCTAGGAAATGTCCCGGTTGCAGCACCACGCCGTCTGTCCTCCTTGCATTTCTCGTCTCTTCAGGCCGCTAGTTAGTCCCATGAACTCGTAGTTATCAGACGTATGAGCCACGGTCACCTTTCGTGGGGCCTACAGTGGCAATGCATGCCGATGCGAAGTGTCAGAGTGTCATGTAGTCTGAAAGCCATGAGAAGGAGGGTCTTGGGTACACGCCACATGCTGGGTGACTGCACTCGTACTAGTAACCACAAAAAAGGTCAGAGGATAGCCTGGATAGAGTGAGACGTTGCAGACAACCTCCTTTGTCCAACGCGAGACGCGCCTCGACACCTGTCGGCTATGCACGGAGCTGGATAGCGTGCACAACATCGGCTGCCTGCAGTATTATTGCCCCATCTTGAACTGTGGCCTCTCTTTCCAGGATCTTCACTGGCCGACATGTGTGACGTTCGCCTTGATGGCGAACCTATCGCCGTAAAACTGTCAATATGAAATCAGGTGTTCATGGGAGGTGTTTGCGGGTGGGGCGGTAGTCTGTAGACTTTGTGCTTTCGTCGAGTTGAAAGTACTGAGTCTGCGGCTGTTCGGGCCGCTCGCAGGGTTTGGAATGCGAGGCGACCAGTGTCACAACAAATCTTGTTAGCAACTCAACAAGGCACCCTGGCAGCGCAGTTTGAGCTGCTGGTGGAACAGCAATCGGATCATCTCCTGCGGGCCGGCGCCGGCGCTTCGATTTCGTGCAGCTGAGGATATCCCTACAGGCGACGTGTTAGTGGTCCTTTGACGGTGGCCAAGCTGACCTCAAGACCTGCAGCTGCCACCATCTCACCCCAAACCGCGTCAGGGATGATCGACTGGGCCATACACTGTAGCTTTTGGCCAAGGTGATCGCTGGTTTGACAGCCACATTCACACCACTGTAAGGCCGTTGACGTACTCTCCCTTTTGAAATCACTCTGTACGGTGTGTCTCTAGGACAAGGACATCTGAGGGACTCGGTACTTTTGTCTCTGGAACGAGACTCTGGAGACTGCTGGGCTCATCTGCGCGACCGGCTCGGTTCGACCTGACGCTAATCCAATTTCTGGATCCCATCCAGTCAGATCACATGACAGGCCGTTGATGTCAAGCTAATGTATGCTAATGTAAGAGTGAACTGTCAAGGGAAGAGCGTGGTGCTCGCCAGCAAATGATGTACTGCAAATGATATGCCTCAGTCGTGCACCACCTACAAAGATGGCAGGGCGGTACCGCTCCGCAATACCAGAAAGAGGAGGAAGAAGCTTTTTCGGTGAGTGGGATTTCTCGGATGCTGACCGCTTACTGTGTATAGCTCACCGCCTGGTCTTGCGGTCGGGAAATCTTCCATTGAATGCCTCGGCAGTGTGAGCGTTACGGATAATCGAAATGCTGTGAATGCTGTCCTTTGCTGGAGGCGTTCGGCGCATTTTGGCGAGACATGGGCACGTGAAGTACTCGTACTCGTATTCGCATTCGTATTCGCACTCGTAGTGTCGACCCATGAGCGCAGTTCCCACGTGCCTTCGTTAGTCGCTGATTCTGGCCCGATGAAAGATGTCACTTTCGCGTGCGTGCAATAGACAACATCTACTGTCACACTTTCAAATCTCATATCGGAGAATTTTCTCGAGTCTCTACCATTTGTGCAGTGCGAAAGGTGCTTGAGCCTTACAATAAAATGTCGTCCTCGAGCACAGAGCCGTCCAACAATTGACATCATCAAACTACAGCAGAGAATGTACCACCAACGAGCCCCGGAGCAGCTCCTTGATCCAAGCACCTTGAGCACGCACCACACCATCTTTCTGATGCCCCATTACGTACTCCGTATTATGACAGCTGGCCACTCGCAAGAAGGTGTGGAGCTTGGGAGTGTGCCCTGCTCCGGAGGACTCCCAATATATATTTCTTCAGCACGAGCCTGCCGGTGCTCAGCGATGCACATTTCCCTTACCGATCTTGGCATCTGTTCCTCATGCGGAGCATCCTCTCTCTCTAAAAGACCAAATTCGCAATAATGCTACACTGTTGGGTCGATCTGTCACCCTTTCACTCATCCGTTCCATCGCTGCCTGTGTCTTCGCCATCGGGCATGACAACACTATTGAGATATGTGACCTATCGACACAATATAAGTCAAAGCGCCATCAGCGGTTATAATGGAGGTGTCTCAAAATAGGTCTTGAAGATGTGATGGCAAGGGCGGGACAATCTGCACATCCGAAAAGGCCATCGGTAACCCTCCGGGGCCGCTTTTATCGGCAGAGTCGAACCACTGGTTCAGCTGGCTCGGTTCACGGATGGGGCGCTTCTAGACAGAAGAGGGAACCGTGCTCCAGGTCCTTCGATTGTAGACGAAGCCAGAAGTCACCCTCCACTCACCTGGTGACCTGTGGAAATTTCTGCTCGGAGGCAAGTAACAATCGAGGGTGGACTTACAAATGGCTGCAGCACTCCAATCAAATCGAGGATTGTTTGCAATCCGTGTTCTCCAGTGACCTTTTCGTCTGGAATCGATTTGCCGAGAGTAAAATTACGCAAGCGAAGCAATTCGATATTTGGATGGTCGGCTTCGTATCCCTGCTCCAAGCAAAGGTCAGCGCAGCTCAAGACTTCCAGCACTTTTCAATAAGACCACAGGAGCTCGACCAAGAGCACCCTTTTCCACGAATTCGGTACCGAGAGCTACACAAGTTAGCTGTGAGGGCAAAGCCATCAGCCGCCCGAATTACGGCGGGAGGGGCAGTATCCAGACCTGCCCGCCTCTTGAAACCTTCCCATTTGATGGTCTATCGGTAAGCTTGGTGACTGTGCTTCCACGTGTGAAATGCCACCTCTGCCCTAAAACCCTGACGCCACTGCCTCCGGACGGGGAGACTTGGCTCCGAGTTGACCAGGGGCGAAGTGACTCGAAAAACTTCTCGGATAGTCATGTGGCTCTTCTCTTCTCCCTGGGTCTCTTTCCACTGGGCCCAGGGCTGGCTCCGTAGGTGACGGGCTCTGCTTCCGGAGAAGCCGTGTAGTCAAAGGGAGGCATAAAGCAAGCACAGACCTCGTGGAGCCGTGCGACGACTCCTTGCTAACGAGTTGTGGTGTTTTAGGCCGATCGTGAACGTACCTTTGGCTTCGTTTTCAAAGCATTTTCGGAATTTTGAGAAGCGAAAGCTTTGAGAACTTTCTTCTCGTCATTTGGTGCCCCCGCCAATATCTGCTTTCGCATTTGAGGGTCCATCAGAATCCGCTTCAGTCTATGAGGTTTTCCGTTTATATCAGCCCTCAGAAGAGCCAAAGGCTGTGCCTCTGGATGCCAGAGCCCGGACCCTGTAAAGACAGCCTGTAAGCACGAGTTTGAGATCATCATCAGTTGCCATACCGACGATGCTTTTTCCTCCAGGCTGGATTTGTACATAGTAGCATGCATACGGGCCCTTTCGTCCTGTCCGAGACCTGTTGAAGCTGTTAGCATTCGCTCGTCCTCTGTTCGCGGATCCGTTTCAGATTACCATGCGGCCGAAAAGTGTGGCTAGAAGCAATGTCAATCACACAAGGCACAACCAACAAACACTTCGCGATGGAGCGTACCTTGTAGGGAGTGGGATCGGATGAGAATCTAATATCTCGATATATTCGGAAGACCTGGCCCAGTCATGTCAGTAGGATTGACGCAGGCGACTTCGTAATCGGCCTCACAAGGTCCTTAGGGGGAAGTTCAGGAATTGTCTCGTCAATTTCCGAAATCCTTTCTGTCAAAGTCTCTACGAAGCTTTCCCAATCTTTCCACGATTGCCGATAATCAGGGTCATGCACTGCACCGTCCTCGTCAGCTAAAGTGAGAAGCGATGGGTTTGGCGACGGGTTTCGCGATGGTAATACTCTTTGAAGAGAAGAGGGCATGCTTACTTTTGAGCCATTCCCGGTCATTGTTGTTCTTGAGATCTTTCAAAAATGCCATCGTGTTGGGGTGAATTCGTCCAGGCATGTATTTGATGCCCCCGTCTCCTCTGGGCTTCGGCTTCTCGATAAACACCTGTTTCCCTGGTCCGAGGCCAGTCGACACCCCGGGCCTCCAGAGCTCGGTCCCCTTTTCGAGCACCACAGGACCTGGCGTCCCAACACCAGTGTGAGATTTACGGTCGGTCTTCCGCTTGGACCGTTGCTTTTTTTCATCCTCCTCAGAATCTGAATCATCTCGCGATTCAGGTTCGCTCTCGGTGATGTCCTCTGCTGCTGATGTGTTTTGGTCCTCGTACCCAGAGTCTTCAGCTTCATCAGGCGACTCTGCAGTATCGTCAGAATCACTATCAGCGGTCTCGAAATATTTGCTTTTCGTCGGCGTTGACTTTATCTTGGATGCCGACTCCTTGAGCCTCTTGGACGTTCTGCTGACAGGCGTTGCGGAAACAGGAGTCTCTGACAACTGTCGTTTATGCGCAGTTCTGGAGCTTGGGGTGGCCCCAGAGGCCCTGGATCTCCGAGGGGGCATGTTCAAGTTGCTGCAGGGCTTTGAAGGTATATCAAAACCTGTGCCAAGCTATTCCAGAGGTGCGGCACCAGTGTCGATATCCAACATCTGAAGCGTCGCGACCACGTAAGACGGTGATTGATAAACGACGGCGGTGGTGGCGCTGATGGCTCCAGGCCACAACGGCGACGCAAATTGACAAAGAACGCGTCTTAGTGGGCGACGTGTCTTGGTGACATCAACGAATCTGAGTGGATCATTCCATTCCTAGCATCTACACGGAGCAAATGTGCAAGCCAGTCAATCTTTCTGCTACTGAAATGTCTTGTTGGACCAAGTGCTTCGCAATCAATTTTGTCGTCGATCCACCGTTCGTCCTCTGAGAGCGTCCTGTTTCCCTGTCGAAGGAAGAGAGCTCGACGGCCGGATAGCGGGTGTCACGTGACCACGCGTTAGAGTGGTGACATATCCGATGCAAGTGATTATGATTATTCTTCTCTTCCAGAGCCCTTTCTTGTCGGACTTGGTGCCGCAAAGTCTCCATCTTCTCTTACGGACCCTTCTCGTACTGCAGTCGTCCTGGCATGTCCCGAGTCGAAGTATAATTCTTCCTCGATAGCACCACATTGGTGGCATCCCTTCGCACGTTCTCAATGTCCCTTCACATGGCGGCGAGAAGGAGGAGACGCTTAAAACATTGAACGACATGGGGGGTTCACGCCCCAACCTGCCCTCTGCACCTCAACCAACCCGAGTGTATTTCGACCCTTTCAACTCCTCTTCCACGGGACACCAACGAGCCGAAAATCGACTTTCGGGGAGCACGTCGTGGCGCGACTCGCGGTCGTACAAGCTCGGCCACCAGTTTCGGGACTCGAGTGGACGAGGTGGCGAACAGCACCTCTCTGACCTCGTCGGTGCAGGGAGCGAAAACTTTGGCAAAGACGGGAGAAAAGAGAACGGGGACTGGGAACCCGGTGCTCCTGGACTCCGGGAACGAGGATGGCAAGACATCCGCGGGCTTCTGGGAGACAGTCGGAAACGACGCAACAAGAGCATAGAAGACGACATAGGACAGGAAGACGGTCCTGTGCCACAGCCAAAGAGGCCCCGGACGCCAAAGCCTCACGGAAACTGCGAGAAGCCATGTCGAAACCTGGAGGACTCAACAATAGATGACCATCATCATGCGGATGACGATGATGATGATGGCGTCCGGAACGACGCGCCACGCCCTACAGCCGCGAAGCGGATAAGCCGTGGAAAGAGCGAAGAATCGTCTCTCGTACAGACACCGCAGATCTTCCGCAACCTCAACATGTACCTGAACGGCTCGACGGCGCCGTTGGTCTCGGATCACAAACTCAAGCAAATCTTCTCGCGGCACGGAGGGAACACGTCGATAGCGCTTGGGCGCAGGACGGTCACACATGTCATTATTGGCGCCGACTGTGGAGGTGGACTGGCTGCGGGCAAGATACAAAAGGAGGCGACGCTCGTCGGGGGCAAGGGCATCAAATACGTCACGGCGCAGTGGGTGCTTGACAGCGTCGAGAAAGGTATAAGACAGCCTGAGGCGAGGTATGCACCGAAGAACCTTGAGGGAAAGATAGGGGGTAGCGGGCAAGGCAGCGTCAGGAACATGTTTCTCA
The DNA here is from genome assembly GCF_000836115.1 of Exophiala spinifera. NCBI lineage: Eukaryota > Fungi > Ascomycota > Eurotiomycetes > Chaetothyriales > Herpotrichiellaceae > Exophiala > Exophiala spinifera. The sequence continues at coordinate 264,989 of NW_015622521.1, forward strand.
AGAGAGGGGCGAAGTGAGGTTTACCGTGGCTGTGGCCTGGCAACCCAAATTCACGGTTGTAGAAGTCAACGGAGACGCTTCTCCGTATGGCTTTATTATGTCGGTCCATGCAGGCAGGATACAGTTGGCATAGTTTACGGCTTGACGAAACGAAAAGAATGAGGTACAACAGGACTCTTAACGTCATGATACATTGATTACGATACATAGACCAAGATGAAGTTTCACGAAGTTCCACAGAACGCAAGACGAAAGAAAATCCGCAAACCACCAGACTGCATCCCACTCAATACAATCCCAAAAGTACTCCGTACACATACGGATCTAATTTGTAGGTCACTCCCCCCACCCCCCCTCCCCCCCCCGACATCAGGTAATCAATGATACCGGTTATGAGAACAGGAGAGGGGCAAAAAAACCACATTGTGCCGTAGTATCGTCGAATCAATTCGTGCTCAAATTTGGCCATTCTGTGGGATTTGAGGATTCCAACGGTCAGCGAAAGGACCATTGTGGAGTTTGAATCTCGATCGAGAGAGGAAGAGAGAAAGAGAGAGGGGGATAGAGAGAGACTTACCAAACCTCGTACGTTCGCTGTTCCGCTTCAGAAGTGTGACCTGGTCGCCAACCTTGATTTCAGCGGCACTCTTACCCTCGGGCACCTTTGCGAGGAAGCCGTAGCGTCCAAAGACGGGAGACCACTTCGCGCCGGGGTCGACGCGCCGGTCCTTCTGCAGCTTCTTGAGGATCTTGCCGGCCTCGCCGGCGCCGACCTTGCCGGTCGCGTAGTCGACGTTGAGGCTGTTGCACCTGGCGCAGTTCTGGGTGAGGACGAGCTTCGCGTCCGACCCGACCCGCAGCTCGGCCCAAAAGTCCTCGTCCCACTCGCTCTCGGCGCCCTCGACGATGATGTTGGGCCGGAACTTGGATATGTCCATGACCTCACCGTCGGGGAGGCGGCGCTGCGCGTCCCGCCAGCTCGTCTCGCTGACGACCAGGTACGGGGCGACGTCGGCGAACGAGATGCCTTCGTCGACGCCGTCGTACGTCCAGGAGGACGTCTTGGTGGACGAGCCGGAGCCGGTGAGCGACGTGACCAGCGAAGACGCCGTCGCCGTCGCCGTCCGCAGGCTCCCCAGCCACCCGTTGCCGCCGTTGCCGTTGCCGGCGGAGGCAGAGGCCGGGGTCGAGGACGAAGTGTCTTGCTGTGGTCCCGCGACGCCAGGCGGCATGTTCCCGAGCACTTTCCGCCGGTTCGAGCCGATGTACAGCAGTTTCACCTCGTATCCGAAGCGGTCGCTGAACCATTTGTTGTGGCTGCTTCCCACGTCGAAGCCGACGCACGGGGACGAGTGCATGGTGATCTCGACCGTGTCTAGATCTGCCGTGTCCGGCGTCAGGGACACGCTGAGGTCGTCGGCGCTGACCTTCTGCTCGGGCCTGTCGAACGTGTGGTCCAGAGAGTACTTGACGACCACCTTGGTCGGGTTCTCAGGGTCGTCGAACGCCGTGGTGAACAGGCACATCTCCGTCTGCTTCGAGACGTGCATGTTTTCGCCTCCGTCGACCTTGTACAGCATGAAGCGCCGGTCGTGCGGGAATCCAGTGTACATGGCTGAGAAGGACGGCAGAGATATCCCTCGCAGCGACTTTATGGGATACGTGTACAACTGTGGCGCGTACCATGGTCAGTGAGTAGGTTCAACAAACCCAGTTGGGTCCTGCGTGAATCGATGGCATCTCAAGATACAGATCAACATGGGATCGGATGGGATGCGGGTCTGTCATGGGGTGTGGCATGGATGTCAACGTGGCCGAGAGGTGTCGCTTCATACCTGCTTAACATGCATCTTGGTCGTTGTTGTGTCTGTCATGATGGGCGCCGTTGTTCTTGAGATCAGATATGGTCGGTTTGTCTCAATCTAGGTGTTCGAGGGTGGATAAAAAGGCCTCGACTTGGGGTCGAAGAGGGACGTCTTTTTCTTCTACGTTGAATCTAGTTCTTCAGAACTGTCTCTGCGGAGATGTGCGAGGCTCGGAGAGGGGGAAATTGGCTGGACCGGTCGCGAGTACCTTGCGGCCGGGTGAACGGCGGAGAGGCAGAAATTCTGATGCTCAGTACGAGTGTTTCTACAGGAGCAGTAGGCGACAAGGGATGTGAGGTGCCGATGGCATTCTCGCGAATAGAAGAGAGACTCGTCGTTCAGGTACCTGAGGTGGAGGGCCCCTGGCTGTCGAAATGCAGATAGTACGACTACTTGATGGGGACCCCGCACAGCCTCGTCACTAGCCCGAGGGACATCGACCGGTACAGATACCGGGAGTGCGAGTCTCAGGTTGGGTCGGAGGGATAACACTAAATGATAAACACCATGAACGCTGCTACTTTGGTTGAGGCCTGTGTTGTACTCAAACTACAAGCATACTATGTGGACTTCCAGTCTCGTCGCTGGATAGGTCAAAAAGTATTCTCAACCAGGAGTTCTCGGAGGCTACTTCTGCGTGATCCTCCATTCCTCTCATGGCATCGCCCAGCAGGTGCCAATTGTGAGTGACTGGTGTTCTCATGACTCTTGGATCTTGCGGAAGAATGGATTGCGCGCAGTGAAACTCCGACAGCGTTTTCCAAAGATCCACATGGGAATCGTGAGAAGGAGGATGAAGATGTGGACGCCGCCAATAATTGAGAAGACTTCCAAAGGCCCCTGGTTCGAAATCCAACTGGAGATGAAATAGTTCATTCCAAACGAATAGATGTTTCGCAGATTGATCGAGGCAAATGCTTCTGGAGCTTTGTTTCGGTGGCACTCGGTGATGTAGCCATAGACACTGGACCACACGTTAGCAGAGATCGAGTCACATAGTCAATGGTCAGACATACCCAATGTTCAAGAAGGACATGGAGAAATAGATGATGCCGTAAAGAACGACCGGACCTGCCCATGGGGCTTCATTCTGCAAGGTGGCACCAAATCCAAAGAATCCCACCACGCCCAAGACGAGCGTGAGGACATTTAGCGCAAGGCGGAATTCAGGTTCGTAGATGCCGTTGTTCATTCTGGCAAGCTTCTTGACAGTCCAGTCGTTCAGAGGACCCGCGACAAATCCGAGGAGAGAAGCGACCAGCGCGGCAATGCTGATCAGTCCAACGTCCGAGACCGAAAAGTTGTAGGGGGGCCCAGTGAAAAGTTGTGCCAACACACTGATCATGACGACGAGCCAGGAGGTTGATAGACCGTAAGTGATGAAGCCGTAGAGCACTTGAGGGAAGAGAAGCATGCCGAACGGACGGAAGATGATGTAAAGCAAATTCTCGTCTGACTCGATCCCTCGCACAGGTTTCAGCTCTTCCCAGAATGTGTAAGGCTTCTCGTCGGCACCGGTATAGATGACTTCGGTATGAACTTTGCTACCAGTCTTGGTCTTTTCCAGGTGCTCCGGATGTCCGCCCTTGATGACCTGAGCGTCCAAGGTCTCAAAAGTGTGGTCGTGCGTGCCCAAGTCCAAGTTGTAAGCCGGGTCACGCTGGTAGACGGTCTCCGGAACGAAAAAGAAAATCAAGATGATGAATGCGCCATAGAAACACGCGCAAATACCGTACGTCCAGTTCCAGCCAATGTCCTGTACGATGTCAGCCTGTGAGCATGGGGTGTGGGACGGACGAGGAATTCTCACCTGAATGATGTAGCCAGATATGACACTAGCACCACCTACACCAATGCTGAGACAGAGACCCCAGAAAGCGAGCCGCAGACCACGTTCGTGAACAAAGTACATGTCTCCAATGATTGCCGTCGTGAGGACTTCAAAAGGACTCATTCCAATGGCGCCAAAGATACGGCTGGCCAGAAGAGAATGATAGCTGTGTGCGAAGTAACCCCAAACCGAGGAGATGAAGAGCAACAAGTTCCCCAGGATCATGACAGGACGACGGCCGAATTTGACAGAGAGTGCATTGGTCACAAAACAACTGATGCCAATGGCAAAAATGGCCCAGCCGAGGCCTCCGTTGAGGGCGTTGTAGGACATGTGCCATTCCTCGGCCATTTCAGCAAATCCGGGCGAGATCATCGGTCCCCTCGAGTATTGTTAGTAAACGTGTCTGTGAACTCAGCCGTACCATACCAAGCACCGACGACAGCTGTGTCGACAGAGATGATCAGCAACGCAAGATCCTTCTTCCAGGTTGGCCAGTTGAGAGGATCCCTCGGTGAATCACTTGGCTGGGGGACGAGAACAATATCCGCGTTACGACCAGTGCCATGTTTCAGGTTACTGGTGTCACGACCTTGGACAATCAGCGACCGTTGCATCATAGACCTCAAAGTTCTCACCATGGTACTGATGATGCTGGGCATCCAGCATGTCAGCCAGCAAGGCTGTGCCCGGGACATGCTCGAGCTTGTTGTCGTCTAAGATACCAAGACCCATGATGCCTGATTAGGGTTGTTCGTTCTGATCGGCACCCAAAGAAGAGTAACTAGTCGAGATCGATTGTCTTGAAAACCACATGGTCCCGGGAAGATAGATCTAAGGTCTTTATAAGACCTACAAGCGATTGTTGGGGGGAGGCCGGCAATGCACTAGGGCACGAATTGCCGCTAACAAAACCCCAACCAGGGAGGGAAGACGTGATGAATAGATATCTGCCGGTACAGCCTGACTGGGACAATTCCGTATCCCCAGATGCTTTCCCCAGGCGTACTTGAGGGGAAGGTGGATCGTAACCATAGATGGTAGATGAGGAGTCCAGGACGTGGGCAATAATATGTCCCGGGCAAACTGTGATCGGTGGCTGGGTGACCATGCAAAAGCCGGGTATTCGAGCTCGGCCAACCACAGACTAGTTGTGATTGCATATGGATCCTTCTTAACGGATTCCATGTTCGGAGGGACCTGCGAGTCTGGTCAAGATAGAGGAATACTATGGTCTATGATTGGGCAGAAACTAACCTGATATTGGGAAATGCGTGGCAGAAGTCCCCTTGAGCGTGGAGACAAGGCGGCTAAACCGTTTCGAGACAATGGATATGGGCGTATCAGCGTGTGCAAATCACTTCAGCTCCACAAATGCCACGTTATAGTCTGGCAATGCAGTGGCAGAGTAACTACCGGAAGGAAAGGTGGGAGTTTCCCAAGCTTCGATACACGATCTTTTGCATGTGGACTCCGTAAGAGATGCGTCCTTTGCGCCCTTGAAGAGCCGAGGTCTTCAACTGCATCTGCAATTCGAGGACATAACTGGGGAAGCGGAGACCGAGGAAGGGGAGAGACGAAGTATTGACAAGCTTCGTGGTTAGTCACCAGCAGTTCATGGTTTCGCTTTTTGTTCAAAGCTCGTGGCATCCCGAGAGAACCGTACCTGGGTCGAAAAGCACTGAAGCGAGCCGCATCTGCATTGTTCTAGCCCACGCGAGGTTCGTTGCGACACTTGGTCTGGACCAAGCTTGTTGAAGGAATGATGGATGCGGAAGAACTGCTTTTGCTGGCCACTTCTGACACATACGATCAGCATAACCACTCTGTCTCGTTGCCCGATACAAGTGAGGGAGCTAGAACGTGCCCACTGAAACGAAACTGACTGCACTCTGCTGCTTTGCTTGTATCTGCGATGCACCGTATGCTTGACCGCTTCCAATACCACATGCCATGCCTCTTGTTTGCGAAATCCATGGATTTTTGTGGTGGCATGCAGTTGAGTGGCCGGATCCGCGTCAATCGATGGTCCATGCAGCTGCTCGGCGACACCCAAGGCTCCGCCATCAATGAGGTGGCCGTTCTTTCTTCAAATCGATCGTACCTTTCTCAGCTCACCAACTGGCTGGAAACAACAATGGATTTTGCAGGTCAATAGTGAAAGGTTGGCATATCTTCGAGGCATACCAAACAATTACAACGTACGAACAAACAACGGGCTTGGATGCTATGCATATTAGACTGTGATGCGATGCGATGAACATCTAGAGAGCAAAACGTAAATGCGATGTTCAAATGCGTAGGCATGAGAGACGTTGGACAAACGTGGTGGTTGATCGAAGCAAGGCATGTCTGGAGTCGACGCAGTACGAGAGTCATCGTCACACGCTCTGATAACGATAAGCCAGATCACGTGCGCGGCCCTTCAGCCGGACAGCGACTTTTTCCATTCCGCATCAGTTACAAGTTGCGAACAGCAGGCAAATTTCCCAATCTCCCTGACCACCACTCTCTCTGCTGTACTACTTTTGACTCGCGGTACAGTGGGAGACTTCAGGCCTGCAGCAGGCAATGAAGACGCCCTGCGCACCGTCCCGAGATCTTCTCCGCTTCCTGCGTACGCAGGCAAATTCAGTCTTCATCACGCCCATCGCGCCAACACGACCTCCCCATTGCCGGTCCTTATCTACCTCCTCGCGATGCTCTCGCTTGCAGACGTCTTCCCATGACGATATATGGCAGCGCCATCGAGATTCCTGCAAGGCTCTCCCTGCACCAAGATGCGCGCCTCCGGGTCCTCTCCAGGCTCGAAACGCCAGTTCTGGCAGTCACAGCCCAGGGTTCTGGCTACGCTGGTTTCGTCGGAAACAAGCAGCTGCAAGATCTAAACTGCCACCGGATCCTCCAGGGAATAGTTCAAATTATGACGAGACGTCGGCTCAACTTTTCAATCTTTCTCGTTCCTTGTCCAGAAATCAGACTGGAGCAGATCTGAAATTACGGTGCACCGAATTCGATGCCAATGGTTCTGTTACCATGGTCGCAGGAGAATTCAAAAAGTCGGAGCTCATCGCGAAATACGGTCTCTTGCCTCGCGACCTGCGCAAGCTGGACTCGTCCGTCCTTCCGCACATCCTCATTCGACCTACGGCAATACTCATAAACCTCCTCCATCTTAGAGTCCTGATACAGTCCGATCGGGTTCTGGTCTTCGACGCATACGGCAGCACTGACTCATATACTCAATCCTTGTTCATGTATGATCTGGAAGGCAAGCTGAGACAGAAGCCAGACCCGAGGAATAAATCTACGTACCTCCCTTACGAGTTCAGAGCCCTAGAAGCCGTGTTGATATCCGTCACCTCAGGTCTCGAAGCGGAGTTCGCTTTGGTTCGCGATCCCGTGGTGCATATTCTACGAGAGCTCGAGGAAGATATCGATCGAGACAAATTAAGACACCTGCTCATTCACTCCAAAAAGCTGGGTACCTTTGAGCAAAAGGCCCGACTGGTCCGGGATGCAATCGATGATCTTTTGGAAGCAGATGACGATCTCTCGGCGATGTACTTGACCGAGCGGAAAGTCTCAAACACGCCTCGGCCGGAGCATGACCATCAAGAGGTGGAAATGTTACTAGAATCTTACCATAAAATCTGCGATGAAATCGTAGAGATCTCGGGTAACTTGGTCAACAACATTCGCAATACGGAAGAGGTTGTCAAAGCGATCCTTGACGCAAATCGTAACCAGCTCATGCTACTGGAGATCAAGTTCAGCGTTGGGACTCTGGGACTGGCGGGTGGCACTCTAATCGCTGGACTTTATGGAATGAACCTGAACAACTTCATCGAGGAGACCGACTGGGGATTCGGTGCGGTCAGTGTCGTATGTTTTGCCTTGTCCGCTGTCATTAGTGTGTATGGAATGCGCAAGCTCCGGAAGGTGCAAAAAGTGAGCATGTGGGGTGAAGGATTGCCTAACACCATGGGCCACCGCGCACGAATTGGTGGTCGTGGCAATTGGCATAGCGAAGCGTTTGAAAGGCAAGCCCAACGACCCATCAGACCGAAAGGGGGTGGCATCAACCTGGGCGTCAAACAATCCGATCCCGTCTACTGGCCGGGCATGGAAGGCCTGGGCGCACACAGGCTACAAGCCACGTCGACGAATTCTTTCCGACCTGGAGATACTGCAGACACCAACGGCATGGCTCAGCAGCCTCAGATGACGATACAAGACGATGTGGAAGACGTCGAGGCCAAATGGAGGGAAGACTCGAAGAAGCAGAAAGGTCTAATGACCAAAGAGCAACAAGCGCACCTTCGTCGTGCCTCGACTCACCACACACACGGAAAGAAATGAAATTCAGTGCTGTTCTTTCTTTTCCACCTCGTACCCTGAGCGTGCGTGTTGTTCTATTGGTGAGGAACCGAGCTGACAGACGCGAGTACATACTCATATGGTCTGCATGAACGGCGAATGATTACTCTAAATTACTCAACCTCAGCTCATTATGTACTCTTTACTAGTAGTAACCTTTTATAGGTGTTCCCCTAGGCGTTCTCCGGGACTAGAAGTGACCATTTATAAAGGCGTTTCTCTAGGCGTTCTCCTTCACTAGAAGTGACCTTTTATAGGTGTTCCTCGAGACATTCTCCTTCACTAGAAGTGACCCTTTATAGGTGTTCCCCTAGACGGTCTCCTTGACTTGATTCTGGTATTATATCATGATTATATACATACAATTCGAGGTGGCGGACTAACTCATGAACACACTACTTCACACCCTTCTGATCACCTCTCTAGGATGAGTCCTGAGGAACCCACCAACGACATCGCGTTTCGCAGCACTGGTGGCGGTAGCTCCTTGCACCTCCTGGAAAGTCGTCGTGGGAGGTCTCGTGAGAGTCGGACATCCTCCTTTAGGCTTGTCAAAGAGGGCCGCGGTCTCAGGCTCACCGGTGTAAAAACAGCTGCATGCGTTTGAGAAGCTGGGGTCAAAGGATGAGTCCCTGCGTGAAAGAGTGGTTAACATGTTAGTTCCAGAGAGCAGAGAGATGGAGTAGAATAGAAACGCTTCTAGGAACATACGCATCAGTACAGGAAAATTCTGGTCCGCCCGTGAAGACTGAGAATGGCGGGTTGGCGTTTGCTGCTACGGCGCCAATTCTGTAGACGAGGCAGGTGTCGACGAGACCTCCGCCGTATTTTTTATCAGTAGAGGCCGTATCACACTGCAACAGGTGTTCCATTCTTAGCTCAGAGGTCTTTCTTCTTGTGGTGAGGATTTTCGGGTTTTCAGACTCACCCCATTCAAAACTGTCAGAAATCTCGTAGTGCAATGGGACTCTTTGTCGCTATCTGTGGCTCCGACGGTGAATAGCGAACTTCCCATACATCCGGGCTTCCAAGAAACGTCGAGGTAAAGCTTGTCAGCCGAGCCGTTGACTGTAAAGTTGTCGCTAACACCAAGCGCCTTGTGGCCAGATCCATCACCAAAGGTAACTGCTGGAACGATATTCACTCCCCACCAGGCCTTGTTGCTGCAAAATTGGTGGACTTTGTCGGAAGCCTCGGCAAGACTGGTGCTGTGAGTAGCGTCGGTCAAGACATCACTCTGACATCTGGGGGGGAATGGTTCGCCTGGGGCTGGAGTATCAGACAAGGCGCCCACCCATTGAGCCATCTGAATTCGATAGTCTGAGGGGTATTCGCTGTCGTCGTATGGCGTTCCCAGCGTGAGAGTGTCGGGGCTGTCTTCATCCAAACGGTCACTGCATCCGGGTACAGGTTCAAGATCTGGCTCATCCAGCAACACAGTCTTGTTGTCTATCGATATGTATTCAATGACAGGCTTCGGTTTCTTGTAGGGCGGCAATGTAATGGCATACTCTCTGATGACGGGGATATGAGGATATCTGCCCAAGGGTCAGCAAGTTCAACTGCTGTAAGGAACTCGACGCCTGCTTACGCCCCAAGCTTCTTCTGGACATATTTGGCTAACGCGTAGTATACAAGATTCTCAGCTAGAGTAAAATTAGTCTGGGATATATGAAGAGCGTAACAGCATCATGCATGCAACACCCACCATTTCGCTGAACATAATAGCCGGTCGAGAAATCGCCAACCCCTGGCTTGAAACGTGCAAGGAGTTTGCAGCGGGCGGAACCATATGCTGTCCTATCGAAGGTAAAGAGTTTGCCATTTTGATTGCGAAAGGTGTACGTGATTGTCAGATCGTCAACCGACGGATTCGGGACGCCTCCCACAGAATCAGCGACATTGTCGATATGGAGAAGCTCATGAAACATAGTTTCGGCTACAAGATGGTCAGCAAGCCACGGGAACAATGTTCGAGACATACCTCGATTAATATAGTTGTCAATGTCGAATTTCGCAGCCCCAGTTTGAGCGCTCCCAAAAGCGTACGCGTTTGTAAGACTTCTCTTTTGAAAAAATGGGTTGCAAAAATTAACCATAGGCGAATCGGGGTCATCCGGGTCTTGATTCTTCGAATATGCATTGAGAGATGATAACGGGTCTTGGGGAGGCGGATCCTGCGGAGGATTGCAATCATCGGTACATTTCTTGAAAGGATCGTCGCACCGTACACGAATCCACAATCTGAACGGATTGGCGAATGAGCCGGGGTATACAGTTGCCGCATTTGCAAAAACAGCCTGGATTTGTTTCCGCTGCTTTTTGTTGAAACCTGGGGGACCGAGGTATTCCAAGGCAGCGGCACTGTTCCAATCGATGTTGCTTAGAACGCCTTCGGTGTTGGAAAGCGTTTTGAAATCATTGTATGCTTCCTTAATATTTGCTGTCTGGACGTTGTCGCACCCACTGTTCGTTATAGTAAGCCATCGTCCTGGAATCATGAATCGAACTTTCTTACTTGAAGCCCCACAGCCATGTACCGCGAAGATTTGTGTCATTCAAGTCTGGATAAGCGGTGGCAACGAGCTCTGGTGGCAAGTCGTCGTCCTGGGCCAATGTTTTCAGAGCGAAAGCGAGAAGCAGTTGGATGAGTATATTCATGGTGGAAACAATGTTAGTGAGAAAGAAGAGTCTTAAGAAGTATAGTTAGAAATTCCTGGCTTCGAAAAGAGGCGTGTTGACTGCTTTATAGAGCTTTGACAACGCCGATGGACTGCTCTTTCCCACGGTGGTATGAGTCGCATTCCGCATGGCCAGTAGGTCACCCATTTGGGACTTTGCGAGGAAATTACGAACAAGTCTGAGAAAACTGTGTCATGAAACGCAAAAGGATCAAAATAGACCATTTTGCCCGTCTAGGACAACCAAGCTCTCCGAGGTATGACCTAATATAGATCACAGATGGCCAGACGGAATGCCTCAGACATACCAAGATTTCGAAGTAAGAATCAAAGTAGGAGTGCCGCCGGCCTCTGCCTAGCCCTAATTTTGGAATGAGTTGTCTCACATAGGCCATGATAGAGTGAATGTAGAATATAACGAGGAGTTCGGCAAAGGGCTATTGTGTTATCAGCTACTGTAGGTCGATTCCCTGGCCAGGCCGAAGAGACGCGCTTAATCTGACTCCCCATCGGCACAATGTCCACTTCGGACCCGTGGCTTGATCCTACTGCTTATTAGTTCGTATGTGACATTGAAGATCATCCTGTCGTTAGTTCTCTGCCGTTACAGCGGCAGTCTCTTATCTCCACCACGATGGTCCAAACCGTAATATTGTATCACTCACCGCTCTCTCTCCCTTTGATTGTAGACGTCTGGGCTGGTTATAAAAAGAATTGGAAAGGGCAGTATTTTCACCTCCAGACGAGCGGCTGGGAGAAGGTGGCAGCGGCAGCGGCCACGGCCATAACTAGTTTTGCTATGCAAAAGTGCTTGAAGTTCGAATGCGCCTAATCAAGACGCCGGCAGGAGTTACGGCCAATGACAGGCACTCTGTCCGCTCGTCGCGGGCGACAAATGAAACTGGCGCCACGAGATTGGCCTCAAAGGGATTTGGTTGCGAACAAGCAAGTATCAATGGAGAGGTGCGACGGGAAAACCTCTCGTATATCACGGTGTCACGGAGCCACCGGAGCGATATCAAAAGCACTAAGTTAGGAATTCTAGTATGAAGGACTGAGTCAGGTATAACATTAGGCTTGAGTGCAATGACTCAATGAAAGGCACATATGCGCACATCTCGTTGCACCGCCATTTATTCTGCCGCGCCACTTATTCCTGATTGACACCTCTACGCTCATTTAGCCAATATTGGCTGCAGGTTGGTGGGAGATCCCGGTGTTTCATATTAGGCACCTGTGGCCAGGAATGCTGCGGCGACTACGTCCTGCGTGACGCCGTTGATGTTGCCACATTGTCAAAGCCTCGTCGGGATTCTGGCAACACTTTTCCAACATTACCCATTCAGGACAAGCTTATCTGTTGACCCGGTAGGCCCTATCTGACTATGCAACTGATCTTAATGTCTCAGGTGCCTATTCCTACTCGCGATTTGCGTGTCTCGGGTGCGTCTTTGTTGGCTGCAAATGACTGCAAATGACCGGTCTTTAGTGTGTGTGCGTGTGTGTTTTGCGAAGGCATACGGGAAGACCGTTCTACAACAGACTCTGGCCTTGCTATACCTGTAAAACCCCGACATTAGGAATACCCTTGGCATTCTTGACGACCTTCGAAAGCCGCGTGAAACACCTTAGGCTGTGCCAGTGGCCAAAAGCTCAATAACGTGACTAGCATCTTATCCCAAAGTTCTCTCCTCCGGAGAGAGAGGGCGCAGAGCCTCACAGTCATCTGGGTTAGAATAGAAAGTTCCTCCGAGATTCTCAATGACCTTACACCTCTCGTCCATATCAAGGCAATTGTTGAGCAGTGACGCTCCCACCCTCAGTTCGTAATGAGCTCGATCCTCGACGTCGTACTCAAGAACCCAAACTCCCTGTCCCGAGCTCGGCCAGCCCGTTTCGACTGTCCAGGCCAACTTCTTTTGGGGAGCACCACCACTATCCTGCCTAAGCAATGCCTCCTCCATCTCACCCCTGGATGCCCACCACTGAGCCCCAAGTCGCCAAAGCCGCGTGCAAAACTCGTCTTCCTCGTCGGCGTCCGGCGATCGTGTTGCGTCCTTGAACCGGTCGAGTCCGAGATGGACCAGCTCGACGGGTCCAAGTCCGCGGATCAGAACACCGCCGGTGGACGGGTACCCGAACACGAATGATCCGGTGCGAGGGTTGTACCTTTCCGTGTAGTTGTAAGTTAGGGGTGGGCAAGAGGTTTGTATGTCGACACGTTCGTCGTTGGGAAGCATGGTTTCTTTTTGGGAACGGAACAACCAAGGGAGAAATCCGAGGTCGAAGATACCCATTCTTTACGTCTATTAGCAGGCCATGCGAGAGTTGGAAAGGTACTGTAAGTTGGCAACTCACACAGGCACTAGGAAGATTGAAATAAGAATAAGCCTACCCAACATGGCGAAACCGAGTTGACATTCTCGAGGAAGGCTCGTGAGGACTTTGCTAGGCGGAAGCGTCTATTCTCTAGGTATGTATGTAATATGTATTGCCATCCGGTCGGAGCACAGAGCATGTGATGTGACGGTGTTAGCCGCGGGGCAATTTCCCCGAAACTGCCTGGCGAACCTTCCTCACCGGAGCCACCACTTCACACAGTACCTGCCTAGGGTACAGGTACCTAACTTGGTAGTGGAGGTTACCTACTAACTACAGTACCTTACCCACCATAGCCCCAACACTGTCATTTCAGTGTAATTTGTTGCTGACCCAGAGGCCCTCCAGCGCTGACACACGGGTACAGTAGGTGGTTGAGCGAAGCTTTCCAATATCCATACTAACTACAAAGTCTGAGCAAGCTAGTTACCATTTTTGCACCGCGACGAGCTGAAGAGGTGGCACTCCCAGTTTATTGCACCATACCCATGTAACGATAGACGACGGTGCGTACCGGGACACAGTACTCCGTACTTGGCACAATATTCGGAGTATCCCTAGGAATATATATGGTGATGCCCGGGTCTCGAAACGGAACTGGACTTTCTGGAGAGCGGTCAAGATTCTCCGTCGAGTTTTCTCGTATAGTCTCATGGTTGAGGCCCTAAAGTCCCCCCGTGAGCCCAAGCCGTATCGTCCACATCGACCATGTCTCGGATTACATCTTTTACTCAGTACCACAAGGTGAGACGTTCTAGGCTGGTTGGAAAAAGATCTTGCTTGCTATCGACGTCTCCCCAATTCATAGTCACCTCTCTATCTCTCTCACTCTCACACACAAACAAGTTGTTAGATCTGGTCATCGAATCAGACACCCAGACCCAACCACCCATCAATCATCACACTCCTCCGTACTCCGTGCTACACCGTCAAAGCTCCATTTTTGTCTTTCCCCTCGAACGAATCAAGTGCTGCTGACCTGCTCACCAGTCGTCGTCGTCGTCCTTTTCGTCGTCTAGACAAAAGCAAGAAATAATGTTAGCCGAGTTCCCCCAAGAAATCAATGCGCATATCGAAACAGAGTAGCAGCACAAATGACCAAGAAAAAGGGTTGTTGATAGCTGACTTACCACTGCCACTGACTTTCTTCTTCCTCTGACTAAGAGCTGCCGCAAGTGCGCCGGCAAGACCACCCTGAGCATCACCCGCGCCGGCTGGACTTCCTGGAGCGCCACCAGGCGGGGGCGGAGCCGCCGATTCCGTTCCTGGAACCATGGCAGCCGAACGATCTCGTTTCTCGCTGTCCTTGACTTTCCGCAGACCGCCGCCTCCGCCCGATCCTCGAATGGCTGCGAGGAGTGAGTCTCGTCCGTCGCCGCCACCGCCCACCGGTGGAAGAGGTGGAGGAGGCGGCCCTGAACTTGCACCGGGCATAGGAGGCGGCGGAGGTGGACCACCAGACGAAGGCATGGGCGGTGGAGGAGGTGGTCCGGACGACGAAGGCATTGGTGGCGGAGGGGGAGGCGGAGGCGGAGGACCTGAGGACGATGGCATTGGAGGAGGTGGCGGCGGTGGAGGAGGAGGACCCGCCGAGGATGGCGGCGGAGGGACAGCTCGCGTATTCGGCGGTGGAAGGGGCGGCGGACCACCACGAGCCGGGGGTGGAGGAGGCGGTGGAGGCGGGATGTAAGCTTGGGACGGGGCAGGTCCTGGAGCTTTAGGCGGCAGCGGAGGTGGCATGGATTGCGGCGTCGATGTATCCCTACTTGGTGGAGGCGGAGGCACTGGGCCACGGCTCGGTGGAGGAGGAGGAGCGGAAGATTTGCGATCGCCCATGAATGGGGGAGGTACTCTAAACATCCCTTGTGGCTCTTCATCAATTGGCGTCTTGGGCGGACGAGGAGGCGGTGGAGGACCTGGGTTCGCGAGAGAGCCGGAAGAGGCTCGAGCTCGCCTTGGAGCGTACGCTGCTGGACCTTCCTTGACGGCATATTTGCCTGCATCTTCAATGGGCGGAGGAGCGCGGAACCTCGGCTGGGGGCTCGCAACCGGAGATGGCGTTCTTGGGGGAGGTGACGGTGACCGTGGAGGCGATGGTGCTCTGCCGCCGACTGGCCTTCTGGACGGCGGCGGAGCTGGAGGGGGACCGCGTCTGCTGGAAGATGATGCGCCCGTATCGTCTGGGCTTAATCGTGCTGGCGGTGCCGAGGGCGGCGGTGGCGGAGGCGGTGCGCGCGACCTTGTCTCGGAGACAGACGGCAGAGCCTGGACAATTCCGTTGGCCATCTCCTCTGCTTGCTTCTGCTGCACATATTTCTTGATAAAGTCGGCATTGGCTGCAATCTGGTCCTCTGTGATGCCCATCTGGAGCAGTTCGTCTAGGATGGGCCGCCATGAGGGATCGGCCAAATCAATACCTCCTGCGCTGCTCTGCGGGCGGCTCGTGGAAGCGGGACTATACATGGGTTGAGGAATGATAGATTGAGGCTGTGACTGCGGTATAGGGTTGGAACTGTGCCTGTGTCCGCGCAAGAAGTTGCCGACCCGACTGTGGTGTTTATGCGACGAGCCGGCGACGTGGACCTGGCCACCTCCAGCGCTCGAGGCAAAAGGCTGTGCTTTCGTTTGCTTGCTAGCATTCTTCTCCCGCTCGTCCATCTTCTTCTTGAAGGTCCTCGCCTCCTTCTCGTCGACGAACGACAGCCCAGCCATACATTGTTCCAGTTCAAAGGAATGGAAAAAGGTTCGATCTTGGTTGTACTGAAACGTATCGTAGATCTCTTGATCCCAAATCACGCCTCGGTTCGCAGGAGAGATATCGACGAGTTTAATCCAAAAGGTATTGCCGACAAGATCATTGGAGAGGACGGCAGCGCCTTGTAGTCCGGTGTAGGTCCATCTTTTTTGATTCGGATAAGCGACATAGAGTCGAGCGACTGCAACAGCCTGGATCTTGTTGGCAGCCTTGGGGACGGTACGCTTGACGGTCTCTTTGTCAGCCTCGGAGAGGATCGATGGCATCCTGCTGGGAAGAGGTATCGGGAATGCGAGAGGAAGGATAGTGGTATGGGTAGGGCTGGTGATACAAGACAAGGTGTTGAAACTGCATTGAAGCCCAGCGCTCACCAAGGGACAAGGGACGGACGGACAGTGTCACTACGATGTCCGGACTAAGGGCCTCACTAACTCACTAGGCACTTCCGGCGGTGATTTGCCCAGAGATTAAAAAGGCTCAGCCACTTATCGGCGGCTTTAGCGGTGCTTAAACTGTAAAATTGTCCACTTGCCGCGTGGCTGACCAGGCTCACGAGTTACAGTAGGCACTTCATCCCCTACGCCACCTAACTACTGTACCTCTCGTAAGCAATAGGCGTCAACTAGAGAGGTATTGTATGATGCTTTTTGTGTGTGACATTACTCGATCCCTTGCTTTGCAACACTCTCGTGTCTGGCAATCTCTGCTGTACGAGTCTTAATGTTCAGGCATGCCTATCTCTAGGTAGGCATTGTTTCCTACCCGAGTACATGCACCTTAGGTAATACTTAGGTACCCTAGTTAGGCACTTTAGGGACCTACCCATACCTGCCTAGGTACCTGATGCCCTAAACGTTCCCTAGGCTGCCCCCAATCACGCCCCGTAACGTCCAACCGCCCTAAGTCACCCTTTAGTTAAAATCACCTTCTCGCAATCTCCAACTTTGTCGTCATTGCCGCTGCGCTCCCCCGCACTGGGATCGAGACTTGCAGCAGTCCGTATAACAAACGTCATAGCAAAGAGTGACACAATGCGCATGCCCAAGCGTTGATGTGATACGAGGACATACAAGGTACCGATGCTAAGCCTGGGCCAACTACATCATCATCACCAGACGGGCGAGTACTCGTATATTATGCGGACTCGTCTTCGTACTTCACAGCCTGAGACATTCCTCACCTCACACAGATACCCTACCTGGCACTCACTCTGGTATTTTCGAAACGCCTCACGCCTCTTCTCGGACAACCTCAGTTCCCCTTCCAACATCCCTTCTCAATAGGTAACTCAAGGTTCTCAATCGACTCCACCCAAACATGCCTCAACACCCAGCAGAAGAGAATGCTCCCTCCAATATCTTCGACAAGGTGGCCAAAGAATCTTCCGACTCGACCGCCTCCGATGCCCCCTTGCACAAGGAGAACGAGAAGCCCGTCAAGCAGGCCGCTTCTGCTCAAGACCACAAGGGTCACGGTCCTCAACTTTCCGACAGTATGCCCCTCCCTCCGAAGCACAACTTTCATTTACACCAGAAAGCCCCATGCTGACTGACATGCCATTACAGACCTGCCAGAAGCGAAATCGAAAGACGAGTTGAAGGCAAAGGCAGCCGAGATGAACAAATAGTCGATCTTTTGGGTGATGTGGACCCATCAGCCGTACAATAGCATGGATATCAGAACAGGCAGAAAGAACGGCTCACCTGGGCTGCATCATGGCCCATAAGAACAGGTGACAAAAAAAATCATACCAAGGTCCAAGGGGTAGGAAATCATCCTGGGCTCTCAAAACACCTGTCTGAGCTATTTTCTCATACCTTGGCTACATTCCTATTCTTCGCTGCGCCATTAATCTGTTGAACCGCGCTATGCATGATAACACACACTTCAACCGTATCGTAAAGAATGGCCCCGAGCACTTCACACTCGTCTGGCTCTTTTCTCCGGAGGTTCACCTTCTCGGCTGCGTGCCTCAGCCTCGTCGAGTGAGCGTCGCGCACCCATGTCACGACCATCACCGTTGTCGGCCGTAGTCTTTGCTCCGGACGAAGCTTCGGTCGACGTCTGCTCGTTGCCGGTGACATTCTGGCCTGTTCTCTTGAAGGCTTGAGGCAACGTGATCGAAAATAAAATCAAGCGCCGACTTTGCTTTTCAGCCTTTTCCTCCGGGCTTTTTTTGCCAGGCTTTTTCTCACGCTTGGACTCGACCTCAAGATGATCTTGAATAGCGGTATCCGCCTTTTGTTGCTGACTGTTCTTGTCTTCCTTCTTACCCTCGTCCTTTTCCTCTTCAGACGCTTCGGTGTAGTCCCATAGAGCCTTCAGATCACCCTTCACAAGCGCTGTACCCCACAGAGAGAACAGAACTCCGGGCACCAAGTACAGTAATGCTGGCTGTGCATGCTCGGCAACTTGCATTACCACCACGGTCATGATCATGCCGAGAACATAACCAACAATTGTGGCATAGAAGTATGGTTTGGGGAAGCTCTTGGCCTTGATATCGTCCGACCACAATTTCGGCCTCGTCCAGAATCGTTCTCCCCAGTTGCCTTTGGCACTGGCATACACCGGCTTTTCTGTCTCTACACCTCCCTTCTCTACCTTTCGGCCTTGTCGAAGGTAGAACAAGAATAAATCGAACCTCAGTGCAAAAGCAAGCATCATGCCCGGTACGACGATATCTCCGAGTCCCAGCATCGCCATGGTTCTAGTCTTTGCCAGACACTGCAAATACTCTTCCATCGCCACTGATCCTTCAGCTGCCCCGACTGGGAAAACACAACCATCAGGCCGTGGGAATAGCAACTTGATGGGTACGTCCAACTGTGTTGCTACCGTGACCATCATCGGCGTGAAGAAAACGAAATAGATGTCGTAGAAGAAGAGTGCGCTTAGAACAAGGGTGCCCGTCCACGCCGTCGTCGGCGTCATGTATTGTAATGAACCATAGCAAAATGAAAAGCCTAGGAAATTGGTGATGAACCAGGGTTTGGCGACAAAGGCGTGGTAGGAGACAATCGCGACGGACAGCAACAGACTCATCAAGTCCAGAAGATCGATCGAGGATTTGACAGTTATCAACTGGTGGACATGGAGATCCAAACGAGCTTTGGTGTACAAGAGGCCGCGGAGTTGCCAGATCCGTCTTGAGATCGAGGTCGGAATAGGCAGAGGCCACAGCAACCACGGAAACGGCGAAGGAGAGCTGTCACCGGTTTCGGTCTTGAAGCTGTGCTCCGATTGATTTGCTTTCCAGACGTTGCCTCCACGCGAGTACTGATCTGGGAAGAGAAAAGACCTCGCGATAGACAACGTGTCCTTGATGAACTTTACGGCAAAGAAGAGGCCGATTTGCGAGAAGTAGATTCCCAGAGCCCAGTTCAACCACGCTGGGTCTTGAAGCCATTTGAGGATGAAGTACAGGCTGGCCAATGTAGCACCTGCGAGGAGTGGGAAGAGGACTGCGTCCGAAGGGGTCAAGCTTTCGATCTTCTGTGATTCGCCATCGTCGCCAAGGTCATCATCGGTCGACCCTTCTTTGCGTTTACGTGGGCTCGCTGACGGCGGTCGCGATAACGCAGCATGCGCAGCCGTATAAATGGGGAAGATGGCAGAGATGAGAAGGTGTAGATATGTCGGGAACAATGGCCGCATCACCTCGATCTCGTAGGCAACACGCCCCAAAAGCTCCATCACTGGGCCCGGTGTTGACGCCATCTTGGTACCACCAAGGCTATTAACTAAGGCGAACTAGAATTTTCAGACCGTCTCTGTAGCATCGTTGGTGACAGTCTGAATTTGGCATCCACCGTTCAAGCGAGAAAAGGGAGTGTCGAGATTGAATTGAAGGCAACATGGAAGTGGAAGGAAGAGAAGGTGCAAGGCTGAAAGGCCAGGCTGTCCTTGGCGGCTGTGATTGGCCGGCCACGGTCACCCACGCATTAGGTAATCATCGGTCCTCCCTACGCTGACTCTATCATCTCGAGTACGGAAACATATACAGCATGAGATTATAACATACACATTAAGGTTCGAAGAGTGAATCTGCATTCTCAGAGACCCCGGAGTGATGGAGCGCGCTAGATGTACGATTAGAAATCCCGACATCATATTTCAATCCCGGTGTAGTACTGCAACAATTTCAGTGACCGCAGTTGGGTTCTCGCCATTGCTTTGTCTCCGAATTCCACTTCCCTCTTGAATTCTGGATGCCGTCTCAATACCTCCGTTGCGACTCTGAGTGGTGCAGCAAGCATTTTGGGGCCTTGATCTAACTTGTCCTCCATCAAGCAAAATTCCACCGACTGAAGAATGTTTCGGGCAGGGGCGGCAAAGTCTGTGCGATGTTCCAAAGGGGGAAGATCGAAAACATTTCCGGAGCGCGCCAACACGGTTTGAAACCTCCCAAATTCCGAATCCGGATCGATTGCGTCCTCGACTCGACCGAGAGTAGCTGCTGTCATCTTCAGCTCGGCCATCAATCTGTATAGCTCATTCAACCCGTTCCACAAAATAGCCTGTACCGCCCAGCAAACGAGGAGGGAATGCGCAACCCCGAGATTGAGGAAATGAAAAGCCACTGGGAACAACATTGCTTCATCATTGTCTTTTTGACCAGAATCATCTTGTGCAAAATGTGGCCAAAACGAAGGGTTTGGCCGACTCTTTTCCTTTTCCATGGCGTCCAACAAAGCCGAGACTTCTCTCTCAATGTCCCAGCACTGCGGGATCATACTCAGTGCGAGTTCCAGTCGACCAGCAAGATCCAAACGGTCAAACATTTGTGCTTTGGCTAGAAACTCTGGGGCAACCCCTAGAAGGTCGTAGGCCTTGTCGAACGCTGTCTTAGCCTCATGTCTCCATGGAATCTCACGCCAAGGCGGCTCTGACAAGAAACTAGACGTTTGCTGATCCAAGGCGTAAAGGATCTGGCAAAATCAGTGAATGGCTAAAATGAAGTCGCTAGGAAACTGTTCATACCCCTTGTAC
Organism: Exophiala spinifera; assembly: GCF_000836115.1. Taxonomy (NCBI): domain Eukaryota; kingdom Fungi; phylum Ascomycota; class Eurotiomycetes; order Chaetothyriales; family Herpotrichiellaceae; genus Exophiala; species Exophiala spinifera. The sequence continues at coordinate 285,872 of NW_015622521.1, forward strand.
TCGGAATTGCACAAATACCTGATGTGCCAAACCATGAGTATGAGCCTCTGGGCCCCGAAGCTTGACAAGTGTTTGGCAACCCTTGGTGTGATTAATGTAAGCATCCTTTGAGGAATTGGGGCATTCTGAGAGTTCATAACCAGCCAATGTGATACAAGCAGTGAGGGTGTGATCATGTAACACGAGTTCTGGGTTCCATAAAGCTTGTTGAAGGTGCCATAATCCACGATTGTACAGCTTGAAGCTCTCGTGTATGAATACCTGGTCGTTGAAAACATGGCCTAGTTTGGCTAGACAGACCGCCATCGTAGCGTATTCCAATGCGGGGGTCATGTAAGTCAGCTCGGGAAGCCGCAGGAGCCACATTCTGCGCGGCATCATGGCAATCTCAGGTCTTGGAATGTGGTAGTGTAGATACTCCTGCAGTAGCTGGTGCCTGATGGTAGGGTTTGGATTTACGTGCAAATCAGGAAGACAGATTGGAAGCAGGTTAGAGTTAGGACTTGAGTCGCCCTGAGAGCCGACTGGGGACTCGACATGGAAAGGCTCTATGGGCTCCAGTTGAACGGTTTGGGATTGGTGTTGGACAGGCTGTTTTGCTCTCGTGGTTCGTTCATCGCTTTTGTTGTTGGGGACCCTGTGCTGGATGATGATAGGATGTCGAAGATATCCGGTGCATATTCGCTTTGATTTTATGCACTGAGCACAAGAGGGCTGTTCTAGGCTACACTATTTCCAACTCCCATTAGCGGCATGTTTGGCCATTGCAAGGATTTGTTATGCCTTACCGCGATCTTGCGTTTTCGACAGGTACCACAGCCTCGACACCTAGCAATACCGACCATTGAGGAAAGTCAGGGTTGAGCTCAGAATGCAATGGAGGTGCGTTGTTGGATTTGTGGATGTGGGAAAGGAGGCATTCAGTACAAAGCACACAGACGTTAGAAAGGGCGGAGAAAGCAGTCCATTTTGCGTGAAGACGCAGCCGAGCAGGCCGAGATCATCGAGTTCTCTCTTTCAAATTTCAACCTCGTCTTGTGGGTACTCATGTGTTTTTCTTTCTCGATTGTTCATTTTCGCCAGACAAGGCAGACATGAATGACTTCAGCCTTGGTGGAGGGATCGCTGTCGGCGGTGTCTGTGTGGCGGAACGCTATGCCAAAACAGGCTCATTCTGCGAACGCTTCATGATTGGTGGATTTGAAATTTTGCGTATATGCTCCGCAGTAGTGGAATCTAGTACGGTTGAGCATAAAATATGCCAGATGCATGCGTGTGTTGTTTATGCTGTGCCGTTTGCAAATGGTTTCAGCGCTTAGTCTACAACCCTTGACTGACTCCGTGTTCGGGACGACTCGAAGTTTCAAGGAGACCTTCTGCCGCCTTTTTGCTCTTGGAACAAGAAATTCCCCACTAAAAGCTGCCATACCGTTACTCGTCACTCACAGTCACACTATCGATACCAAGCGAAACCCAAGCTGATTCGCATCATGGATCCATGGCTTGAGTATTGGCTTCTATCATGACCAGTTCGTGTCGTCTGGATACCGCCGTCGATCACCATACGTAGCATAGGGCACAAACTTTTCGTCTCGGATTAACACAAACTGTTTGCGCGGTCAGAGCCTTGGATCTCCCGGCCGTTCGTTATGCTACTCTCCCTTGAAGCTGCCTTGAGACAGCAGAAGGCTAGGCATCATGGTGCGAAATCTCATTGTGTCGAGAACTGTCAGGTTGAAACGGACTTTGGAAGGGCCGATTGGCCCAGGCGGTTACTTCGTCCCATCCGACTCATACATTCTGTTCGCTTTGTTGATACAGGAGTGGTTCAAGGTAATGCACTTCGTCGCCGTGCGAAACGGATGTGCCCAGCCTCTTCTATCACCCTGTTTTCAAGTCCATGTTCAAAAGAACCTTGCAGTCCGTCCCTCTTACCTTCATGCCCAGTTCTAGAATCTCGAATTTTATGCTGGTTAGCCGTCAGATATCGCATTCTCCAAATCCAGCTAGGAATCCTTATCATCAGATCCTTTTTATAGTGTATTCATCATGGCGCAAGACGGAAAGATATTCAGCAAAACAGCGAATGCTGTTGTGCACGCTCTATCACTGAAGAGGTCTGCGAACTACAGTGAAACGCAGGCCGCTCCATCCATGGAGTCAAGGCAGGAACTTGACGAGAGCTCCCTGAAGAAAGTCGATCTTGACGGTGGATCGAGGCCATCTCTTTTGCAAAGACATTGGCGTTGGTTTCTGTTTCTGGGTGTGGTCTGCGTCATTGTCATAGTGGTTGCAGCTGTTATCGGGGCAAAAGGAGTATCGAGCGATATGTCGTTAGGCGCAACACCATTCGAGGCACAGACCACGTCTTACAAGACCATAAGCACCTCTCCGATTCGGTATGTCAGAAGCCGCTTGCAGTATCGAATCAGGCAAGTTGAAGACGATACTGACCTATGTATGACTTGATAGGGACGTGGTTGAAACACCGCCGCCAACTCGGTTTCGAGCGATGTGATTCCTGCATTTACTAAAATCTGCTACTTTCACTGGGCCTTGCACTGCTCCCGCGACACTGACCGACCACCGTATGATATTTGGCACCTCAATCGAGCACCTGTTCACCTTGTGCTCGCCTGGGGGCTTGATGCACCGTAGTGGCACATTTGCGCTAGTACGGCGGAGCGGAACACTGACAATATCAACCCGGTCGCGTCAACCGCGTTTGCACGGTTATCGCGCCACGATTCAGAAGAGAGGCGCAAATATCACGAACCAGGCCAATTCGGCATGCCTCGTGGCCCTTTGAGACGGTCTGCCAGCATAACAGACCTTCGCTTTACTCTACGACGAGTCTTTGGCAAAGAGTCATTCCGGCCACTGCAAGAAGAGGTTATCGCCAGTGTGCTCGAGGGCAATGATGTCTTTCTCTGTGCCGCAACTTCGTTCGGCAAGTCGCTTTGTTACCAGCTTCCTGCAGTGGTGTCTCTAGGCGTAACCGTTGTGATATCGCCTCTTCTTGCTTTGATGACGAACCAAGTTCAAGCGGCTCGAGACTTGGGGATCAATGTCGAATGCATCAACGGGAGAACCCCTTACCAGGAAAGGGTTCGCATTGAAACCGACCTACTCTGTGGCCATCCGTCAACCAAACTGCTCTATGTGACTCCAGAGCTTTGCGCCACCAACCATTTCCGCGATCTTATCACAAAAATCCACCGACAGGGCCAGCTTGTACGCATCGCTATTGACGAAGCACACTGTATCAGTGAATGGGGCCACGATTTCCGCCCCGCCTACAAAGATCTGATATGGCTGAAGACGACCCTCAATTGTCCGACGGTGCCAGTCATGGCGGTGACCGCTACGGCAACTCCACAGGTCCGCGAAGACATCTTCAAGTTTCTCGGCCTTGTTAAGACCAAGACCAAGATTTTCTCGACTTCTACGGCGCGGCCGAACATCCATTATGAAGTGCAGTACTTTTCCGAGTCGAACCCAGAAAACGGCCAGGACGACGTCTTTCCTTACCTCCTTTCCAGGCTCAACTTCATGCATCAAAGACGCCTGATGAGACTCCAGTATCTGCGTAAACAAGATCCTAAGGCGGTCATGGCTCCAATAACAGGCATTGTCTACGTCTCATACCGCGCTACCGCAGACAGTCTGGCTACAAAGCTATCTGACGCTGGTATCCGGGCCCAGTCGTACCATGCCGGTCTAGAGGATGCCCAGCGTCAAAAGGTGCAGACGTCATTTCTGAGGTTCGCCACGGGAGACCCTCGGCTGTTTCAGGCATCCGGAGGCACCGACATGATGTCTTCCTTCAACGTCATGTGCGCCACTACGGCGTTCGGGATGGGCATCGACATCCCCACGATCCGGTTCGTCATTCACTACGGCCTGCCTCGAGGCATGGAGTCCTTCTCTCAGGAGTCCGGGCGCGCAGGACGAGACAGCAAGGCGGCGTCAAGCATCATCTTGTACACGCGAGAAGAGAAGGAGCGCAGCGAGTTCCGAGCCAGAAGCGACGCAAACAGAGAGAAGAGCAAGGCCAAGGCCGAATCCAGGTTGCTGTCTCTTCAGAGCGTCGTCGCCTTCTGTGAAAACACCTCGCTGTGCAGACACGATTTGTTGTCGAGATATTTCGGTGGCAGCGCGGGATCAGCGGAGTGCCGATGGGCCTGCGACGTGTGCAAGGAAGGCCCAACGAAGCTGAAGAAGCGAAAGGAGAGAGGCCTGGCGACTGAACACGAGGCCTTCGAGTTCACTCAGAGGCAAGGTGTGCAGGATTATGAGTACGAGTGACGACGTAACGAACATGGAACTATTGCATCTGATACCCCCACCCATGCATAGCTTAGAGACGAGACAAACACAGCCCACACACAACATATTTACCGTAACAATCAAAAAAAAAGAACCTTTACATGTATCCGCACACGGGGCAACGTGGATTTTGTGGATCAATATGGCTACGGATGTGTATTCGTACAATTTGAATTAATATTGTAACAAGGTTGATCGCAACGACACTATGATTTGATATTGTAGTATCCTCCCGAATAGTCAACTAGCCACCGTTTCTCCACCTTGGTTATGTCCTTGATATACACCTTGTCGCCGGTCTCGAGGTGTTCGTGGAAGATGACGTACTCGGCCTTCCGGTTGAACATCAGACTGGTCGGATGTGCGTGCATGGTCACATTGCCCGAAACAGACCTGAAACTGCCGTCAGGTTGCATCTTTGCGGCGTTGGCGAAGAACCCCGTCACCAAACACTTGATGATCGCCGTTGCTTTGTCAGCTTGGCTTGGCTGGGCCGTTGACAGGTAGGCTTGGTCGTTGCTTGTTGTGGAAAGGCTCTCGTGGATCTTCACTCCCAGACGCTCCAGATACCGTCTCAACTGGTTCCGGATGCTCACGGCGCGCTGCATGGATTTGAAATTGAGGTGGTGGTCGTGGCACCAGCGGGCTTCTTTCTTCCCTTTGGTGACGAATGCCTGGTACACGTTCAAGAGGGTCAGGTGGTCACCTTCTTCCGCGGCGAACTTTCGGCGTGAGAGATCCATGGCTTTCTTTTCGCCGCTGTGGTGGAACCACACGTTCCCTTGTAGGGACGTCATGGCCGCTATCGTCAGCATCTCACTCTGGCAGTCGAACTTGGTGTCGGACGAGGCCAGGAGTGATTTGGCCATCATGGGTGAGATGGCCAATTCGGCCATGCGCGTGCCCAGAGGTGATGTAAGTTTGGCATAGTCGTCGACTGCGCCAAGGGAGTAGAGCAGATCAAAGGCGCGAACCAGGAGCTGTGACGGTGGTGGAGATATAAAGTCAAACCTAACTATGTTATCAATCCCCAGGGCCTTCAGCTGCAGCACCATTGGGGCAAGGTTGGAACGCTGGATCTCTGGCGGTGTTGTGGCCGGGAGGGACTCGTACGTCTGTTGGGTGTATAGTCGAAAACACTTTCCGGGTTGCGTTCGTCCTGCACGTCCTGCTCGTTGGATGGCCGAAGCCTTTGATAATGGGAATGGTGTCAGGGTGTCAATGTTGGTGGTGGGATTGAAGGATCGGAGCTTGACGAAGCCACAGTCCACTACGAACACCACACCAGAAACAGTCACCGAGGCTTCTGCTATGTTGGTACTCAGGATGACTTTGCGAGTGTTTTCTGCTGCTTCCGAGAAGACGTACATCTGCTCATCTGTGCCGAGGCCAGCGTACAGCGGTAGTGGTTGGAGAGCTTGCGCTTGTGGGTGTAGGGTCGATGCAAGTTCGGATATTTTCTGAATCGCGGTTTCGATTTCCTCCCTGCCGGTAAGGAAGACTAGGATGTCGCCGGGACCTTCTTGCTGATGTATTGTAAATGCCGTTTGGACCGCTGTCTCGACATAGTCATCGGTCGGTTGGGCTAGGAACAGAATGTCAACAGGATACATACGACCTTCGATGCTGACGATGCGGCATTGCTCATCGGATTCGCCTTCATTCTTGATGAAGGCTGCGAATCGTTCGGCTTCTAGTGTGGCACTACTGACGATGATCCGTAATTCTGGACGTCGCTTTTTGATCTTTTTCAGCAAACCGAGTAGAATGTCTGAGCTTAGAGATCTTTCATGGGCTTCGTCTACCATGATGACAGAATACCTTGTCAGCAGCGGATCGACCAAGGCTTCCCTGAGAAGCATGCCATCGGTGAGGAATTTTATTCTCGTCCGTGATGAGGTGACATCCTCGAAACGTATGGAATATCCCACTTCCTCGCCGATCTGGCATCTCATCTCCTCTGCAACTCGAGTCGCGACTGTGGTGACGGCCACTCTACGGGGCTACAAAAGTTGTCAAATACACTCCGCTCGTCACAGTGATCAACTTACCCACCTGAGTGACTGCAATACATTTGCCGTCGGCGCACCATCCTGCCTGCTCGAGGAATTGAGGTAACTGAGTCGTCTTTCCACTGCCTGTCTGTCCGATGATCACAGTAACTTGGTGAGTCTCTACAGTGTAGAGTAGGCTGGCTTTATGTCTCGTAATTGGCAATAACGCCGACGGTTTGTAAAGCGCCGGAATGAAAGACAAGTCAAGGTCTGTCATGTCTGGCGGCCTGTCGCAATATCATCGTCGGGTTGTATTCGCTGATTCTTTTCCATCTGTGAGGCCGTCAGGCAAATCACAAACCTTTGAGTAGCACAGCCATCTTTGAACTGCGCCACAGCCTCACCAGCCACATCAACGTCACCATGCCGGGATACAACAAGAAGGTCTGCCGAACGGGTTCCCAAACGCAATCATATGTCCGTTTCAAGAACTCCGCTGCCTGACAGCAGTCAACACAATTGAGAAACGCACTCCCATCTACAGCGCCGTCAAAGTAAACTGATTGGAAATCAGGTTGCAGCGCGATAATGACTACCAACGAAACTGTAAGTCCGTGAGCTGTCCTCACACGGTCAATGCTAAGATCAACTCAGGGCTCGCCAGTATCTCCACTGAAAGCAAGTGATGGACCTCCTGAGTCACCCACAACAGCGCGTCCCCTGGACTTTGATAGTGACCAAGAGACGGGCACCATATCAACTCCCACGAAGACGTCGAAGCCAGAAACACTTCCTACCCTCCCGCCCAAAGATGACGCAGCACCGCCGGCAAAGCCTCCGCGACCATTGAGTCCCCGAGAACAGGCTGAAATGACCCTCAGAGAGGCCTTCCCCTCCATTGATGCTAGTGTAGTGCGAGCTGTTCTTACAGCAAGCGGTGGAAACATCGAACCGGCCTTTAATGCGCTCCTCGGCATGTCAGACCCAGATTCACAACGAGAACCTGAACCACCTGCCAGACCCCCTCGGCCCTCTGTCCAGCCGCCCTCTACCACGCAGATGAGTCAGCTGGAGGCAGATGAGCTATATGCACGACAACTAGCAGAGCATTATGAAGGTGCAGATAGACAGCCGAGAGGACGTCGTGAATCCGGAGGACGATACAACGAGCACCTGCAAGGCTCAAGGGTTGGACGTCCAGGTGCAAGCCCGAATGCGGATGATGTCCCGTGGCGGAGTTTTATTGATGGTAAGCTCTTCCAGCTGGCGATTGTCCTAGTGTCTATAGCTGACGCGAAACTCGATCAGATGACTTGCCTGAAATCCGCGATAACATCAAGAAAGGGTTTATTGAGACTCAGACCACTGTGAACAAGTGGTTGACGGCGTTCAAGAAGAAATTGGATGGGGAAGACGAAGATGAACAATCAGAACAGCCTCCACCAATGCCACCACGACGCAGTCGCGATATGCGTCGGAGTGCTGACTTACAACGTTATGATGCAGACATGCAGCCCATTGGAGATGACTTTTCAAAATTGGAGCTTCGAGATGGTGAAGCACCACCTCGTACATCAAGCAGGCCATTAGCCAACCCAAATTTATTTAAACCCAGCGAACGACGTTCACCGCCAGGATCGACGCGCAAGGTATCGTTCCAAGATGGGCCGCCTGAGGAGATTAGAGATATGTACTCTGCCTCCCCAAAGCCTGGCAACACTCCCAGCGCAGCGGCCGCACCAGGATCAGGAGGCAAGACGAGCAAATGGCAACCCTTGACCTCTATAGACCCGAGTCCAGTGGCGGATAACGACCCATTTAGTCTGGGGGACAGTGACGAGGAGAAGGATGCGAAGCCAATCACACTAAAAGACGATGAACCGCCAAAGGGTGATGCCAAGGGGGAAGACGAGCAAATAAAGAAAGCTACGGATGAAGCCATGAAGGAAAATATAGGCGCGGGAAGCAAGTAAAGGGGTTCGTCAGACATGCGTGGGGAGGCATGGAAGTCAATACTGTATGGAAATGTTGTTCTGCTGACATATGGCGTGGAAGCTCGTTGTAATGATTCCAACGAGATCTAGCTCATGCAGAGCAGATGGGCTTCGATGGAATACAAGCCGGATCTGCCTGCCAACTGAATCCAATTTTCAGACTCTGCGTGGTAGATATTTGATGCCTTTCTTTTAAGGGGAGTTGGGTATCATACCAGCCCATCTGCCTTTGTAACGATCTCCTGCGCCGAATGAGGGCATATCTGTATGTTTTTGTGGCTTGACTTTGGACAATTTCAGGGAGTAACCGAGATCGAATGATGAGCTTGCTGCCCGAGAATAGACATTTCACGTACGGACAGGGGGAGGATCATTTTCTGCTTTGTACGTGTAGTCATTGGGTGACGGAGTGATCCCAGGTGTATAACGACTGGGGGGTTATGGGAAGTATTGTAGCGTGTGAGGTGGGTACATAGTGAGGGACGTATTGTGGTGCCGTTTCTAGGTCAAGGTAAAGGCGAAGTCTGCAAGAGGTGTCTTTCTTCTTGTTCTTTACTCATCTTCATATCGTACACATTGAGCACCTACCTAGAGATACCTCCGCATGTTACCTACCTACTCGTGCCTTGGGTATGCCATGTCTTTTGAGAACTGGCTTTTTTGTTTGGCCGCGGCTTGTTCTCCGTCCGTGAGGGGAAGACACGTCGGGGTTTTCTCAAGCAGGGAATGAAATTTGAATCTTTACGGCATCGTACGACTTCGAAATTACCCTGCAGACATGCCATCGGCCATTTCGCCGACCCAGGCCGGCCGTGAACCGCCCACTCGCAACTGAGGCGGAAAGGGGAGGCGGGGGGCCAACGGTACCTACCGTACTGACTGGTGGTGTACGGAGGACGAGGACAGCAGAATGAACTGACGGGGGTCCATGGGTAGTTGAAGAGCAAGGGAGCGTGATCGACATGGGCTGAAGATTGTGTACCAAGTTAACGGAGTTGCTCGAGCTCCGCGACAGGTAATGTCTGGCATTGGCACGGCACACCACGAGACCGAGAGATCATTAGCCCATCACAGCAGTCATGACGCATTGCCATGTCTCACGAACAGACAAACCCTCAGGTATAAGCTTGGGGATGTACGGAGAAGGTGATGGTAAAGCAGGGGTGGTAGGGATGCACAGATATATTTATATACCTTATGTATATGCGTAACATACGTTTTACCTTTTTATTCCCTCATCCTGAGCTGACAATTTCCCCCTCTCTTTCTTTCAACCCAGCTTTTCCTGCTCGGCCATGAAATCCACATACTCCCTCACGGCGTCTTCGAAGCTCGCGGGTTCCTCGAACCCCAGACTCAAGGCGAGGGTGTTGTCGTAGTTGTACGCCCACGAGTAGAGGATGCGGGCCTGGAACTCGTCGTGCTCCTCCCTGACGTACCGCAGCTTGTCCTCGCCGGCGACGCTGGCCAGGGCGTCGAGCATCTGCTGGATGGTGACGCGGATGCCGGGGGCGTTGACGACGCGCTTGTGCGGCGGGAGGGCGTCGCCCTTGAGCGTCAGGGCGTGCACCAGGTTCCGGATCAGGGTGTTGGGCGAGCACACGTTGCTCGGGAACGCGCGGTCCTTGACGGGCACGACGCACTCCTTGCCCGCCAGCGGCTCGCGGATGATGCCAGAGATGAAGGCGCTCGCCGCGGGCGCCGGCTTCCCCGGGCGCACCGAGATGGTCGGGAACCGCAGCGTCACGGCGTCGATGTACCCCTTGCGGTTCATGTCGTTGACCAGCGTCTCGCACATGAGCTTCGCGGCCCCGTAGGACCCTTCCGGCGTCGGCAGGACGGACTCGGTGATGACGTCCGGCAGCGGTCGCCCGTACACGGCCTGGCTGGACGCGTAGATCACCCTCAGCCCCGGCCGCACGCGCCGGATCGTGTCGAGCAGCAGCCGCGTGCTCTCGAGGTTGACGCTCATCCCGAGGTCGTAGTTGGCTTCGCTGCCCGACGACATGATGCCGTGGAAGATGTACACCGCGTCGAGGTCCGGCGTGACGATGCTGCTGTGGTCGTCCTTCAGCAGGTCCGCCTTGACGCATCTCGCGTTGTGCGGGTTTTGGGCCCCCTTGGGAACGGGGACGTCGACAATGTCCGTCAACACGACCTGGTGCGAAGGGTCGGACAGGAGTTCGCGCGCCAGGAATTGTCCTAGAAACCCGCCGGCGCCCGTGATGAGGATCTTCATTGTTTCGTGGGGTTGCGTTAGAATGTCAAGGTGTCGATATGGAAAGCTCCAACCGGTCGATTATCACACTCAGACACGCTCTCTCTCTCTCTGTCTCTCCTCTCTCCGAGTTGGGTGTTTCTCGTCGGTAGTGATCAGGGAGACAGACAGGACAAGTACACGAGTAAGGTCCGACGACTGCAGAAATAAATGACATCCAACACGGTGATGCGAAAGACGTATTATACGAGAGCAGTGGAGTAACGATGTTCGCTCCGGGTTTCCTGCCGTCTTCCAGTCTTTTTCAACACAAGGATATTAAGTGATTTGATTGCCAGGTCAAATAAAATAGTGGCACTGTTAATACCCAATGCTGGTGTGCGGGATATGGTTTGGGTTCGTTCTCCCTCTCCACTTGGAGAATCGGTGCGTCGGAGACATCGGTTTGAGATGCCGGTACGGAGGGTGTACTAGCTGGTTTTACTGCCTGGAAGGTGTCTACGTCGTACGAGTATGTGCAGGGTCCATTATGACTCCACGAGCAATCGAGTGAGAAGGGCGAACAGGTGGACCGTGGAGGAGAGTTCGGCATACTATGTAAAGTACGCCATGTACTCGCTCATACTCTTGAGTCTTGACACAGAATCAGCTGGTAAGACAGATAGAGAGATACAGGTACTTCATACAACACCATAACATACACAGAGTCGCCTGGGGTATTACTGCACGACTTTCCAATGGTGTCATATCTGCGCTCGTGACACATTTGTCTTCAACATTAAAAACTACATGCTCTTCTTCCTCCAAATCGCATCACGATCCATGTCCAATACCCATGCTTTCACCAGGTACACGCGGAGGTCTACCGGGTCCTCCCATCTTGGGCAGTTGCAGCGTCTCGTCACTGCTACTGCTACTGTCACCCCCTCCTGTATTGACACTCCTGCTGCTAGGCGTCATGATGTTATTCCACGGCGGCCTCTCCTCCTCGTAAATCGACTCGGCCTCGGAACCAGTTGGAGATTCAAGCGACGAACCCGTCCCTAGATCATCATGCTCGTCTTCGAATTGAGGAGGGTTGATGATCGACGTTCGTCTTTGAGCCGGACTTATACTGGCCTGCGCCCTCATCATCCTCGCATCCTTGGCGCTCCTAATCTGTGCCATCGGTGTGTCTTCATCTGTCGGCGGATACACGACAATTCCGATGTGAGGCGGCCGATGCCCTTCGACTCTCTGAATCTCTGTGTTCGGCAAGGCTCCAAGGGTGTCGTCTCGTCCGAATGACTGCATGGGCCAGTTTGCGTGCGGCGACGCCGAGTTGGAAAGACTTCGGCCACGGTCTACAAACGGGTTCATCGGGACATTTGACCCGCCTTCACTTCGTTTGTAGACCTGCATCGGGATCATCTTCTTGCCGTCGTGACTGGCTATCAGCTCAAAGTGTTTGGTTCCCTCCTGCTCAATGTCGTGCAAGAAGCCTCTTTCTCGGGTTTGCGTTTCTTCGCCTCCGTACGCGACGCCGATTCGCTCCACATCAACGTCATTGTCGACACTCACTTGGCCCTTCGTCTCCGAGGCCCAGGTGCCTTTGTTGCCCTGGTCGTAGTAGTCCATCCGCTTTCGAGAGTTCTTTGTAAGACTGTTGATGGAGGCCATGAAGAACCGTCGGAAAAAGGGCTTGAGGCTAGGCGCACTCGCCGCAAACAGGGCCAGGTAGAGTTCGATGATACCCCAGATCCAGGTTACGTAGAGCTCCCACGTAAAGTCATAGTCCACATTGAGCAGGTTGTACAGCAGCACTGTCCGAACAGTTCCTGCGGCGACTGCCATGAATCCAAACGCAAACAAAACATACAAGGCAATCTTTTGCCGCGAAGGGAGATCGAGGTTATATACCAGTACCATTGGAAGGAGAGTGCTGTAGAGATCTCCCAGCACGCTCATAGCAGACGAAGCTGGCAACGCTGTTCCTTCAGAGGCGCAGTGGTATTTGTGCGTCGCAGTCCATCCAGAGTCGAAGCTCTTCCAGTATGCGTCGAGAGGATGGCAAAGCAGGAGGAGGGCGAGGCCAAAGGCCAAGAAGTACAAGACATTGTAGACAATCCCAACCCAGGTCGCAACGAGGAACGTCTTGCTGAACTTGACGCTGAGTCGTCGGTAAAACAAGAGGACACTGATCTTGATTAAGCTTATAGCCACGATATAGCACCACAGGCTGATCCAGATATTCAGTCGTGATCCGACAAAGGTGTCGGCCTCAATATCCCAGACATGTCGGCCGGTTTGGTACACTTTATTACTGATGATGACCAAGACGCATAGTGTGATGACAACACACAAGGCCAAAACCACCAGGAGGTCGTCCAAGCCCGGTGCTTTTGTAATGAAGAGTCGAGAGTAGACTCGTGCCGCGACGATTATAACACCGATCACGGAGAATATGATGCATATATATTCCAGAGAATCCCCTCTGCTCACTGGGTTAACATAATTCGGTTTGGGCCATGTCGCAATGACCTCTGGTGGTGCTGAAGACAAGTCAATACAGAACTGCAAAGAATATTGATGGTGCAACACTCACGGTGCAAAGTATCGACCATGTTGTTCGCGTACGCAGTGCTTGTGGTCGTAATACGATTAAATGTTCCGCGATGAGGTGCCAGCCTCAATTCTGTGTGATCAAGATTGCATCGTCACTTGAGCATGCGTATGATTGCTTAGCTGGGGGCCTGCATTTGTGCTTCATAATCTCCCAGGCGCTGTATCTGCCTGTCGAGCTCGGAGCAAATACACAAAGCTTGTACTGCTGACCCCGGATGTCCGGTGTGTAGCGCTTCGTCGATGATGTGTACACGCAAAGACAATGGTGTCGTTGGCAGCAGATACCAGTTCCAGAGAGGAGAATGGAGCGACACCACGACAGTTGGCTGAAGATATCTAGCCTGAAAGCATGCGGTCAGACAGGAAGCCTCGAGCAAGGGTGGGAGAGGATACCCATAGTCCGGTTGGCCTTGAGATCACGACGATTCCCTTGTCAAGGTGCATGCAACAAGGCGATCCTTCAAGCCTCTTGCGATAGCCAGTTGGCATCGACTATCCGCTTTGGGGCATGATATGGGCGACTTGTGCGGAGCATCTTCGCGCTAAAAAGAGTGGTCACTGCCCCTGGTTCTCCCGTCTTGAGGGTTCAGGGGCTGGTGTCCACCATAAGCAAAGATAGATCCGAATAAAGTGGGAGAAAAGAGCGCGCAGGAAAGGGCCATCATGTTTTCAACTTTGCAGAGTTCCGTTCCTGGGACCTGTATGGGCTCCGGCGAAAATGTAACTGGCCGGACTGTCGAAGCTAATAAGCTAGGGTCGCGGGGAATGAGAGAGAATAGTCGTCGCACTTGTTATCGAGACCTTGAGTCTTGCTGATCTACAGCTGGTCCTGGTCTCTCGAAACCAGGAGGTTGGAAGGGAGAGGCCAGCAGACGCACTGTGTCACATAGCCACGGGCTATAGTGTATGGTGTATGTCCTGAACTCCCAAGCTTTGACATCTTGTTATCCTGGGTGAGGGTGGCTGTCGTTTTGTTCTGGTTGGTGGCTGGATGCACAGAGACAGCTACACCGAACAGTACGGATATGTCCCACCCTTCCGGCATTTTGTCATAGCCTGCATTGTGTGATCCAAAAGGCGTTGCCTACTGGAGTACTGCGGGCTGCCGAATTGACCACAAGTTACAACGGTCCGAACAACGGGTTCATGGCCCCTCCGTAAAGCGATGGTCGGAACCAGTGTATATGTGTCGGTGCCCCATCGTGCTCACTGCTGACCTGGATGGGAGAGGATTCCATCCTGTTTCTGACTCCATGTGAAGCAGGGGCGACTGAGCATCGACGTCGAAGATGAGAGGGTTCTGATATGCACCACAAGTTCACAACAGACTTTGGACCGGGGTATCAGGTATCGTTCTAACGTTAGTTAGTTACAATAGGCACCACCGGGCGTACGGGAACGGGCCTCAATGCAGACCATGGCAGGCTTGTGTCGGCAGCTAATCAATGTACCCGTCGTCGAAGCTCGATGTCTGGTAAGGCTCACCAGGCCGGCCCAGTTAGTTGGTGAGCGTCACTAGCCTGGAGGCTCCTATGGAGTCCCTTGTGCGCCCAGCTCCGCGCCTGAAAAGCCGTTGGAGCCGAAATCTCAGCCTATCTCGGTGAGGGATCTTCGCCTTCTCTGCTGATCAGTCGCCTGGGTCACTTTGAACCCTCACTTTGATTGCCCACTCACCCGGATGGTTCCTTAGGAGGATCACTTCTGAAACAGACGAGCGTGCTTCTAGCCTCCCAGCATGGAGTTTGCAATCTTTTCAGCACCCACGGCATTTGAGACGCAGATGGAGGAGAGGATTATCTGGCAGACATGCATGGTGATGGTCGCATGTTCGCAGTGTGCTAGTTAGAGCCGTCTCGTTAAGCCTCTCGTTGCGAGTAAAGAAGGAATTGCGCCACGTAAGCAACAGGCACCTTGCTAATCTGTCACCAGCCGCTTGCGTAAGTTTCTTGGTTTAAGGAGGTTAATCTTTGATGTTCGATGGCCTCAAGGGGTATACGACTACTACGGCGTCTGGAAATAGTATGAGTGTACGAGTCTGGCGGATGAGAAGAGGCGGATGACACACGCTCTTGACAGTCTCCCACTTGTATTTGGCAAAATCGAAGCGCATTGTTCTCACTAGGTTGCTGGACCTGATACATTTTGCATACTACTCAAAAGCATACATGGCATGGTGAACATCGACCCACATCCTTCACCTCCAAGCTTTGTACAAATTTTTCATCATCGTGATTTCGTGCCACACCTGGATCTCGTCGCTTCAAGATCGTTCTCCCGAGTAACAAAGACTTATAGCTTTGCAACAGGCTGGGAGGAGCCGACAGTTGTGATCTCGTTGTAGAGCAGACTGAAACAATGTGTTAGCAAAGCTGACTCACTTTAGAAGCAGTAGATGGCACAAACCTTGTCAAGAAATCCGCATAGTCTTCACCAACCACTTGGCCTTCGAAATACCGGGCAGCAAGTTGGAATTTGTTTCCTTTCGGTGCCTTGGACGCCAGCTCATTGGCTTGTTCCTTCAGCAGCTTGAGGGCGTAAGCCTTGTCGACAGTTTTGCCCTCCGCAGTCTTGATACCGTGCTTGACCCATTGCCACAATTGCGATCGCGACACTTCGGCCGTGGCTGCGTCTTCCATGAGGTAGTTGATGGGCACACAGCCGATCCCACGGAGCCAGCCTTCCATGTAGCCCAAGCCAATGTTGAGGTTCTTTCTGATGCCGTCCTCGGTCACCGAGCCGGGCAGGTTGGTGTTCAGCAGGTCATTCCTGGTGATGGATACGTCCTCACGGCGTTTGAACAGTTGGTTCGGCGTGGGCATATGCTTATTGAAGACTTCGGCGGCAATGGGTGCAAGGGCTGGATGTGCCACCCAGGTGCCGTCGTGCCCGGCAAGGACTTCACGCAGCTTGTCCTGTCTGACCTTGTCCATAGCCTTGTCATTTGCCTCTGCGTTGTCCTTGATGGGGATTTGAGCCGCCATGCCACCCATGGCATGAACGCCACGACGATGGCAAGTCTTGATCAGCAGTCGGACATACGAGTCCATAAAGGGGACCGTCATGGTGACGTCGTCTCGGTTCGGTAGAACAAACTGAGGGTTTTGGCGGAATTTCTTGATGAAGGAAAAGATGTAATCCCAACGGCCACAGTTGAGACCGGCCGAGTGGTCACGGAGTTCATAGATGATTTCGTCCATCTCAAACGCGGCCAAGATGGTCTCGATGAGGACAGTGCCGCGGATGGTGCCTCGGCGCATGCCAATATAGTCTTGCGAAAGATTGAAGACATCGTTCCAGAGTCTGGCTTCAAGGTGCGATTCCATCTTGGGCAGATAGAAATAGGGACCGGTGCCTCGCTTGACAAGCTCATGGGCGTTGTGGAAAAAGTAAAGACCAAAGTCGAAGAGAGATCCAGATATGGGCTCGCCGTCGACAGTGAAGTGCTTCTCTTCGAGGTGCCAACCCCGGGGTCGGGCAATCAGGGTAGGTAGTACTCGGTCTGTGCGAAGCTTGTAGTCCTTTTCCCCAATCTTGAAATCTACCTGTCTGCGAATGGCGCTGCAATGGTGTCAGCAGACGTTGAAGCAGGGATCAACTTTTGGACTTACTCATATAGATTCACTTGACCGGATACTTGGTTATCCCAGGTAGGTGCTTGAGAGTCCTCAAAGTCGGCCATATATGTCCTTATTTGATGTTAGGTTCACTCCACAACGGTCAAAAGAGCCAACACTTACCAAACGTTGCTGTTCAGAGCATTGACAACCATTTTGCGGTCGGTGGGCCCCTGTATAGCTCTTTAGTGTCTCGCACATTGACGCCACAGCGGTACACAGCTGTGCAATATCGGTGCAACCTACTGTGATCTCGAGTCTTCGGTCGATCAAGCCGGGGGCGGGAGGGGCTCCCTTCCAGCTGTCTGAATCCCTGATATGCCTGGTTTCGGGGAGGAAATCTGGCAGAACTCCACGGTCGAGTTCCGCCTGGCGAACTTCTCGTCTCTTGAGTAATTCTTTTCTCGTCGAATTAAAGGTGCGATGGAGAAGGGCTAGGAAAGCGGTTGCTTCGGGAGTAAGGATCTTCCGATACGAGTCTTTGATGGGTGCATTAATGGCAACGCCATCATTGATGGTATTGATGGAAGCCATGTTTTCGACTTCTGGGTGTCGATGGAATGAGATTCTAGAAATCAGGGATAGGAGAGAGGAGTCCAGAAATAAAACTGAAGATTTGCAGGACAGCAAAGAGATGGCTCGGGGGAGAGGAGGGATAATATACCTACTATAACAAAGACGTCAGAACTCGCAGCACATGTTGCCCTCACCCGCGGTCTCAACACCGGCGCACTTCTCAGTTCCAAGGGTGACAGGCCCAATCACAGAGCCGGAAGCCAGGAAATGGATCCAAGATTGCCGGAGAGGTGGATGGCTAGTGTTTTGCGGAGAATGACTTTAGCTGCCACCCTGAGAGGCTTCTGCCGAGGCATCCCAGACTGCTGGCTGGTCGAGCCACATTCCGAATCATCCCGGGCTTGTCACGAAAATCTCGACACTTTTCCATCTCTCAGGCGGAGGCAAACAGAAACCACGATGTTCAATCATACCCGGAGCCCAGATACGGTATTGGAGTTCCTCTTGGTTCCGATCAAGCAATACATGGTCTCGGTACTTGGCCGAAATCTTACGGAGGTTGCTGGCGACACTTGAAACTTATTGCCGGGCCATAGCCAGCCATCATGTCCATCGATTTGCTCATTTGCTGATTAACTTGAGACCAGTTACTCGCAGCACCATTGACTGCTCCTGACTAACAACGAGCGGCATGCATTAAGCACTCCAGCGACTGAGGCCCATTGTGGATCGCATATATATAGGCAGCACGAAGGAGCCCTCATGGCTGAAGGGCAAATGGAGCAAGAATCAAACCCTTTTCTCCTTCACCTTTGCGCACAGTGACGTGCGCTTATTGACATCTGCTGTTTCTCAGCGGGATAGACTGTCAAGCCAACAGACAGGTAGGTAAGAAAATCGATAGTCAGTGGCCTCACACGGAGTATTGGAGGTTTGCTGTTGGTGAGTGTGAAAGAGCAGCATCGTACTGACTGACCGATGGGACTGTAAGTCCATACGTGTGGTATCGTTGAAAGTGAAAGAGAGTCTCCCTGTAGACACCTGATGGAGGTATGGTTGTCATGCCTCCATCTATGTATGCTCAAGTAGACTCGTCAGGCACCTTCGGCTCCTCGCCGCATGTGCAACAGGGGAAGGCGCCGAAAGAAGCCTAGCGCCTTGGCGTGTCGATGCTGTCCAGATGCGCCCCTCGATCGTCATTGACTGCGCTGTGGATTTTCTGGTGCAAGTTACTCGTATAGTTATCAGTGCACATCTCCAGGGTTTTCTTAAGCTTTTGCACAATCAGTTGACGTCCCCAGGCCTCACAGGTCAGGTCTGGTCATACCTACGTGTCAAAATGATACTCTGATTACTTTTAAGCTATTGGCGAGAACAGCGTTTGCCCTCAGCATGGATCCAGATCGACCTGGCCCTGGCGGCGGCGGCGTCGCCAGGAGGAGTAGTTCTGCCCGCCGTATGACTCGCCGCGGTTCGAATATGAGCTTTCAAAGCTATGTCTCCGATGTAGAGATGGCCAATGATGAGGTTCGTGTGTTTCGAGATCCATGGGCAAGCAATGATGGAAGCTGACACTCTATAGCCCTTTTCAGGACCAATATCAGAGTCTGTACCCTCCTCGGCGACAGGGTTCGCCTACGCAAGACCTCGACAACGAGCTGGCTCAATCACATCCTTCACATACTTCCAAGAGCCTGGCGAGACGCCTCGCTACTCCGACGAGGATGAGGAGGCCTTGGTGCTCAGTGACGACGAGGGGGAACAACATCCTGACGAAGAACGCGATCTGGAAGCTGGGGATAACAGCTCGCTTCGACGCAAGTCTTCCAGTAGATATGGGGCCTCTGCTGAGCAACCACTTCTCCGCCGTCATACCTCTGCACGGAGCGACACTCAAGAACACGACGATGGCGGCACCTTTTCCCAACAGGTCTTCCTCGAGAGCGAAGATCTTACTATGGTCATTGCTGGTTTCAGTACCTCCCGCCTCGGCTTGCTATTGTATTCTGCGATTTGTGTCCTGACTGCTGGCATTGGCTATCTTGTCATGCGTTGGGTTCCACGATGGCGCATATCTTTGGTTGGCTCCCCAACGCCTCTCAAAAAATGTACTTGGGTTGTGGTTGAGGTGAGCTATGGACCTGAAAGTAGACGTCCCAGAAAGAAAGCTAAGAATTTTCAGACTCAATGGGGCGATTTTACTGTTCACTACGTGTGTTCCGAGGAATATGGCCATCCACTATCCACCGTCTTTGCGCAGTCTGGAAGAGAGAAGCTCAACGGTTATCGATATGACGGGGATCGCGAACTTCCAGTCCTAAGATACCTTGATTATAGATACATGAGGCTTATATATCATCCTCTCGAGGACAAATTTCTTCTTAACAACGACTGGTGGGATCCTCAATGGGAAACTGTCAAAGCGCTCCGGGAGGGTCTTGACACCGAGGAGAGGGAACCCCGGGAGCAGGTTTTTGGCAGAAACATGATCGACATACAAGAGAAGAGCATCCCAGAGTTGCTTGTCGACGAGGTCAGTCATTTCAGAAACTCTGTCGTTGTCCCAACTAACAATAATAGGCTTTTCATCCTTTCTACATATTTCAAGTCGCCAGTCTTCTCTTATGGTCAATGGATGAATACTACTATTACGCTGCTGCCATTTTCTTGATTTCGGTCTTCTCGATTACCAGTACGGTTGTCGAAACTCGATCGGTTCGTATTCTCGACCCTACCACTTTGTCTGTTGCTTATGGACCTGCAGACGATGCAACGCTTGAGGGAGATTTCACGTTTCGAGTGCGATGTCCGTGTGCTCCGCAATGGCTTTTGTGAGTTTCCGAGCGGCTACAGGGTCCAAAGCTAACAGTTCAAGGGCGTTCGGCGCAATCTGGTGATCTTGTACCCGGCGATGTCTACGAAGTGTCTGATCCCTCACTCTCACAGATCCCTTGCGACAGTCTGCTCCTAGCTGGTGACTGTATCATCAATGAGAGCATGCTGACAGGTACTTGAGTGCCGTCCTAGTTGCCAGTGATACTGACTGTCCCAGGCGAGTCAATACCTGTCTCAAAGATACCTGTAACCGACGATGCCTTACCGTACGTCGATCTCGGTGCAACCTCCATTCATCCAAGCGTAGCTCGCTTTTTCCTCTTTTGTGGTACGAAAATCATCCGTGCTAGACGGCCGCAGGATACAGAAGACGACGAGGCAGTGGCATTAGCAATGGTGGTTCGCACAGGATTCAACACTACCAAAGGCGCTCTTGTTCGGTCTATGCTCTTTCCTAAGCCATCAGGATTCAAATTCTACCGGGACTCGTTCCGCTACATCTCCGTCATGGGTCTTATCGCTGCAGTCGGCTTCGTCGCATCATTCATCAACTTCGTCAAGCTTGGATTAGCATGGCACCTCATTGTCGTAAGAGCTCTGGACCTCATCACCATCGTGGTCCCGCCGGCACTGCCCGCAACACTCACTATTGGTACGAACTTCGCACTCTCTCGACTGAGGAAGCAGCAAATATTCTGCATCAGCCCACAAAGAGTGAATGTCGCCGGTAAACTAGATGTTGTTTGTTTCGACAAAACTGGTACTCTGACTGAAGATGGACTGGACGTACTCGGAGTGAGACTGGTGCAGCACCCCGAAATTCGGTTTGGCGATATCCTAGAAGAAACCCATGAAATCCTGCCTCCTGCGTCATACGATCGCGATCCTACCGTCGACTATCGCGTCAACAAGAACATGCTTTATGCAATGGCCACATGCCATTCGCTCCGACTAGTAGATGATGAGCTTATTGGCGACCCCTTGGACTTGAAGATGTTTCAGTTTACAGGCTGGTCTTTTGAAGAAGGGTCTCGCCTTACAAACCACTTCATCGAGCCTGGAACTCAGCAAATCGCCCCCAGCGTAGCTCGACCTCCCCACGGGTTCGAGTATGATCTTGAAGACTCAGAAGACAACTCCCATCCGGTTAGAGTTGAGTTGGGTGTTTTGCGCTCGTTCGATTTCGTCTCCCACCTTCGACGTGCCAGCGTTATCGTCCGACAATTTGGGGATCCTGGAGCGAGCGTCTATGTAAAGGGTGCTCCGGAAGTGATGAAGGATATTTGTACTCCGTCGAGCATACCCGATGACTTTGACGACCTGCTGAGTTATTACACTCACAAGGGTTTCCGTGTCATTGCCTGCGCATCGAAATACATATCCCGAGTCGATTGGGACGAGGTTCAGAACATGGAGCGTTCGGAGGCAGAGTCGCGACTCCAGCTAATTGGCTTCATTGTGTTCGAAAACAAACTCAAGGAAATTACCACCGAAATCATCGAAGAGTTGAATGAGGCCCGTATCCGGAATGTCATGTGCACTGGCGACAACATCTTGACCGCTATTAGTGTTGCCAGGGAGTGCGGACTCATCAGCCGTGACCAACATTGTTTTGTCCCCCACTTCCTTGACGGTGACAAAATGGACCCAAAAGCTCGATTGATTTGGGAAAGTGTGGATAATCAGATCTACCAACTAGACGAGAACACGCTCCTCCCTTTGGAATTGCCCGCCGAGCAGAACACCAGCGGCCCATACGATGCGCTGACGGTCGGTGATTATACCCTGGCCGTGACCGGTGACGCTTTTCGGTGGATTGTCGACTTTGCTTCCACAGAAGTTCTACAAAGAATGCTTGTTAAAGGCTCTGTATTCGCCAGAATGTCTCCCGATGAGAAGCACGAATTGGTGGAGAAGCTGCAAAGCATTGACTATTGCTGTGGCTTCTGTGGTGATGGCGCCAATGACTGTGGTGCGCTAAAGGCCGCCGATGTTGGCGTATCGCTCTCAGAGGCTGAGGCGTCTGTTGCGGCACCATTTACCAGCCATATCTTCGACATTTCATGTGTTCCGACTTTGATAAAGGAGGGTCGAGCGGCACTCGTGACAAGCTTCTGCTGCTTCAAGTACATGAGCTTGTACTCAGCCATTCAGTTCACCTCAGTCAGCTTTCTCTATGCTTCGGCGTCGAACCTGGGCGACTTCCAATTCCTCTTCATTGACTTGGCGTTGATCTTGCCGATAGCAATCTTCATGGGTTGGACCGGCGCGTATCCTATTCTTAGCAAGAAGCGACCAACAGCAAATCTCGTTTCTCGAAAAGTCCTGACTCCTCTTCTTGGGCAGATTGTTCTGTCTATACTTATCCAATTGGTTGCATTCGAAACTGTACAGCAGCAACCGTGGTACATACCGCCACAACTCGACAAGGAGAAATCTAGCGTTGACAATTCTCAGAACACTGCTCTGTTTCTGGTCTCCTGCTTTCAGTATACCTTTTCAGGGGTTGTCTTGAGTATTGGCCCTCCCTTCCGACAATCCATGACGAAGAATGCTCCCTTCTGCGTTACTCTCGCAGTGGTTACGTTGATGTCACTCTACATGCTTCTTGATCCAGCAAAATGGCTGGCGGATTTTATGGACCTCACCGAAATGTCTCTTGGGTATGAGCTGTTTCTGCTGGCTCTCGCAGTAGCCGGCTTCGCTCTGGCTTACCTAGCCGAAAGGAACATTTTCCCGATAATGGCAAAATACATTGGTCGGTTGAAGTTGAAACTACGACCCAAGCATCCTAAGATCAGGAAGAAGTACAAGATTATTTTGGAAGATGTACAAAAGAGTAAATAGACACTCTATGCACGAGACTACTATTATTATTGATGTCCAGTATTCGACATGCATGCGACACTATCTTCTTCTTTCTTTTTTGTTGTCATCATCCAATCCTGGGCAATGTGTGTGGCCTCGGACGATAATATTTCGTCGACGTCACCACTTTTATGGGTCGTTTTTTTGAGTTCTGGCCACGCGCCTGAACTTCGCACGTCAAAAGATACTCTAGGCGTCGAATTTATCTGAAGTTATGATGGTGGTTGATGTCCTTGAGGATACCAGACTCTGATTCCTGAAAAGAAACAGGTATCTCTGCACTCGCGTCGCCGGTGGTGACCGTATATATAAACACATATACTCGTGAACAGGGATAGACAATATGGATCCTACAGGTTGGTGGTATTGACTTGAAACTCCCGATTACCTCGTAGTCGTGTACCGCTCTGACACAGTCCTCTCCAGAATACTTGCTTGACAACGGCTGGCTGCCGTCGCCAGTGATTCGCGTCGGCATAAGGCGACAGCTAGCCCAGCGCGTGCAAATGATCAAGTCGGAGTCAATGTCCACCGCATACGACCGGAAGATGTCCTACGTGGCCGCTTTGCGCGAACGGCCCATGGCGATCGACGTGGACAAGGCGAACACCCAGCACTACGAGGTCGGCACGTCGGTGCTCCAAGCCTGCCTCGGCCCCCGCATGAAGTACTCGAGCTGTCTGTATCCGACGGGCAAGGAGAGCTTGGCTCAAGCTGAAGTCGCCATGCTGGAGAGTTACGTGCAGAAGGCGGAATTGCGAGACGGCCAGGACATTCTCGACCTGGGCTGCGGGTGGGGCAGTGCCTCGCTTTATTTGGCTGAGTTGTTCCCCGGATCGAAGGTCACGGCGTTTTCGAATTCACGCACGCAAAAGCTGTACATCGATGAGCAGGCCAGGGCGAAGGGACTGACAAACCTCAAGGTCATCACCGGCGACGTGGTGACATACGAGTTCACGCCGGATGCCTTCGACCGCGTGGTCTCGATTGAGCTGTTTGAGCACATGAAAAACTATGGCTTGCTCATGAAGAAGATTGCCCGCGCACTGAGGCCTGGTGGGAAGCTGTTTGTCCACATCTTCAGCCACAAGGACTCGCCGTATGATTTCGAGGATGGGTGGATGAGTACCCATTTCTTCACGGGAGGGACGATGCCATCGGCGGATCTGTTGCATTTCTTTCAGGACGATCTCACGCTGCGGAAACAGTGGTGGGTTAGTGGGAAGCACTATGCAAAGACCTGTGAGCATTGGCTGAGCAAGATGAATGCCAGTAAGAATGATATTTGGCCAGGTCTGGAGGAGACATATGGCAAAGAAAAGGCGGCCATGTGGTTCTACCGCTGGCAAATATTCTATCTGGCGTGCGCAGAGCTTTTCGCGTGGGACGGCGGTGACGTTTGGGGAGTAAGCCATTACTTGTTCGAGAAGATCGGTGACGGGAAGTAGGGCAAGTATCTGGAGAATTGATACCGGAGAGTTTTAAGGTCTTTGTATTCGATTTTGAAAGCTGTTGTTACGGTGCGGCACGAGAAGGTGTCGTCTCTGCATAGCAAAACCGGAACCCTGAGTGCATGCATATTCCAGGCCATCATCTCTTTTGGCAACGTAGGTCTTGTCTCCCAAACGCCGGTTGTGACTGTTCAAAGTGTATGTACAATGGATCATGTGCAGTCGTTTAGAAAGGGTCGAGAGGTCAGTGGCTTTCGCCCTCCTTGGAATGCGAATGCGATCCGTGGTCCCATGGGTGTTCCCATCCCAACAGCGCAGGGCCGTCCTGCTTCATCCTGTAGAATAACTGCGGCCATGTCAGCAGGCAATGGCAACAGATTGAGCTTCGGGAGATCTCACAAAGAACCACATAGCTGCTCCCAGTCCAGTAGCGGCAAACTTGTACAGAGGCCGTGGTGCATTGATTTGTCCGACTGGGTGATTGCCCTTCCACACCGGCCTTCCACCTGTTGGGCCAGCCATCTTGACTATCTGTTCCAGGGTCAGTACTTACTTCTGCCACACTACGTAGAGGGAGATTTTCCGAATATACCTGTTGCAAGTTGGCAGAGTCAGTCGTTGAGAGGTTTTGAAGCTGTAGAATGCGCAGTGCGTGGTGACAACGGCGACTTGAGAGTTGAGGGCCAAAAAGCGCTAATCCTAAAATATGCTTAGTTCAGTTCTCAGAGCCTGTCGAGGTTTAACGCACCATGATTGGCGGAAAGACACGACTCCAACGGCGCCGGAATATCAATTAATCCGTTAGCGTCGATGGGCATCGCAGACGCAGACGGGGATCGAATTCAACATGTACCGGTCATGTCACTTTTTGTTAGGAGTTACACGTCCAAGCATGACGATCGTGCAGCCAACTTGACCTTGAAAATTGCTCAGGGTTCAGGCTAGGTACTGGTGAACCAAATGTGAGATCTTCAAGAAACTCTTCTGATCAACGACGTCAGTTTCGATCGCGTTCACCCGCGGCGCAAACAACACACGGCCTATTGTTCGCCTATTGTTCACCAACTGTCAATTGTTCACCCTTTCAGTGTCTACCCCTTCCGCCAGACAGTCACGCTCTCTGGCGACTAGATGACGAGTCCAACCTGTTATATTTGGCCTCGGCCCCTTCAATAAGATTAACCTCACAACACCGACTTGCGATCAATCGACACATCGTCAAGGCATTGCGGCGTTCGCCGTGGACACGGCCTTTCCTGGTCCAGAAAAGTCGCACTGGAATCTGCTCTGTCTGCTTGTGTTCCACCACACTGGTCTGGTCTACACAATGTCAAGCGAATCGCATCGCCCGCACAGAACCCTTGAGCGACTTCCCGATGGCAGTCCTCGATTTCATGGGTGCTCGAGAATCCAAGAGTATGAATACCTGGGCAAACTAGGAGAGGGTACTTTCGGAGAAGTGTCAAAGGCGAGATCAAAAAAGACCGGACAGTTGGTCGCTCTGAAAAAGATTCTGATGCACAACGAGAAGGATGGATTTCCCATCACCGCTTTACGCGAGATCAAACTCTTGAAACAGCTAGACCACATCAACATTTTGAAATTGGAGGAGATGGCTGTCGAGCGACCCAAGAATGCGAGCAAAAAGCCGAGCATGTTCATGGTCATGCCGTATATGGACCATGACTTATCTGGTCTACTCGAGAATCCCGACGTGAATTTTTCGGAGGCACAGATCAAGTGTTATATGAAACAACTTCTTGAAGGCTGCGCTTACCTCCACGAGAACAAGATCCTACATCGAGACATGAAGGCTGCGAATCTCCTGATCAAC
The DNA here is from genome assembly GCF_000836115.1 of Exophiala spinifera. Lineage (NCBI taxonomy): Eukaryota > Fungi > Ascomycota > Eurotiomycetes > Chaetothyriales > Herpotrichiellaceae > Exophiala > Exophiala spinifera. The sequence goes on from NW_015622521.1 coordinate 312,129, forward strand.
AACAGAGGCATTCTACAAATTGCTGACTTTGGTCTTGCACGCCCATACCACGATGACCCACCGCGGCCTGGTCATGGAGGCGGCGAGGCTACACGAGAGTACACTACCTTGGTAGTCACGCGTTGGTATCGACCGCCCGAACTCCTTCTGCAACTCCGCAAATACACAACCGCGATCGACATGTGGGGGGTCGGTTGCGTTTTTGGCGAGATCTTCAAGAAAAAGCCTATTCTGACAGGCAATACGGATCTCAACCAGGCTCAGATCATCTTCGAACTCGTTGGTTCTCCCACTGACGAAACAATGCCAGGGTGGCGAGAGCTTCCCGGCTGCGATGGCATCACGGAATTCGAACCCAGACAGCCTACACTCAACCGCGTATTCCGCGAACTGCCTCCCCTTGCGCTTTCGTTATTAAGTGAATTCTTGAAGCTCGACTGGCGAAAGCGAATAAATGCAATCGATGCATTACAACATCCTTATTTTCACACAGAGCCACTACCTGCCAGGCCTAGCGATCTACCAACCTTTGAGGATTCTCACGAATTGGATCGTAAGAAGTTCCGAGATCAGAAACAGAAGCCTCCTCCTGCACCGGCCGGTGGGTCGGTGGGTATTGCCTCACAAGGTGAATGGAGTCTCCATGGACGTCCTCCTCCTCCTCACGAAAATCGAGGACCGCCTGGCCCTCGGGCTCCTGGAGGCCGACCCCATGCTAACGGCTATGGGCACCAAGGCCATGGTCGTCGACATCCACCTCCTGGACAAAATGGACGCCATGGAGGCAACGATCGCCGTGGGCCACCTCCTCGAGATGTGCCGCCGTATGATCAGCCGCACCGTCTCCCTTACGACGAGGGCTATTCTCGACGACCTCCGATGGAGCATGGTATGCCACCGCGCCAACCAGTTCACGAGAACGAGCAATACCGATACGGCGGAACAGATGTGCCACCTCACCGAGATGACGGTCGTGGCCTTCCACCGTCACGGTCTAGAGTACCGGGAGCGCCCAGCAATGCACCCCCGGCAGACAATCGACGCCCTGTTGACGATCGCGACACCTATATCCCGCCATATTCCAGTGCAGACTCTCAGCAACGGCCACCACATATGAAGGCTCGCAGAAGAGATGACCGGCCTCCGTTCAGAGACGGCCACTATCCTCACGGACCACCAGACTATGGCGAACCTCTTCGATATGACGACAGTAGCGCGCCAGGCCCAGATCGTGAAAGAGGACGATTGCGAGATATTGAGAGCATGCCTATGCCGCCACAAGGTGGGACCTACGAAAGAGAACGAGATCGAAGACCGCGGAGTAGAAGTCCCGTTCCAATGAGAGATTGGGAAAGAGATGCGCATCGAGACAGGAGGGACCGAGACCGAGAGTGGGAAAGAGAACGGGAGTACCGAGATCGCGACCGAGGGTACGGCATGCAAGATCCGTATCGTCGATAGCACCAAGTCTCATATGAGGTACTGGTTTTATGGCGTGCGACCAGCTTCCTCGAGTGGATACTGCACGGTGGCCTTTTCTTTTATATATTGCGACTCAGAGTGCTTTTTGCATAGCGATGGGTGTCGAGTATGAACAGAACGGGGAGGGTCCAAACCCGTACGATCGTGGGCAATGGCGTTTTGTTTTTGACGAGTAGCCGACCATGTATCACGAAACTTGCTATACAACATATTGCTATTGATATAGGCGGTGGTTTGATAGTAGACTATCAAATATCATTATACCCTTGTTGTTGATATAGATTTGATCTCCTCACATGTGTCATGGCTCTTGTACATAGCGAGTCATAGTAGTCCGGCGAACAAGTCGTCGATGGCACTCCCCTTGGTCTTTTTCTTTTTCCTTTTCTCGTCTTTGCTTGTTGTTTTCTTATCGGCCTTCTGCTGACCGAGTTTGCTCGCCGTGGGAGGAGTAGGCATTTTCGGTTGAGGTTGCTGTTTCGCAGCTATTTTCTTCTTAGAGGGCGACGGATGTATGTCCAATTGCGCACGACTTTTCTGAGACTGCGGTCTGTTCTGAACAGACGGCTTCTTCTTGTTCTTCTCTTCTTCTTCTTTATCTGCTGTTGCTGCCTCGTCATCGTCATCGGATACAGGTGGCACTACACCATCACTAGGTCCGGCATGGGAGCGACCGTCACTGATAATCGTTTCAGTGTACAGCTCTTTCCGTACGCGTACACTCGCTTGTGGCGATGATGGACCACCGTTTGCATTTGTCTTTGCCTGTGACTTGGACTTGGACGAGGACTCTGAATCTTCCCTTTGGTGGGTTTTGTCTTGGGGTAATGGTCTCTCGACCACCTCACCCATGTCATCACTTTCGTATGCCCTCTCTACTTGTTCACCGCTCTGTAGACCCGTGACTCCTGTACTCTTGGCCATCAGACTGGTCGCTTTTCGATGATTGGCACGGACGGAGGCACCGGCCGGCTGCTGCTCCCCGGCCGCGCCAGTTGCCATCGCGAGAACTGTGGATGGAACGGGTCGTTCCAGCTTTGACGTCGCTGTACTCGCTCTCGCACTCGTAGGCTGACCGGATATGCTGGCTATATCTGCGAGGGCACCCACGAGCACCACGCCCAGGTTGGCGAATTGGGTGTCGCTCACCAGCGACGTGAAGGCCACGTACGAGCGTGGCACCAGGGTCTCGCGAACCCACTCACTCCAGAGCTCGCGCTCGCTTCGTATCTGTGCCTCTTTTTCGAAACGTAGCCGGACCTCCTTCGCGTCGAGGTTGATGCGAGCACTGCCGTCGCTGGTCTCATGCTGCTGACGAACGTGGGTTTCCTGGTCGTCCAAAAGAGCCAGCTGGGTCAAGGCTTTCCTTAGCATTCCTAGGCATTTCCACCATGGTTGCGTCCGGTGCTGATTCTTGTTGCGCGTCCAGATCTGGTCGAGCAGCGATTTCGTAAAGTTGATTTTGTGGCTTGTATCTGACGCTGGCGACAACGGCGTCGAGGCCCCGGAATTGGATTTTGCGTACGTCGCTTTGCTCGTGGTTGGGAAGGGTTTTTCAATGGGTGTCTCGCCGGACCGTTGTAGTGGTTGAGGTCGGAGAGATCTTCTCTGGCGTGGGGGTCGTGGTAGGGCACGTTTCTTTGATGTCGGTTTCACGAGGTTTCCCTTCTTGCTCGCCTTCTCTTGGGGGCGTTTGGAGCCGCCAGACGCTGACGCTGGCGCTGACGGTGTGGATGGAACTGATAGCTTTCTCCTCTTCGGTGGTCTTTCGGCTCCGCCATTTGGCGTTGCCGCTGCCGTTCCCGGTCTTTGGCTGGACTGGGATTTCTTTGACGCCATTTGTGCTAAAGCTGGAAAAGGCTTCACAGCCTGACTCTGACTGGGCCGATCGCGATTGAGGTAGAGGTCTCCTCCATTATGGCGTGCTTCAATTGTAGCCTCAGGGTAGCATTGGCGTTCCTGAAGTACTACGAGCAGACTGATCTATCGTAAACAGATTGCTTTGTTGGTCGAAGAATGACGAGAGGAACTGTGACGGTCAAAGTTCAGCCTGACACGTGATCGCAGAGTTCAGCCTTGCATCCCCACTGGCCGGTGATCGAAGCTCTTCTTGATATTCAGTAAATATTCTTGATTGACATTGTTCATGTATGTTTACAATCGATTCTGCAGAACCTCTGCTATACATCCTTACCATGCCCTGCTTTGATAACTCTATAAGAGGTCGTTCGTAGCGTGACAATGAATCACAGAGTTTGAAGAGAAGAGCTCTACGCACGACTCAGGCACCTCAAGCCATCTACGTGCAAAAGTTAAGGTTCGCCATTCTTCATTCTTCGAACTTTCGGCTTGTTCTCGAGAAGACCTGAGCCGCAATGATGGAGCCAGAAATACACCAATTCGGCGAGCATGATCTTCAGAATGTCCTGGTGTGGATGCCGCCACAACAACGTGCAGCTGAATATTTGTTCTGGATTGTGTGAGTCGAACCTTGAGAAAAACATAATATCTCACAGCGTGGGTTCTGATACTGGGAGATCCACGTGTGGAAGACATCAGCAGAGGCAACTAACTATTCGTACCTCTAGCTTGATTCATGGAGGAGCATGGAGAGATCCAATGATCACGGCTCGTACCTTTGCAGACCCGGTAGTCTCAAAGTTGCTGTCAAATCCTGCAGCGGATTTGAAAATCCCAGGCAATAAAACCGTCGCAATTGCCTCGTTGTCTTACCGACTTTCACCTCACCCCTCGTATCCACAAGACCCAGATGCTAGTCCACGAAACGCCATCCACCCTGATCATCTCGACGACGTCTGCACAGGCATTGACGTGCTCCGGCGGGTCTACGGTCTTAGCAGCAACAACTATGTCTTGGTGGGCCATTCGTGCGGAGCCACTCTGGCTTTTCAAGCGTGGAAGCGACATATCGACACAGGGTTTCCCCTGGCACCTGGAGCACTGGTTGGACTGGCGGGTATCTACGATATCAAAGCACTGCTGAGGAATCACAGTACCGGCCCATTTGCAGATATATATGAGTCCTTTATTAGGGGGGCTTTCGGCGACGATGAGAAGGTATGGGTTGAGGCATCTCCGTCCCGCTTTGCGCTCCACGGTATGGACTTTCCGCGAACCATTCTTCTCGCGGTGGCGGACAGGGATGAACTTGTTGAGCCAGAACAGCGGACAATCATGAAAGGAACTCTGCTAGGGAATGAAACACTCGAGTCGATGAAGTCCGACATTGGGAATGGTAACGTGCGGTACTCGGAGGTGTCGGTTCCGGGTGGACACGACGAGATGTGGGAGAAGGGTGAGAATATGGTGTTAGTCGTTGACAGATTGCTGAATGTTCTCTCCGAGGTGTAGGTACGCCCACATGCAGAAGTACAGACTGTACAGTACATCTGGGTGGGAGTCTCGGTCAAATTCACTGCGAGGACAAAGGGCTACCCTTTGGTTGCTCAGCCATATGGAACGCGTACGACATGCATGCGGTGGTGGATCAAATGGTAGCGCCAGGTTATACCTTGTATTGTAGTAGTCCCGGCCCTAGGGACTGCGCCACCCCGTTGCTGTGGTTGGAAGAGTCCCCACGTGCCAGATGTACAATGAAGTCATTTCGACGAGGACAAGGGAGACGAAGCGATTGTGATGCATTGATTGCAGGGAATTGGACCTGTGCTAGTGCTCCGGGGACTCGTAGAGACAAGAGATGCTTGACGCGAGAGGGTCATCAATCAAAAGAACCCACCACGATGACCAGTCAAGAGGCAATTCTCTCTCTCCACAAGGGGTCTCTTATACGAAATCCTTTGTGCACGAACTGCCTGGGTCCTGTAAGGGTCCTCGGGAGGGTTCACGATTAATCACATTGTGGCTGGACGATCGCTGAGACACAAAGGTTAATTATAGCCTCTGGCCTGCGCAATTCGAAGTGATAAGATAAATGGGCCCAACCTGAAACGCATCTTGCGAACTTACTCACCTCGATCTAGCGACTGACAGACCTCGCAGAGTATTCCGTACCGAGCCCTCGTAGACAACAATCTTATCTTAGCTGTTAAGTTGCTCCCTAAAGGATACCACAGTACCGTGCTTTGTTTACTTGTGCTACACCTCGTGCTGGACTCGGACCAGGGAGCCACTGTGTATTTCGATTCAAGTCTCGTAACACATCATCGCCTGCTTCCTATTACCCTATGATTCTAGGGCCGACTGTTTTCGAGGCTTGTCTTTCTCAAATTTTGAGCATCAGCCTTCAGGTTTTTCATCTGGGACCGAAACGATGCTGCCAGATCACGATTCCGGGGTAATGCGCGACAAGGCCAGACTGCCACCGCCGCCGCCGCCGCCGCCCAAGCCGAAATCACTAACGGGCCAACGAACGAATTCTCAGTCTCAGTCTCAGTCGTCTCCTTCACGGAAGAGCAAACGAGGCCTCGGTTGGCCGTGGGATTCGGCAGCTTCCCAGTTCAAATTGTACACGCCGTACTACTCGACCGGCAGGATCAGCTGGGTGTTCAACTGGGAGCTGTGGGTGCCGGAGTCGATCCCGCCAGACATCGAATGGATACCGTGTGTGCGCACGGCGGCCAACGCAAAGGACATTGACGCATTCCTCACCGACATCATCTTCGGACGCGGGATCAAGACGGAGGCACTCCTTGGCTTCAACGAGCCCGAGATCAGCGACCAGGCCAACCTCAGCGTCGGCGCTGCGGTGGATCTGTGGCGGAATGTGCTCGCGGCGAAGACCAAGTTTGGCCTCCGAATAGGAAGCCCAGGCATGAGCAGCGACGTCTCGAGGAGCGTGCCGTGGCTCACGGATTTTCTGTCTCGGCTGAACGGCGACGACGGCATCGATTTCCTCGTCGTGCACTGGTACGGCCCCCGGTTTGAGGACTTCCGGACGTTTCTGGAACACATGCATTCCACGTTCAAGTTGCCCGTGTGGGTGAACGAGTTTGCTTGCTCGACCATGGGCAACGGCGAGGCCAGCCAGGATGAAGTAATGGCGTTCATGGACGAGGCCCTGCCGTGGCTGGACCGCTGCGAATGGGTCGAGAGGTATGCCTACTACGGACACGGACAGCACAAGGACGTGGGATCCTGGGTGGGACGAGCGAGTAATTTCACAGAGTCAGCAGTGGAAGAGCCGCCGTCGCCGCCACCACCAGGCACTACAAGTACTACTTCTACAGTAGTTTCGGACGCGCGGAGGCTGAGTAGAGTCGGCAGACACTACTGTGAGCTGTGAGTTGTAGTGGTGTTGGAGGCGGTAGTCGGTCTACCCTCGTCACCTGTACTCGAGTCTCCTCTACGGATCCCAGGCCATGTATTGGATTGCACAACTCCAGCGATGCAAGGCGAAGCAAAGGGAAAATGTGTTCACGATGTGATGATTCTTAACGACATGTAACACCAGGATTGAAATGTGTCGGATCGTGAGGTACTTACAAGATCACCCACCTAGACAGTTATTACAGTTAGTGTGTTTGTTGTTTCTTGTCAAGCGTCTCGTCTCAATGCTTGTATCCGTACAAGAGATTTCTGTGTTCTCTCTTCTTTTACACCATGAAGTTGTTCGCCACCACACTGTCGGCGCAAAAGCCTAGATAAATACATCATACCACTTGTGGACCTCCGTCCCACCCCTTCTCCTTCTTGGATTGACCCTCCAGAGCAATCAATCCCGCTTGTTTCTTAACTGGTGGATGGGGCCAAACTCAGTCCAGTACAGCATATCCGTACAAGGTCCCTCATTATTCTCGACGGTTCAAGTCTTTGCCAATCGACGTTTGATTCTGGGAAAAGATGCGATACGCGAGAACGAAAGCCTAGACCGAAAGACCGGAGATTACAAAGGATCTGTCAGTACCGCAAGGTGGATCTCGGCGGCTGCGTTGACGTTGACGTTTGTTGATGTTTGTACGGAGTACGGAGAATCCTCCACCGTTCCATGGTTACTCGAGTCGTACTTTGTACAATACTCTACTGACGCTCCGAAGGCATTTCGCTGTTAATGTGCTGGCAGAAGTTCAAATCTCAACCACTGAAGCTTTGCCACGCTCCAACGTAGAGACTAGCAACTAACAATCTTTGTGGCCTATGCATCTAACAACATGTGCCGTCCACACCAGAACCATCAGGCTGAGGGACGGTCTGGGAGAGTAGCAGCACCCTTCTGCTTTCATTCCTACATTAGGAGTTCGACATCCCGAGGAGCTTATCATCCATCGATGCGGGAATTGAAACAATTCTCACTGTACGGTATTCTACGTGGTCTTTTCCTGTGATGTCTTACTGCAGTGCCTGTAACAAGCGCTTCGGCACTTCCAAGTCTCTCCAACAGCACCTCAACTCCCCTGTCCACGCTCAGAGGTTTGAATGTGACGACTGCGATCGAAGGTTCGTCGATGAGCACGCCCTCCAACAGCATCTCAGCTCCCCTATCCACACTCAGAGGTTCGAATGTGAAGACTGCGATCGAGTCTTTCGCAACGAAAACGCACTTGAGCAGCACCTTCAATCACCACGCCACACTACAAATTCTCCTCTAGATAAATTTTTCCTTTCCTTCTCTGATTTTAACTATGATCGCCTCGCTTCTCCCTCAGACGAGTTCGAGCGTCTTCGTCGATTTCAGGGGTGGAGAAAGCGGGATGCTGCTGGAGAGGATGCTTGGTCGTACTATATGGACGCTCTTGTTGCAGAGTTTAACGCTTGGTATGGTACAGACAGTGGAAACCTTCGGTCATGGCAGAACCTTTGTAAAATACTTCGGGTCTCTCCCATGCCTCAAGATTGCAAAGCCTGCTGCAAGGAACGTCGCCCCCAACTTTTTGAGCTCTTCTGCTGCTGACATCTGAAGTAGGCTGTGCGATCATGCTTTGTGAACATGATTGACTTGATAGACTTTTCACGAGGCAGCATCGATGAAGTTCGGATTTTTCCTGATCTTGAAAGCCTTCGCGCCTACACGAAAGGAACTCGACGGATATTCCCCAAAGATTCTCTTCAAGCAGGAGCTTTACTCAGACATTTGCTGCGCGAGATATTTGTGCGTTAGCAGATACCCGTAATCACCATCGTGCAGCAGAATCGAGGGTCATGGTCGCAACCGCTTCTACAAATAGGGCGGCGTCAAGCCCTCACCCAGTTACGATTGACACTCCTGGTCAAACCATCCCCTTGCAGAGAACACCGCTGGCTTTGAACAACGAATGGCAGACGACATCCGTTCCTCGGAGGCAGGCACTGTGTGTCCGTCTTGCAGCCAGGATTTGCCTACGAACTAAAAGCCTTGCGGATTTTCAGCTCGCATTGCGCTTCCTTCGCCTGATGATACTTTCTTATCGACTACAGTGATACACCTACTAATGAGAAATTTCTAAAAATTGCGGAGAAGGACAAAACCTCTCGATATGCTCTATTCGTCCAATGGAGCACATCCTTTTCACTCCGTGTGGTTCACCGAACATTATCATATCCTGTGTACCTCCCCTCTCGTTGAAGCTTTGGCGCTTGTGATGGGGCAGAAAGACAGCTTGAGAAACCAACCAAATCGATATGTTGGATTTAGTGGATCGACGGACGTCGTGATATATCAATCCGCTGGAGTTCTCATCTCAAGGCCCCCAGGTTTGGAGCTCTGGCAGATGTTCTGTATCACAACGGCATGCTCCGACGCAGGAATGCCTCTGGTATAGTGTGTGAGCCATGTGGCGACGGAGATATCAAATGTCTGTAAGTGAATCTAAGTGAGGTTGATTCCACTGAGCTGAAATATTCGTGTCGATTCGTCCTCGGACACGTGCCGAGACGAAACTCAGAGATCAATACTTGCAGCGTCGCTAAGGTTACCTCTCACCAGTACCGTGTTCATCTGCACCTTTTTGCCTGTTTGCAGTAGCACGAACGATATCCCTGCAACTAAAAGCCTCAACAGCGTGGCGCCCCAAGCCCGGGCTTGAGAGCCAGTCATTGACGATCACAGGCTCTACAGGGACATGCAGGACAAGCTCCGGACGTTCATACTGTCCCTTTCTCTTCCATCATAGAGGCCTCCGGAGTGACGCAAGACAGAAGGCTGCAGATGAGGCAAATATCATCTCCAAGTTAATTGTTGAACTCGGTTTTGGGGTGGGGGGTTTGAGAAGCGCTGCCGGAAGACGTGCTGGAGATCTCGATAGAAAGGTCGAACGCCTCTTCCTCGCCAAGTTTAACCCGTGGGTTAAAGCTTCGTATACGGAGTACTCGTACCAAGCCTGGCTACGAGTTACATGGTGCCTGGCCGTCGTAATTTAGGAGTGACTAATCGCCAAGCAGATATCTGATTACTCAACATACGGAGTAGGCCACAAGCCCGATTGACCATGCATTTCATTTTGGTCTAGAGGAGCAGGACCAACTACTCGACGGGGTTTAGGACAGAGCGTGGCTCGAGTCTGTGATCAACATCCTGTCCAAACCGAACAAACAATGGCTGGGCTTTCATCACCTTCACGAATTTATTCGTTGCTTACGGCATCGATCAAGGCTGGTGCGATCTATAAGAATACCAAATTCCACTGGAACGAGGGTCAACAGTCGTCTCTTGTTGTCTTCGATCCATATAGCTATACTCTCGCCTGCCATTGACAAAGTTTGACTAGGTTCTACCCAGTATAAATCCAACGTTGACAGATCTCCAGCAATCAAACCATGGTCGAGAGCGGAAAGGAAATCGTGCTCATTAGCGGTGTCAATGGGTACATCGCGGCGCAAGTAGCCAAAGCATTTCTCGACGCAGGGTTCAAAGTCCGAGGGACGACAAGGAAGACAGCCAACACCGAATCGTTGACGGAGGGGCCCCTGAAGGCCGCGTTCGAAGCTGGAGACTTCGAAGTCGCCGAGGTCCCGGACATCACCATTCCGGGGGCGTTCGACGAGGCCGCGAAAGGCGTCACCGCCATCCTGCACACGGCAGCCCCGGTGTCGTTGTCGTTCACGGACCCGGAACCGGTCCTGCACGGTGCCATCCAAGGCACCTCTTCGATTCTGGGCTCGGCCCTCCAGGCAGGCGCACAGTTGAAGTCCTTGGTCCTGATGAGCTCAATCGCCGCCGTCCTGGGTTCCCAGCAGCCGCCGCACACCTTCACCGAGCAAGACTGGAACGACTTTTCGGAAGGAGAGGTGGCGAGGTCTGGAAAAGCCGCAGGGAGTGTCCACATCTACTTCGCCAGCAAGACGGCGGCGGAAAGAACCTTCTGGGATTTCAAGAAGAAGCATTCGCCGTCATTTGCCATGACTGCAATCAACCCGGTGTGAGTGTGTGGTCGCAGATCGAAGTCTTCCCTCCGTCGGAAACCCTTATTTTTCCCCCCCCCCCTTTTTATCCCTTCGTCGTCAAAATCCCCAACTTTTGCTAAACCCCTCTTCTTTCTCAGACTCGTGACCGGACCGCCACTCGCTCCGTTCAAGGACGCGAACAGCATCAACGAGACTGTGCGGAACGTGTGGCAAGTGTTGGCGGGCCAGGACGTCCCCCCGCCTCTGAACATGCCCGCGAACTACGTCGACGTCCGCGACGTCGCACGGCTGTTCGTCTGGGCCGTCCAAAATCCCGAACGGGCGGGTGGAGAGCGCTACATCGCCTACGGTGGCCGTGGAGGTGTACACCAGATCTCGCAGATCCTGCGAGAGCATTATCCCCAGCGACGCGGCATCATCAAGGAATTCCCCGCCGGCGAGTCCAACGGAAACAGCATTGACGCGTCCAAGGCCGTCAAGGCCACCGGCCAGGAATTCATCAAGTTTGAAAGGAGCGTCTTGGATGCGGCGAGGGCGTTTGAGATCTATTTGTAGGTTACGGTCCAGCGTCTTTGGAATGTCGGGGTCAATGAATGCTAAATGGAAAGGGACGAGCGGCGTCGGCTATTGACATATTAAGTTAGGATTTATCATCCCACCAGCACCAAGCTGGACTACATACTCGTACGTACTTATCCTAGAATCCGTCCATGGTAAGATTATGTGCGAGCCAGAGGTAGCCCCGAAAGAGGTCCTGGCGTCTCAATATAATTTGGGGAAGGCCGGAGCCCATTCACTCAAAGTAGTATATTAATTACATCGAGCACAATATCCAATGTCACGGATCTACAGGCCATTTGTGATTGAACTCCTGGCCCGGTCCCAGACCATCGACAGTCATTACAACACGATCGGACCCTCGGTCCGAGCCACATCTTCCAGCCAGACCATCTCTTTCCGTATGAAACGCCAGCAGGACTTTTCTGTTCAGCTTTCCCGTCAAAGAGGCTCCCCTTAATGCACCCAGGTCACCGCCATCTGCTGCAGCCAGTAACGAAATGATATTGGCGTCATCCCCCATGGGACTTCCGTACAGCCAGGTCGCTTTTATGAGGACGCACACTAAGAACAGCGCAGGGTTTATGACCAAGACAGCCACCAACAGTGGATCTCTTCGGAGTGTCGGTACAGTGCGAACCGTGAGGATGTCTTCCGCTCCTTTGGAGTATCCTGTCAGAGCACTCATTTCGGAGTTGTTGCGGCCACCCGGTCGATCGACGGTGTCCAAACTGGTGATCCGCGCCCAAGCCATCGTAGCTGCAAGTGGAGGGACGGTGTTCACCGGCTGGAAATATCTGACTTCACCCTCAGTCCCCAAGCCGCCATCGGGGTAGGGAAAATCAAAAGCGCCGGCACGGTTGTGCCAGTCGTACTCTCCAAGAAAGGTGCTGAACATCTCCTGCAGCCCGATGGCGTTGTTCTGAAGCAGCAATTGGTTGTCGAGAGTGCTGTTGGGGATGAGCTCCGCTTGAACGAGCGTGATGTTCGACGAGGAAATTAACCAGGTCGCTCTGGCCCGGCGTCTCGACTGTTCGGTACGGATGGCTTCGGAGTAGAAAGTTTCGTTCCTGGTCGTGTTCCAGGCCGAAAAATACATGACGGAGAAGTTGGTCAGGAAACTTCCACTCATGCCTGCCCACATGGCGTTGTTAGCGCCATCGACGTTGCCTCCATTTTGTGTCGCTGGATGATCGAACTGGTCCTGCACGTCCGTCCAGAAGTCGTCGCTGCTCCGTTCTTCTGCGGTCGGGTTGACCATTTCGGATAGGGTCGCGTTGACAGTGGCTGATAGCGTCAGAGATTCTCCACCGTTAAGACTGGACTGGAGGCCTGTCAGATACGAGGGGAATGGGGAGTCAACGATCACGCCAGTTTTGTTGTCGGTCGGGATGTACATGTTGAAACCATAGGTCCGGTTGAGGCCAGGACTGATCCAAAATGGCACGTACACGTCAGACAAGATCGACAGACCGTCTCCTATCCTTTGCTTGCCCGGTGTTGAAGAAAAGCCAAAAAGTCCGTCACCGTGGTTGACGACAACAGTGCTCTCTCCACCCACGAATCTCTTGTATGCAATGCTCAATAGCAATGGTAAACCCAACAGAAATAACAGAAGTATCCGGTAAGCGATGTGGACGTGCCTCGACGAGAAGGGATCTTTTCTCATGAGTGCATCTAGATCTTGGATGGAGGTGCCGCTTCGGTTTGCGGTGTGGATAAGAGCAGTGCGTAGGACCAGCCCTTCAAGGCACATGGCCATGACGGCGAGAACGAAGCCGATTCCAATCAATTGGTTGATCTGGCCCAACCATATTGCCAGACGAGACTCAAAGACAATGAGTAAAGCTGCAACAAGGCAGACAATCTCGATGGAAAACAGCCATACGTCTTTTGCAGGTATGCGCTCCTTACGACCTGGTTTTCCACATCGTGCTGATGGTAGATTGTTTTGCGAGGTGTTTGCACTCCCCAGCCTGACGAGTGGTTGTTTACTGTCGTTGCGCGTGTGAGCGGGAAGGGAATATTGGTAGACAACAGGAGTTGTACGGTCTGCTGCTGTCATGATTGTGCCGATCAGGACGCACAGCTGCAGTTGTTCGCCGAATTTATCATCTGCATCCAACAGGACAAAGGCCCCATTTTCAATCAATGTTGATCAGTATGGCGTGTATCTGCTCGACAAGGTCCTTTTGATAGCACGCAACCCTGAGACATCTTAACCTGGCCTGGGGTTGGTGGCCGGGGCCGAGAAACGCCAGGTCCTGCACCTTTTCAGCCATAAGCATTGGTGCTGTTTCAGACGAGGGTTGCACTCCGAGTTCGTCTCGAGCCGGATTGGTGTGTGGCACACCACCGGCGGTTCGTGCGATCCATTTTGATCAGGTTGCGCAGATGTCGTCGTTCATTCTGGCAACGAGAGATAGCTTTGCTATTTGATTTTGACACACTGTCCCAGACCCGCGACCGGTCATGGCCAGAACGAATGAGCAGCTGACCGACCAGAGCAATGAATGTCGCGAACAAGTCAACTCTGGAGTGGAGAGCCGAAGTCGAGAACCAGGCCTGTCGAGGCCCCTTACCGCGGCGACAACAGAGCCTGCATGATATGAACATGGTGAATGTTGCAAGCTAACTAGGGTTGGACACCATGGACGGCGCCTGAGCGCCCCTTGGAAGCTAAGTTAGTTAGTGGTGTTGGATAAAGCACCTCCAAGGTGTTTTGTGTGGGCGTATCTTCGGAGGCGGGCCCGAAAGTTTGACGTGACCGAGCACGCAAGGCAGATTTCGAAAAAAAAGTGATTGGGGCGAGCGACGTTTGAGATGAACGAGTATCCATAAAGCGTGGCGCAGACTCTTCCAGCAGGTCGAAACGATGAAGAAGTACCAACAGAGTACGAGTACTTGCTTTAGGTAGGTATATATGATAAGGTACGGAGTACGTTTTTCTTACCTTGTTACCACCACGTACTCCTTCTGAGTCCAGGTCCTCTCGAGACTACAAACTTGCCTATATGGCTACCTGACCTGATGGACCAGGGGTAGTAATGAATGGCTGATATGGACTCGCCAAACTGGACTGAAGATCCTCGCAATGTGTATCGTATGGCTCCTTGTTCATCAGGCTCTTCGGGACAGTGGATACTGAGGACACGGAGGTACAGTATGTCTACCTTGTATTCCTTATGATCTTGGGGTAACTACTCGAAAAAGAGCCCAATGGAATCTCCCGAGCGGATGAGGTAACGATTCCCCATCTCCGGCGTGGATGGGATGGACCTGATATTGGCTTCGTAGTATTTTCATTTCTTGTTTACTGCATTGAACACACTCTATTCGACCCACGAGTAGCATCGAGCTCACCATGTCAACGCCGGAATACCTCTCAGGCAATAAGGAAGCTATACAACAGTTCCTGGACAAATTCGATGTGCGTCATTCCCCTCAAACACCCACCCTCCTTACCCCCCCCCTCTACCCTCTCACTCCCGCTCCCACCAAAAAATCCAGCCCTCAAGTCTTCTTCCGGTCTTGGGTCGCGTTGGGTCGGGTCGGGTTGGCTTTGGTTTCTCAGAGCGCCATCGCATGTTTCAGACGCATCTCAAGTCCCAACTCTTCATTGTACTTGCCCATACTAACGCACGCACGTTTTCCACCCACACAGGTCTTCCTCTTTGACTGCGATGGCGTTCTCTGGTCCGGCGACCACCTCTTCCCCGGCGTGCCGTCGACGCTCGACCTCCTGCGCAAGAAGAACAAGCAAGTCGTGTTCGTGACCAACAACTCGACCAAGTCGCGGCAGGATTACAAGAAGAAGCTCGAGGGAATGGGCATCCCCGCGACGGCCGAGGAGGTGTTTGGCTCGTCGTACTCGGCGGCCGTGTACATCTCGCGCATCCTCCCGCAGCACCACCCGCAGCTCAAGGAGCGGAACAAGGTGTTCGTCGTCGGCGAGGCCGGCATCGAGACGGAGCTGGACGCCGAGGGGGTGCCGCACCTCGGCGGCACCGATCCAGCCTACCGGCGCGACGTCACGCCCGAGGACTACAAGCTGCTGGCCCAGCAGGACTCGCCGGCGCTGGACCCGGACGTCGGCGTCGTGCTCTTCGGCCTAGACTTCCACTTCAACTACCTCAAGCTGTGCTACGCGTACCACTACGTCAGGCGCGGCGCGCTGTTCCTCGCCACGAACACCGACTCGACGCTGCCCTCGGCCGGCGCGCTGTTCCCCGGCGCAGGCTCCATCTCGGCGCCCCTGGTCAAGATGCTCGGGGGTCAGGAGCCCATGGCCTTTGGGAAGCCCAATCAGGCCATGATGGATGCCATAGAAGGCAAGTTCCGCTTCGACAGGTCCAAGGCGTGCATGGTCGGCGACCGCGCCAACACCGACATCCGCTTTGGTCTCGAGGGGAAGCTGGGAGGGACCCTGGGCGTGCTCACCGGCGTCGCTACAAAGGAGGAGTTTCTAGAGGGCGACGCCCGTCCGCATTATTACGTCGACAAGCTGTCCGATCTGCTCGAAGGCTTAGAATGATTAAAACATGAAACAAAATCATAGACGTCCCGTGTTGAAATTCAGTATTAGCGATGGCGTCGCGGATCGAGAGTCTGACATCCCGTTTAGTGCGACGGGTAATAGGACGATGAGGTTGGGCTAGACACAGAAGACATACACATATAAACTTCAGGCCATAGTCTTACATGCTCGGTACTTCATACATAAAAGCATTAACTTAGTCAACCAAGATGGACTTTTCCAGGGACGAGTAGTGCTGGAAGAAACCGCTGAACAGCCTGATGGCGTGGTGGACATCGTCCGCACCACCCGTTTCACGACAACTGTGCATCGAGAGTTGAGGGTTGCCAAGATCAAGGGTTCGGGCACCCAGGTGAGCAGATAACATTGGACCAATGGTGCTTCCACAGCTCGAGTCGTTTCGCACCACGAAAAGTTGCAAAGGAACTCCTTCAGCATCGCTCTCGATGAGCTTGGGCGCCCTCCTTGCCACCTCTTGCAGCAGCACGATGCCCGGCGAGTTGGTGGCGTATCTTGCGTTCGCGTTGATCTTGATAACCGGACCCTGGTTCATCTCCGGCTTGTGGTCTGGTTCATACTTGGCCCCGTAGTTGGGGTTGACCGAGTGCGCCATGTCTGCCGACAGTAAGAACGAGCTCGACAGAGTCTGTTCGTATGCCGTTGAGACGTCCGGGTCGGTAGCGTGGTCGTATGAGTCTTCGGAGCCATCGACGAATGATGAGGACGGGAGGACCGAGATCCGGCGGATGATGGCAGGAAGCATGGTCGAGAACGCGCCTTGAGCTGTCATGCTGCCGATTTCTTCGTGGTCGAAACAAGCAATAAGACGAATCGACGACTCGTCGTCTAGCGCAGATGGTGACTCCACAGACTTGATCAGGCCCATGGTCGCACAATACGTCGAGTTCAGGTTGTCAAGTCTGGCCGAGAATATGAATTCTTCGCTGAGACCGCCCAGGCATGCCTTTTGCGTGTCGTAGAGGACAACCTCGAAGTCAACCACGTCTTCAGGTGTCACTCCAGCGTCTGCGGCAATCAGCTCGACGATATGCGAGTGGTGTCTGGTGGTGATGGCCTTCAACGGCGCAAAGGGCTTGTTCTGCTCGCCTTCCTGCCCGTGCTCGACTTGGCCTTTCTTGTCGTCCTGCCGTTTAAGTTCGGCAGCAATGAGACCGGCGATGGGAAACAACTGGGTTTCTTTGTTGAAGCTGAATGTTTCCTGCCGATCCAAATGGACGGCGAGGGTCGGGACACGCAGGATGGGCTTGTCTACGCGGACCAGTTTTTGAACAATATTCCCGTCTTGCCCTCGTACCATTGCGCGGCCAGCGATGCCCAAGTCACGATCAAACCATGTGTGCCAGAGGCCACCTCCATATGTCTCTACGCCGACTTGGATGAACCCATCTCCTTGTTTCTTACTGACAGGTTTGATCCGCAGGCATGGCGAGTCCGTGTGTGCACCTATCATGGAGATTGGGTTGCCGGGTTTCCATTTCTTGCCAATCGCAAATGCAACGACGGTAGAACCGTTTCGAGTGAGGAAGTATTTACCGCCGGGCTGGCATGTTGATGACCAGGACTCCTTTTCCTGTCGAAGGACCGTCAGCATCGGAAGGAATGTGCTCCTGTGACAGTGGCCATACCTTGATCTCCTTGAACCCGACCTTGCTTAACCGTTCCTTGACAGATTTGACTGCATGGAACGGCGTCGGAGAGGCATTGACAAAGTCGAGAAACTCGTTGGCTGCGACTTTGATATGAGGGCAAGCCATGGTTGAGTAGCGTTTGATGGTGGACGGGCCTCTGAGGGATAGGCGCAAGAACATGTACGAGTGTAGGGAAAGCCGCACAAGATCCCAGGGTAGACTCTTGGAGGCAGACAGTCAATAGATTGGGACTCTTTGAAAACAAGGGCAGCAAATAGTTGGGACGTGGTGGACGGAGTCGTGGACGCAGTTGGTACTCCGGATGAGCACGAGACCCCGTTAGGTAGTTCTAGTACGTAGCCACCACTAAGTTGGTTTTAGTCCAAGTTCTCATGCCTAGCGAGCATTAACTCGGCATCGCCCTCGGCCCTTGAAGCCGCTTATCTTCACCAGGGGATTCGATCCAGGCTCTAAGTTAGCTAAACGGAGACGAGGCATGATGAAGGGGACTTTCCAGAGCTTTCCGATCTGAAACAAGCATCTCATCGAATCATTCTCCTCCCCGCAAGCATCTCTCAAACAGCACCACCAAGTCCAGTACGGGAAAGATCCGAGAAGATGCTGAAACATGTGATTCAAGAACACCAATTACTCCCTTGCCGCCCAAAACAAAGAGACGCGATGTTTTGGAGCTTCCACGGTCATTTTTCTGGCCGCGTAAAGTGCTTTGTTGTGATGGTCATACAGGTAGGTAGGTAAGGTTCGAGTGCATAGAATAGCTTCACTTCTCAAGAGCAACGATAATCGTGCCATCAACTACCCCTGCTATGAATACTATCTTCACAGTCGCAGTAGTGTGGACTCGTTTACCTGTGTACATTCTCAATCCCCGGTACGGAGTATGAGGGCGCTGATTGATGGGCAATCTATACCTACATACATAGATCGTGTACTCGGATATGCCCATAAACATGCACAAGGCCCAAGTGCTTGGCGCTGGTGGTGGAGGGATGTCGCCCAAGTTAGTTAAGACTGAATGAACGGAAGCCCCTAATGCACCTAAAGGGTCTTGCGGTGGTTGGTAGCTTAACGGGCGGCGATTAGGCTGGTACCGCGACCATAAACTGTAGGCGTCGGTGCGCTTTGACCTGGTGAACATTGCTGAGATAAGTGGCTCCGTCCGGCAAACAGACGCAGCCGCAGAGACCGACACACTGAACAGGTTCATCAACATCACCCTCATCTTCACTATACCCAAGCTTAACAGTCGCCATTTACGAGCCACATCGATTTGCTTTCTGCTGCCTGTCGATATCTCTGCATCATGTCTCCTCTCTATCAGCGTGCATAGCCTTTCTTATAGCAAATCCACCCACTCACCCTCGTTCAAACGGTCGCGGTTGCGGAGGCCAGCAACAAACCTCAACCGGCCCTTACATTAGGTACAAATTGTGACAAGCAACATCAGACACACTCTCACTTGACGCTCATCTGAACTTCACTGCCCTGTGACGTTGCCCCCGTCGACCATCCTTTCTCCGCCTTTGCGCCGCGACACCATCAACCCGCAATCATCATGGCCGACGATGCTGCAACTCTTGCACCCGTTGATCGTCCTCAAACACCTTCTTTACCGACTCCAGTTGGCTCGAAAACACCTCCAACAATTGCTAGCAAACGGTTTTCGCTTCAAGACAGCAACATGTCCGCAGTCCAACGAGCGACTGAGGCGATGGAAGCAGATGCTTTGAATCGGAGACTGAAGGAGTTTGAGAATGCAGGAAGATCGAGAGACAGAACGCCGGGGAGAAGCCCCAGTCGCAAGAGACAGCGGGTTTATGGTGATCGGTGAGTTAGGAAGCGCCTTCTTGCGCCGAAATGTTTATTGACACGAATTGCCAGATTCATACCAAATAGAGACGGACAAGATCTACAAGCCAGCTATAGTCTCCTCCACGACGAGGGATCTCCTGCCACACCCTCCCGATCAAGAAAGAAGACTCCTCATGGTGAACTGCATTTTCAGCGAACAGAAGAAGCAAACAGAACATATTCAACAGTACTCCGAAATGAGCTGATGGGAGACTCCGTACCTCAAGACTTCCGATCGATATCCCCGGACGACCGCTTTGGACGAAGACAGACTCCTCCCGGTCAACCATCGATGGCCGCCATGCCTCCAGCCTCCATAACCCCCACGACTCCTCACAAGAATATGTTCTCATACAAATCTCCTCAAAAGGTGATAGGATCTGGTCATCCGACACCTTCCTCAAGAACCGGAAAACATCCTGGCCTAATAAATCTCAACGCAAGATCCGACCTCTATTCCATATCGCCCATCAACTACTCCTCACAATCCATTCTTCAGACTCCCCGCAAACAACCCCGACCCATTGCAAAAGTACCCTATAAAGTGCTGGACGCTCCAGAGCTGGCAGATGATTTCTACCTCAATCTGGTCGATTGGGGTTCGGCAAATATCCTCGGGGTAGGGCTGGGATCATGTGTCTACATGTGGAACAGCACCACGGGTAAGGTCACACAGCTATGCAAGCTGCCAGACAATGATGTGGTGACGTCTGTGGCATGGATACAACGAGGGTCGCACCTTGCGGTTGGAACCCACAAAGGATTCGTTCAGATATATGACGCCGAAAAGTCTCGCAGACTAAGGACGATGACGGGCCACTCAGCTCGAGTGGGAGCTTTAGCTTGGAACGACCACATTCTGACGTCTGGATCAAGAGATCGGCTGATATACCATCGAGATGTGCGAAGTCCGGATCAGTATCTGAGACGTCTGGCTGGTCACAAACAAGAAGTATGCGGCCTGCGTTGGAACACCGAAGATGGACAGCTCGCTTCGGGAGGAAATGACAACAAATTGTGTGTGTGGGACAAGCTTTCCGAGACTCCATTGTACAGATTTTCGAACCACGTTGCAGCAGTCAAGGCCATCGCTTGGAGCCCTCATCAACATCACCTTCTGGCATCAGGAGGTGGAACAGCAGATCGGTCGATCAAATTTTGGAACACATCAACCGGATCTCTCATCAAGGAGGTCGATACAGGAAGCCAGGTCTGCAATCTGGCCTGGAGCAAGAATAGTGACGAGATTGTCAGCACACATGGGTACAGCCAGAACCAAATTGTGGTTTGGAAATATCCAAAAATGGAGCAGGTGGTCAGTCTGACCGGACATACTTTCCGTGTTCTCTATCTCAGCACAAGTCCAGATGGCACAACCGTGGTGACAGGTGCTGGAGACGAGACTCTGCGGTTCTGGCGCGTATTTGGCAAGAAGGGCAACGACGGCCGCAACAGTGATGGGATATCCGGGAAACTCGGTGACTGGGGTGCGATCCGTTGACGACATCCAGGGAGCTTCAAGACAGGGGCACCGGGAGGTTTTCACCTACCACTTTTGACGACGTATCACTCGACCTTCCGATCATATTTTTCATCTCACGACAGAGGGTCGCCGGTAGATGATGACGATGAAGATGATGATTCTCCTTGTTTTGGCAAGATGAAACGAATCATGAATCATTTGAATGATCTGCGAATCAATAATAGGAGACACCCATCCATACACACACTCGCACCCACAGTTACTCGACAGTTACCACGACCAGAACCCAGCGATAATGATTGATTGATTGACTCACTTTTAACGATACGGGAGAGAGGAAAGGCAACATGGGAGGGACCGGGAGTTGGTGCCTTTTTACTACGAGTATCCGTACCTCTAGCATAACCTAGCAATACCTTCCTTAGGTTGGTATTGATTGGCATTCGGGCAAGTTGGCGAAGGCGTCCAGGTACACGTACCCCTACAGCACATGTACGAAGTAGCTACCAAGCAACCTAGGTACATACTTGATACTGGAGTTGGTATTTTTCATTCGTACCTACGTACGGAGTACATGTGTTTTATTTCCAGGCACGAACGACTGACTACGTGGATGGGAGATTGGGATCGAGATTGTGGTTGTGGCTTGTGATTGCCATCGCCAATTGCGGTTTCAGCGACGGTCCCTGGCTCCGTACAGGGGGTTGTCGAGATTCATTACTTACTACCTCTACATTACAGTATGCACAGATGTAGGGAAAAAAAGAATAAAACCCCTTGGCATCATCATCAAAGGCTCGCTTTCCGCTCGGATCGAATGTTCTTTGGTCCGTAGAACCGAGCCTCTTGAAAACAAACAGTCAGGCTGAGACGGGTCACTCCTTCTTTATGAATGGGATACGGGAGTGGAAAGTACGACGGAGATACTCATACAGATGGGGGCACAGTGCAAAACAGTGCACAGTGTCTCCGTACAGCGTACGGTGTACAGTACCCCAGTACCTAGTCAAGAGTAAGGCACACCCGCAACAGCCAGACAGCCAGACAGCCAGATGAGTATGTAGGCACCTAATGAGAAATTTTGACGCTGGTTTTTGTTCCCCCTTGTATCCTTTGATAAATACTTCTCCCGTTCGTGTTCAGCTACCACAGTCGCAACCAGGTTGCGCACTACGAAAACGTTTGTTACATGATCACAGCGTACCAAAAGGACGCAGGCATAAGTGAAGAATTAGGAATAGGACAGACTAGAGAATCAACCTTCCCGGCTCGACTTGCAACACGGTCTTGACTCGCTCGAGGAACGTCCTCGCTCGCTTCTCTTCGCCTGCGGGCACGGTCAGGCTAAATGTGTTGAGGGCGCCGTCGGCCGTCGATAGACCTCGGCTTGCTGCCGCAGCAGCAGTAGATGATCGCGGTGGTGCTGCGCGCTTAGGGATAACCTTGCCCGAGAGAATGTCAATGATATCATGCTGCTTCGCGGGACTGGCTCTGCGCACCGCCGAGGAGGACGAGGGGGACGAGGTCGTCGCGAACGCATCGATCTGAGGCAGATACGTGCCGCGCGATGTTGTGGGGATGGTGTCCAGACCCAACACGGCGTTGAAGAGGTCGTTCGCCGAAGGTTTTGTGCCCCTGGGGTTGGGCAGGTCGTCGTTGGCGAGGTCGACGGCGCGGGCGAGGAAGGTTGACAGAGGTATGGTCGTGCCCAGGGTGTCTTGGATTCGTTTCTGCACCTTGAGCACTTCGGCCAGGGAGATGGTGATGGTGATGCTGGTCACCTTGGGCGCCTCTGGTACGGGGGCGGTAGCTGATTCCGTCGTCGGCGCTGTCCCCGCAGGTTTCGTCGGCGTAGGGAGCAGTTTGATATTGCTCAGGTCAAGATGTTCGAGGTGTTGGATGCGCTTCGACTGCTTGGACGGGTAGTCGGACTCGATAGTGCCCAGGTAGGCGAGCACGTCACCCTTTAGGAGACGGCCGTTGGGTCCGGTGGCTGTGATCTTGAGGACTTCCTCGTCTGGGATGTGCTTTTCGTGAATAAGAGCTATCACGGAGGGGTAGAGAGGGTATTTGGGGTTCTGGCCAGGGCCACTCGGACTCGTCTTGGGCTTGTCTTTCGCCGGTCTCTTGTTTTCGGGTGTGCCTGGGATTTCTTTCTCAACGCCAGAAGACTCGTACTTGTTTCCGTCTTCCTTGTCTCCCTGAACATTGTCCGCCGGTGACTCGGTAGGTTTCGAGTCGTCGGCCGGGATTTCGAGGCTCGAGACATCGTCGCCGGCGTCACCGAGCACTGCTATTCTCGTGCCGACTTTGACTGCCTTGGACCCTTCCTCGGCGAAGATCTTGGCCATCACTCCGTCTTCCTGCGCCTCGACGTCCATTGTAGCTTTGTCCGTCTCGATCTCCAGCAGGATATCGCCTGCCGAGAAGGAGTCTCCTTCTTTGACTTTCCAGCTGGAGATATTGCCCTCTGTCATGGTCGGAGACATGGCCGGCATCGTGAAATTGTGCGCTTCAAGGTAGCACGAGGTATTAGAGAAGGGTCGGCGGATTTGATGTTGGGCGTGAGAGCGCTGCGTCGCAAGCTGCCGTGCGAGCAGTCTTACCGACTGTCTGCCCGCCATGGCAGCGACAGAGAAGACAGACTACAGCGATCGACAAAGGAAGCAAGCTCTTCTCTCGTCACGGAAAGAGGGACAATTGTCTGGGCAACGTCAACGGTGCGAAGCAGAGAGCGGGCAATTATTTTGGGAGCATCCAAAGGTCTGTTGAGAAAGTTGAGACGGGGACCGGAGCTCCAACATAATATCAAGCTCTTGACTGACACGGCAAAAATGCGGTCGTTCCGGCGCAGCGTTGTGCGAAAACGCAGATTATTTCTCTGTCAGACAAACTGCATTTTTAGCTGGCGTTGACTCCAAAAGCCGGCGACTAGTCGCAACTGTCGCCGACCTCATCGCTGCTCCTTACACATGCTTTCTCTGTGGTTTACTATGATATGATGTTTCGATGCCGCCGTATCATGTCAAAGTCAACTTGCTTCGCCGAGTCACAGCTTGCCCTGCCGAGATTGTCGTTGTTCTGCACCCTTCCCATATAATAGACTTGCAGCCCGTTCGTTGCTGACCAACCCCTCCTCGTATTCGACGTATTCCAGACCAACATCCATGTCGGATCCCTCCCATGCTAACCCTATATCTACAAGGTATTAGACTTGGCCGCTCTGGGTCCCCTTAGAGAGCCTGTTACAGTCTTTCCTGAAATCTAGACTCTCTTCCTCTTTACATGCGCGACCTATGGCACAAGAGAATATGCCAACACAGTTCCGGGACTGGCATGTATTGGCCCAGACCCTGCGTCGACATGCTCAGGCCCTGCAAAAACAAAATGACCTGTTGCTCAAGTCGGTATAGCACACGGGTAGAATACGATGAGTGCTACGTTTGCAATCCTGATGCCTGATAACAGAGAGTCGCAAGTCCGGGTATATCAAGGGCACTGACCCACTCTTTGGTCGAGTTCGATCCTTGCCTTCTGATCGATACTAGCACCTGCTAACATCGCGGTTGATCTGATCGCGGCGCCGTAACCATGAAAGGTGTCATCTTTGCTAACCAAGGGGCCGACCCCAAAGTCGTTGACACGCTGGAGAGACCAAAACCGGGACCGGACCAGCTCCTTGTGAAGTCGGTTTTTGTAGCCATTAATCCAGTGTATGTCGTCCAGAGTTCAGAGGCGTCCGGGGTGCCTGTATTAATAGCCCACTGGCATCTCTAATCTTGCAAGCTCTGACTTTGACGCAGCGACTCCTTCATGAGCGAGTATGGACTCCTTGTCGTCAGTTGGCCCCTGGTCCTGGGTGTCGACACTGGTGGAATTGTCGTTGAGGCCGGGGAGCAAGCTCAAACCAAATACGGCTTCAAGGCTGGCGATGAGGTCTTCGGTTGCACCCGGCTTGGGTCGACGAACTATGCTGCTGGTCAGGAGTATTTCCTTATGGACGCTCGAGTTACCATGCACAAGCCAAAGAACATCTCGTTGGTACAGGCTGCTACACTGGGGGTGGCTGCGGAAACGGCATTTCTTGGCTTGATTGATGGTCTCAAAATCCCGCTGCCAGATCCGCAGAACCTCCCTACTGCTCACGACGACTGGGTCATTGTGCTGGGTGGTGCGAGTAGTGTTGGAAAATGTGCTATACAGTTAGCCCGGGCCTGTGGCTACAAGGTGGCGACATCATGTTCGACCAAGTCTGCCGCTGCAGTCAAAGAACTCGGTGCAATCCCGTTCGACTACAAGGTCCCCCTCGAGGAGCAAGTCAAGGCAGTCATGGAAATCACCTCGGGCAAAGTGTCGAAAATCTTTGACGCAGCTGCGGCAGATGATCCTTTGTTGGCCAAGGAACTTTTCAAAGCAACGAATGAAGCCAATAAATGCTTTGCAACGACGAATGATTGGACAGGTATCAGTGATTTTGAGGGTGGCAAGACACACTTGTTGAAGCTCGGTGGGGTTGGACGCCCTGAGGCGGAAGGGTTGAATGCAATGATTGAACAGTACAAGCCAGTGATAGTAGACCTGATCGAAGCTGGCAAATTGCGTCCTATGGATTATGTCTTGTACGGAGAAGGCGGGTTCGACGACGCTGTGAATGCCTACAGGCACCAGAAGTCCGGCGCAGCTGGATCACGAAAGGTAGTTGTCAAGGTCCAGGATCCATAGTCTATCGAACACGATTGATCTTAGTTTCCTGGTCGAGGCAATGCTTTAAAGTGTCTTTAACTACTCCGTATCGAGGTTGAAGCCCCAGGAACCTCCCAGTCAGGATTGGTGAGCTCCTTAGGTATGCACACCGCCAACGTCGTCACACAACGTCAGCCTGGTTGCAGACCAGCATTGTTTTGGCATGTCCTCAACAGGAACATCACGGGTTTGCTGCTTCATTGTCTTCAATATGACCGGGATCAGCTGATGATTGAACCCGGAATCTTAGATGGCGGTGACGGGCACTGAAGTAGTCGAGGCCAAGATCCTGTACGGTTATCGCGCTCACGCGGTCAAGCATGAGCTGGTCTCTCTGAGACAGGAGCAGAATTCGATGACTGGGTTTGCCTTTCGCCTGGTCTCAATTGAGACAGATATCCCCTTCGTTGTCGCAGGCTAAATTTCTGGACGACTCAGGACAGCTTGAGACTCTCACCGCCATTCGTTGCATGTAGAAGTGAGGCGATTAGTTTCGACACTATACTTGAAAGGAGATTCGTGCAGCAACATGCTTTTCCAAGGTGCAGCGTACAGTAGTCGCAAGGACGAGTCGCCAGCAAGTGTGGAAACCATACTCAGGTGTTGGAAATCTCGAAGTCAGCGGCTGATTCTGTTGGTCTCCTGGTGAAGTGCTTCCATAATGATACCGAGCCCCAAGCACGAAAGTCCAAAGCTGTAGTCACCGCATTTGCAATTGCCCTTCGAGTACTCCGTGCAGATATGCCATATCTCGTACGGCATGGATCTCGCTTGCAACATGGCGCTGTGTTGGCTTTGGTCATTGGCGACACCCCACGCTGTCGTTGTTTTCTTTTGGCGTCAGAACACCGAACCTGGTGCGACGACGAGGGGCTGAACCAGTCAACAGCGACTAGGTGCGGTCTTCATGAGGCATCCATATGCGCTCATCGTATCATCACCACCGGCTCTCTGGTGCTTGCTTCGAGACGACTTAATCAGAGTCGAGCGTGATTTTTTCCACGCTGTTCTTGACACTGCATTTTGTCTGCCCAATGAAGACAGTAAATTGGACCCTGTGAGCAGTGGCTCTGACTACACCTGGCCGAAGTGGCGTATGCAACCGTCGAGAGGCTTTGGTACTCGTACGAGGTAAGACAAGGGTCCGTTTCCACGTAACACGGCGGACTGATGGGCAGCCCAAGTGTCACATCATTGTGAAGGAGGCAAAAAGTGGGCATCGCCAGTTGATCTTCTACTTCCTTGGGTGAAGGGTGAAGTTGTTAGATATACATTTTATTTGGTCCGACCATGGCCCAGTGTCAATCAAGAAGGTTCGGAACCCTGAACAGGGAACTCGGTGGCAATAGATGTTCTCCCTGTATTTAAGGGCTTCGACAGCAAGGCTCACTAGGCTCACTCATGCAAAAGTGAAGCTAGGGTATTGACGCCGGCGCATCTTCGTACTCGTGGTTGGCGACATCAACGTTGCTGATTTGTGCCCTGTAATTTTTTGTATTTTGGTTGGACACCTGCAGTGCGCCAGGCTGGCTGAGGCCCATCATTGGGCTTTTGTCCCTGTAGACTTGCATAATTCCACGTACTAGCAAATAAGTGCGAGTTGAAAGAAGGGCCTGGGTTGGTTCCATGAACACTACAGCGAACGACCACTGCCAACGACTTGCGATGGGGTCTTCGCTCGCCTACCAATATCCACAGTCATCGAAGCTGTCCAAAGCAACGTCCAGCGTCTTCGAAGCCGACGTCTTCCTACACCACCATGACATAGAGCGCTTTCTTGTGCTCGGTGTGGCTGCTTCTCGGACAGCCGCTCGGTGACCGCAATTTCCGGACAAGGGGCCCCCTCCCTCTTTTCCCCTGGCTAGGGCTCGGACACCAGCAACAACATAGGAATCAAACGGACCTGAGATCTTCGTGTCCAAACAAAAAATGAGGCTGTTTAGCATCGGCCAACTCGACACTCTTCTTGCCAGTCATCGCCCCAGCAGAGGACGACGCATTCAACCCCAGTGCGCGGAGTTTTGTTCCTGAGGGCCTCGCTTGTCACTCGCTTCACTCTGCCGCATCTCAGCTGCAACACTGTTCTTCTGGGACTGCAAGGGTACCACACACGTGTGGCCCTTCTGCCGCTAGCCATCTCCCTGCTCAACTGTTACATTCCCCCAGCGTCTACAGCAAGACATCCGCGATCCCGGCGTGCATCATTAGACTGCATCTGCGAGCGTGCTCCGTCCAGCAAGCTTTGCGTCAAACCGATTCTGTGCTGGCTGGGCAAACGGATGCCGTGAGCCGTTGGCTGGCCACGCCCCTCTTCGTCCTCTGCTACGCAAAACAAAGGAACAAGCTCTCTCTTGTGCCTATATCGACGTCTGACAAGACCCCCTCTTGAGCATAAGCACGCCAATCCGGAGACCCATGCGAAAAATGATGCGCCAATGAATGGACATGACTATTTCTCGCGTGGACGCCCCCTATGAGGGAATCAGAAGAATGTGAACCAGACAGCGTCGAAGGCAGAGGCAAGCATGGCCAACGCGGGTCCGGTCATAAACCAAGGTCTGAGAGAGATCCTATAACAGGCAGGCGCAGCCCTGCAGCCACAACATGCCCATTGTCCGAGGCCTCTTCGTCGCCAAGTTTAGCGACCATGAAATCGTCCATGTGTACCGGGTTAGACATCCCTCCCAATGGGGATAGGCAACCGGATATCAATGTTGACTACTCTCATGGGCAAGCCTCCCTTCTGGACGGGCATCCGTACCCCTCAGAGGCATCCGAGGCAGACGAACAGGCTTCGGACACTGACCCTTATCTACCAGCGCTCGAAGGCAGGCAAGAGGAGGAAGACAGCGGCCGCAAACGGATTAGAATACCCGCATGCACAGCGGAGGAGGAGGTCGAGGCTCTCCTTCACGCCACCCGTCTACCGCCGGTGACGAGAGAGTCCCTAGAAGAGCTGGACCTCATGTGGATACAGTCAAATATTAATCTAAGGGTGGACATCAATTATGACCACGACCTTCACTTCACGCCCGTCTCCGGCTATAAAGGGGAGCAGAAGAGGCAAGAGGCTAAGAAATACTGGCTGAGCTTGGAGGCGGAGTTGAGAATAGTGTATCAGCATAATCCTTCGATGTCATGCTCGAGATGTCAAGAAGCACGTCGTCTTGTGCCAATCAAGGGTCGATACTTCAAGCCCAGACTTCGCCAGATGTTTCTGACGCTCAAGGAGCTTCTGAGCATCTTGGTGCCCGACCGCGATCAAGAGCAAATAGTCCAGTACCTCGATATCACACTACTTCTTCAGGAAGTGTCCCACGGCCTGCTAGACGTTGTTCGGCTCGCTCGGTGGCTCTGCGTCCTTCTGACGACGCACTGTGCGCCAATCAGAGATGAGTCCGCACAAGAGATGGCCGACCAGGTCCGGCAAGGGGCAGAAAGGGGAGATCTGCATGCTCTGGTTGCTGGGATCGAGAAGTTGTTCTCCTTCCTGGAAGCCATGAAGCTAGATGTTGCGAACCATCAGATCCGAAGTTTCCGATATCATCTCATTGATGACACGGTCCCCTTTCAACAAGAGTACTTTCGCCTGCGCATCATGAGCGAGAGACTAGATGTGGGCCCTTCACGACAGTGGTACCTCTCAGCAAAACAAGAGCATGACTTCTGCTCGACTGCGCACTCGACGCATCGAACATTTGCACTTGAGCCCTTGGTTCACGGACTGGTCAAGATTTGTGTTTCGCCGGATCCAATAATCCCAGAAACCCTAAAGTACGACAGATCGCGCCTGAGAACCATGCGTGATGAGATTCAAGACTTCCTCCATCTCGAAATGTCTCTCAAGGTCTTCGATGAGCTTGTCTGCTATCGGAGGGATGCTAGCAGCCAGGATCCGCTGGCGAGAAGACAATTGCACAATCGGGCTATGGACACACGCGCTCGCCTATACAGTCGACTTATGGACTTGACTGAGGGTTACGTTGATCCTGGCACATCGATCTCGGATATGTGGTACCAGCATGCAGGTGCTATTGGCCTCGAGCTTGTTCGTGCCGCTCGTCATGCCTGCGGATTGGCAACGCAGATCGCGGAGGCCGATATTGCCAAAACTACAGCTCGGTTGAGAAATTTGTTCATCTCAGAGCAGCGAGACCATGTTCGTGCCGCGACTATCGGGAGCGACCTGGAAAAGAGTGCACTCAAGCATGCCGCTGATTTCCAGGGCATGACGACTCTGAGAATTTCTGAAGCTCAAAAGCAATGGCAACAGATCCAACAGCAGACATGTCAGGGGCGTATTCCGTTCCAAATTGAGAGCATGGCTAGGATGCTGGCGCACATGGCCGTCGTAAACTTTCGGGTGTGGACCAACTTGGTTTATTTGGAGCATGCAGGCGATGCATTCGATGGAGAATTTGACAGCATTTCAGCGACGGAGGATTAAGGAAACAAAAAATTGTTTTTGCACAGGACGGATTCTGGTGATGAAGATACCCTTTTGCTTTGGTATGGAAAAGGGCGTTGTCGGGACATGGTTTTCCCCGAGCTCGGCGTCTTGTAATAGTATACATTTGGATCTGAATTTGACTCTATTTCTTTTAGTATATTTTACGAATTACCATTGCTTGACTTTAGTCCTTTTTGGTCGGAAACGGGCTCTGGAACGGCTGACACGTGATCACGCTACCACGACGCGTTTTCTCCCTGGCACCAACGTGGTGTCAATCTTTCTTCTTGGGTAGACGAAAGTGCGATGTATCCACTGAAGCGCCTTCGCCGGAGATCACGCTAGGGAATCCTGGCAAAGACCATTTTCGAGAACGAGGGAATGCCCGGCCAGAAACATTGGCTGGAAGCACTAACGTTGGAAAAGTTGCATCGACTGGCAGTGACCATAGGCTCCCCATGTTCAGGGACGAAAGCGATACGCGTCGATGGTATCCGGAATGCAGTCAAGAACAGGCAGCGCTATAATGAAGGTCAACTTAGCTTGTTGAGCATTGATATGGGGATCAGAAATCTTGCGTATGCTCATTTCATTGCGACCAAGGCTCAAGCAGCCAAGCCAACGTTGCAAGCATGGAATCGATTGTCGGTGTCTAAGCCAGCGGAGGGGTTCACAAATGGGTCTCCTCCGTCTGACGGTGTGCAGCAAGGGGATATGCGAGCAGCGACGTCACCCCTCCTGGACAGCACCATCAAAGAATCGTTCGAGCCGGATGAATTCGCGAGACACTCCTACATTTTGATCAAGCACATGTTGCAGACGTACAAGCCGGATGTGGTATTGATAGAGAGGCAAAGGTTCCGGTCCGGTGGCCGAGCTGCGGTTCCTGAATGGACCATCCGCGTTGGCGTGTTCGAGGGTATGCTCTATGCCGTTCTACGGACCTTGGTTGAGCGTGACAAGCTCAAGCTGGACGTACAGCCAATGCTACCTACCCGAGTCAACCGTTATTGGCTCGAGGGGCCGGATTCAACTGTAGGGCCCTCGAAGAAAAGAGCGACCGGGCGAGAAGTCAAGAGCGCGAAAATCGATATTGTTGGCAGGATTTTAGAGGATCGATCGCAAGCTTCGAAGGTAGATGTGAGCACGGCTCTGAGACCTTTCGCTCAACAATTCGTCTCGGTATGGAAGAAAGAAGTACGAGGGAAGAAGGGTCATGGCAACGAAATCTCGAAACTAGATGATCTGGCAGACTGTTTTCTTCAGGGTCTGGCATGGATTCACTGGCAGAACAACAGGCAACGTCTAGACTCTTCAGGAGCAGATGCTGTAGACCCGGAGTCAGGGTGGCTCATGTGAAGCCTGGACTGTACGAACGTTACCGCAATGCGAAAGGGTGGTTTCTTCGATGACAAGGCCAGCCTAAGCTGAACACATTCAAACTCCGCAGATATCATCTTTCAGACGGCAGCAGAGCCGTGGACGCGTGGCGTGGAAGAACAAGTGATATCGAACCCGAAGAATGGGTTGAAGTAGCGTATCTCGCTATGGTTCTCGGGACCGATACGGCAACTCCAGTAACAATGGTGTACCTGGAACGCAGCCATGTTTGGCTACCGAGGAGGTGTAGGAGGGAGGAATCCGACAGGGACGGGATGCGGGCTGAAGTTGATATCGAAATCGGACGACTGATAATCTCTCATTCTCCTGGTCTACCACGTTACACAAACTTCACCAGGAAGCTGCGAGGAGCCGTTGAGAAACCTCTTGATGGCATGACACATCAACATCTTCCTCTGAGATATTGGAATTGTCGACGAGCCCTTCCAAATCACATTCTTGTTCTTCTTGTTCTTCAAGGCTTTCACTTGTCTCGCTCATGAGTTCTTCTCGCTGCTGAGCCTTCGCATCGTCTCGCTACCCACCTCAAAATGCAGTTCTTCGTCTTGACAACGATCGCACTGCTCTCGAGCGCTGGTCTTGCTTCTCCACGTGTAGAAGAGATCACCTCACTCTGCACCAAGGTGCCATCTAGCTATGAAGATTGCGGATACGCCAATAGCACCTCTTCGACACGCAGGACAACCATCTCGAGCAGTATCGCAAAGCCCACCAGCACGACAGCTTCATCCACAGGCGTTTCGGCGATCACCACACCTACCTTGCCCATCACCGTGGTCGCTGTTCGTGGCGAATCCCCTGTTGATTACCTCCGCATGAATGCTGCCGGCCTGCGCTTCTGGCTTGGAATCGAAACCCTGACGTACTGCCCGGTCGAGGTGGACCAGGTTGGAGGATGTCCGCCCGGCAACGAAACTGTCTTCTCTCTCTGCAGCATGGTAAGTCTTGTCAATTGAGGAAGTCGCGGCAGCCATTGACTCGCAAACAGGCAGTCGTTGTTGCCGGTGGTCAACAAATCTACGTGACGCGAAACGGAGAAATTGGATACACTGAGGCTCACTCTGCGTTCAGACCGGCGGGATCCGTTCTCTGTCCGTTCCGATACCAAAAGAATGCACAAGCTCCTTTCGGCCGGCTCACCATCGATGCTTTTGGGTCGGATGGCTTCATGGCATGTCCAACTGAGGAGTCGGGCATATGGCAGGTGTTCGCAAACATGGCAAATGCGACTGTGCCTCGTGGAAATGTATCCCAGTGTCTGGGGGTTGATGCCATTGCTATCGACAGCTCTCAGCTCTTTGCGGCCTGGCAATACACCTGAGTGATCTCATAGGCAACGACGAATATCAGGGCAGTGGCAGGATGTGTATGTGTATGTTCTCAGCGTCATAGATCGATTGCTACTGCAGAGGTAGGCCAACAAATACAACAGTGGAATTTGGGGAACGAATATTTATTTTTGCTTTCTCGATATGAGACACAACTCTGCATCGCCATCCATCCTGTGGTCCGCAACCTCAATCACGCTGGATGAGCAGACCGAGTGAGACATGGCCACGTAGACTAATTGATATTGCTCACCGAAAGAAAATCCCACTGCCTGGAGCTTAGACGCCGACCTAATGTAATTTGTTGGGTTCACTACTGCGTGTGAAGGGCCTCAAGAGGGCAGTGCTGGGGTAGAGCCCAAACGGTACTAGCGCTGGGTTGCTGTTCTTAGGGCGGCGGGAAAATGATGTTCTGGCCTGCGGTTGCTCGCTGCGTCCAATCGAAATTTCGTGTGCAAAGCCATTTTCTTCATCCCACCAGATTCCCAACTCTTTGCCTTCTCTCTCTCATTCTATCATCACAGCCCGATCCTGATCGAAAGACACAAGCAAGATGGCCGACATTCCCAAGGGACGCAATGTCACCGCTCCGTAAGTACCCTGCCACCTTGCCTAGATCTTCATTTTTGTATCATGATGTACTAATCCGAAGTTCGACTCAGAACCCCCCAAAACAGTGCGTCCTTCCACCCGGTTGCGCGTCCTCTCCCACTCACAGGTTTATAGCACCCGCGTCAAATGCGCCTATCTCTTCTCACGCTCAAGCACCCACGATAGGTGACATCCCTGAAGGTGGGCATCTCTTGAAGTTGAGACGTGGGCGGCTAGTTGACCGCTCTCAGAGGATCTTGATCGCGCCACCGCAAGCATATTTGCTTCAAACCCGGCACTTGTCTCGCTCATGCAGAATAAGCTCTCCACACTTGTCGGCCGTTCGTCTGGATACATCGAGTCCTTACCTCCCGTAGTCCGTCGCCGTGTCACCGGCCTGAAAGGCATCCAGAAAGACCACGCCAAGTTGGAGGCGGAATTCCAAGAAGAAGTCCTGCAGCTCGAGAAAAAGTATTTTGCGAAATTCACCCCATTGTATGAGAAGCGAGCTGCCATCGTCAATGGAGAGACCGAGCCCACAGAGGAAGAGGTGACGGCCGGCAAGTCGGAGGAGGACGAAGATGCCGAGCAGGAAGAGGAAAAGGACGAAACCACACCCGCAGAAGCAACCAAGGGTATCCCAGAATTCTGGCTCTCAGCGATGAAGAACCAGATTTCTCTGGCCGAGCTTATCACGGACCGTGACGAAGAAGCGCTCCGGTCATTGACAGACATCCGGATGGAGTATCTCGACCGGCCGGGTTTCCGCCTGATCTTTGAATTTGCTCCTAACGACTTCTTCACGAACAAGACCATCACCAAGACGTACTTCTACCGAGAGGAGAGCGGCTACGGCGGCGATTTCATCTACGATCACGCTGAAGGAGACACCATTGACTGGAAGGCCGGCAAGGATCTTACCGTCCGAGTTGAGAGCAAGAAGCAGAGAAACAAGAGTATGTGTAACGTCCATGAGTTGCAGCCGTCCAGACATACTGACTGTGTCCCCCAGATACCAAGCAGACTCGAGTCATCAAGAAGACCGTGCCTACCGAGTCCTTTTTCAACTTCTTTGCCCCACCTGCAGCCCCCACCGACGAAGACGACGTCGCATCCGACATCGAAGAGAGACTTGAACTTGACTATCAGCTCGGTGAGGACATCAAAGAGAAGCTCATTCCTCGAGCAATTGATTGGTTCACTGGAGAGGCATTGGCATTCGAAGAATTTGATGATGCCGAAGATGCCGAGTTCGACGACGAGGATGACGAGGATGACGAAGACGAGGAAGAGGCCGAGTCTGATGAGGAAGACGAAGAGGAGGGTGGTAAGCCCCGATCTCAACAAGCCTCGGAGTGCAAGAATCAGTAGAAGTATTAGATGGGGGAACTAGGCTTGCATTCGGCTCGTCGATCTCGTGTTGCGTTGTGTGGGAAAAGCAGCAGTATCTGGGCAAGACATGGGTTTCTATTTTGCAGACACAGACTCCATATTGGCCCGCTTCGAGCATACTGGGCGTTTGAAATGCTGGGGGATGAGTGATCCCATGATCAGGGAGAGAAATGGCTG
Organism: Exophiala spinifera; assembly: GCF_000836115.1. NCBI lineage: Eukaryota > Fungi > Ascomycota > Eurotiomycetes > Chaetothyriales > Herpotrichiellaceae > Exophiala > Exophiala spinifera. The sequence continues at coordinate 347,089 of NW_015622521.1, forward strand.
GATTCCCAGGCCTCAGGCGGTTCTTTCAGTCACCTTAGTCAATTCACATGGCGTTCCAAGCAATATCGTACACACGACGCAGCTGTCTCTAGGCGTATTGGCAAGTGTTTTGTCTTTCTACGACAGGATGAGTAGAGTTATCTGTAGAGAGGAGCTAGCACAATCACCACAACATGTTACCCGTATTGCGTACTCCGGTGTCCCTACTCAGTATGTAGTCGTCTTCAACAACAGTTGCACTGCCATACAAGCGACTGTGGGTGTAGTCCACATATTGCTAAGTACGCCAGGACTCGATGGTGGCTCCTTGATGTCAAAAAAGGAGGGGCGATCATTTCAGGCCAACGTGTTGAGATCTGTCTCTTCCGTACCTACGGCTACTAACTAGCGTATGGAGTACCAAGTACATACCTAACGGCTTCTCCGTAACGCACGAGGCTCTTCTAGTTGTCACTGCTGAGACTGGAGGCGAGGAGGAGTGAGTGAGTGAGTGAGCCATCATGCCTGGGTAAACACGTGAGGCGCAGACAAAATGCCACGATCAAGGCACACAATTCCTTTGCACTCCGTAAGCGGACTCATTACGACCCTTGACCCTGCAGAAATTATGTAGTGGTCGTAAATTAGGCACCTCGTTAGTTATTATCACATCGTACTCCGTGCTCAGGGGGCTCGGGACCCTTTCGAGTTTCTAGGGGCTGAAATTGGCTAAGCGTCGTGCCTGGAGTCGCGTCAAGTTCTTCTGACTGAAGAATATCACAGCCGCCAACAAAAGCACCAAACAAGCCACCGTCCATCAACATCCATCGGCCTGTCCTGACGACGTCCTCACCCGGCGGTCTCTTCGTCAGTCACTTCCATCTGTACTACCTGGCTCCCCCAGGACCCAACCGGCCCTCTTTGACACGTACTCCAGACTCCCTCCCTGTCCCGTCGCCTTCATGGCTGCACTCGCTCCCAACAGTTGAGATTGCCTTTGACACGACCAGCAACTCTGCCAACCATGGCCAGTTGGGAGGTTGGCACCCGGGCCTGGTTCCCCAACCAGGCCGAGGGCTTTGTTCCTGGTGAACTGTCCGAGAAGAAGTCCTTGGGAGACGGGAAGATAGCCCTTGTCTTCAGCCTCTCCGATGACTCCAAGCAGACGGTCGAAACGACCGAGGAGGCCCTGTCCGATACCACACATGCCTCCCTACCTCCCCTTATGAACCCTCCTATGTTCGAAGCTGCCGAAGACTTGACGAACCTGTCGCATTTGAACGAGCCGGCCATCCTGCAGGCCATCAAACTGCGGTATGCGCAGAAAGAAATATACACATACAGTGGCATCGTGTTGATAGCCACGAATCCCTTTGCACGTGTCGACTCCCTCTACGTTCCGCAGATGGTCCAAGTCTATGCTGGCAAGCAGAGAGCGTCGCAGGCGCCTCATCTGTTCGCCATCGCAGAAGAGGCCTACACCGACATGTTACGGGACAATCGAAACCAGACCGTCGTGGTATCTGGCGAGTCTGGTGCGGGTAAAACGGTCAGCGCAAAATACATTATGCGGTACTTCGCAACCCGCGGGCCCCCTGGACAAGTCACCAAGGGCACAAAGTCACGGGCGGATGCCATCAGCGAGACTGAGGAACAAATCCTTGCCACGAATCCTGTGATGGAAGCTTTCGGTAACGCAAAGACCACGAGGAACGACAACTCTTCAAGATTCGGCAAGTACATTGAGATCATGTTCGACAGGAACACCGACATCATTGGTGCCAGGATCCGAACGTATCTTCTGGAACGGTCACGTCTCGTCTTCCAACCACTCAAGGAAAGAAATTACCACATATTCTACCAGTTAGTCGCTGGAGCCACTGCCGAAGAGAAGCAGGAGCTTGGTCTCGTTTCTGTAGAAGAGTTCGACTATCTGAATCAAGGCAATGAGCCTTTGATTGATGGTGTCGATGACGCGGCTGAATTTGCAGCCACGAGAAAGTCATTGTCTACCATCAACGTCTCCGAAGCCACTCAACAAGAAATTTTCCGTATTCTTGCTGCCCTCCTGCATATTGGTAACATTAACATCACAGCGACACGATCGGACTCTTCACTCTCCTCCTCAGAACCGGCATTGGTACAAGCATGCAGCATTCTCGGCATTGATGCTGGTGATTTCGCCAAGTGGATCGTGAAAAAACAGCTGATAACCAGAGGAGAAAAGATCACGTCGAATCTCACTCAACAGCAAGCCACCGTGGTCCGAGATTCAGTTGCCAAGTTCATCTACTCGAGCCTGTTTGATTGGCTGGTAGACACCATTAACCATGGGCTGGCAACGGACGAGGTTTTGCAGCGAGTTAGCACTTTCATTGGTGTGCTCGATATCTACGGGTTTGAGCATTTCGCCAAAAATTCGTTCGAACAGTTTTGCATCAATTACGCCAATGAGAAGTTACAACAAGAATTTAATCAGCACGTTTTCAAGCTCGAGCAGGAAGAGTATATGCGGGAACAGATTGACTGGACCTTTATCGACTTCTCGGATAACCAGCCCTGCATCGACCTCATCGAAGGCAAACTTGGTATTTTGTCGCTTTTGGACGAAGAATCGAGGCTCCCCATGGGCTCTGACACGCAGTTTGTCGACAAATTGCACCATCACTATGCCGCAGACAAGCACAAGTTTTATAAGAAGCCTCGATTTGGCAAGTCTTCTTTTACCGTCTGCCATTATGCCCTTGATGTCACGTATGAATCTGACGGCTTCATCGAGAAGAATCGAGATACTGTTCCGGACGAACAGATGGAAGTGCTTAAGAAGTCCTCAAACACATTCTTGGTTGAAGTCTTGGACGTCGCCGCCGCTGTGCGAGACAAAGAGGGTGCTCAAACAAGTTCCAAAACTGTTGCGACTGGAGGTGGACGCCGGATGGGCGTCGCTGTTAACCGCAAGCCCACGCTTGGAGGAATATTCAAGAGCTCACTCATTGAGCTCATGCAGACCATCAATTCGACCGACGCACACTACATTCGTTGTATCAAGCCCAACGAAGCCAAGGAATCTTGGAAGTTTGAGGGTCCAATGGTGTTGTCGCAGCTCCGAGCTTGCGGCGTGTTGGAAACCGTTCGCATCAGTACTGCCGGTTATCCTACCAGATGGACGTACGAAGAGTTCGCCCTGCGCTATTACATGCTTTGTCGGTCTTCAGAATGGACCACCGAGATCCGCCAGATGGCGCAGAATATTTTGGTAAAAGCTCTGGGAGCCAAAGCCCACGAAAGAGGGGAGAAATATCAGCTTGGCCTCACCAAGATCTTCTTCCGTGCAGGCATGTTGGCGTTCTTGGAAAACCTCCGTTCAGCTCGACTTAAGGAATGCGCCATCATGATTCAGAAGAATTTGCGCGCAAAGTATTACCGTCGCAAGTACCTCGATGCACGACAGTCGATTCTTGACTTTCAGGCCGCGACCAGAGCCTTCCTCGCCAGACGCAGAGCGGAAGAAACGAGGCAGACTAAGGCAGCCACTGATCTTCAACGTATCTGGCGTGGTCACAAAGCTCGTAAGAATTTCAATCAAGTGAGAAGTGACCTGGTCTTGTTCGAGTCGGTAGCAAAAGGTTTCCTCTGTAGAAGGAATATTCTTGAGAAGCGCATTGGTGATGCTGCAATCAAGATCCAAAGAGCATTCCGCTCGTGGCGTTCACTACGCGCCTGGAGACAATATCGCAGAAACGTTGTTATCGTACAGAATCTGTGGCGTGGCAAGACTGCCCGACGCGACTACAAGAAGATGCGCGAAGAGGCTCGGGATCTCAAACAAATCTCCTACAAGCTCGAGAACAAGGTTGTTGAACTTACTCAGTCCCTTGGCGCAGTCAAGCGAGAAAACAAATCGCTTGTCTCACAGTTGGAGAACTACGAGGGTCAATTAAAGTCCTGGAGATCACGACACAACGCGCTGGAAACTCGATCACGAGAACTGCAAACGGAAGCTAACCAAGCCGGCATCATTGCTGCGAAGTTGAGCGCCCTGGAAGAAGAGCATGCGAAACTGCAAGCCAGCCATGATGAACAGATGGGTAACGCGAAGAGATTACAAGACGAAGACCGCAAACTTCGGGAATCACTGCAATCTTCTAACGCTGAGCTGGAGAAACTACGTCAAGCCGTCTCGACGCACGAAAGTGAGAGAGGTACTCTGCGCCAGCAAATCAACGAACTTCAAGATCAGCTTGAGATGGCAAGAAGAGCTCCACCGCCAGTCGCCACGAATGGCGTCAATGGTGACTACGCGAATGGAGTCCAACCTGCGAATGGCCTCATCAACCTCGTTTCTTCCAAGAAGCCTTTGAAGAGACGAAGTGCTGGAGCCGCTGAACGTGTCGAGGCTGATCGCTACAGTGCTGCCTTCAGCGCTCGTCCCGTCTCTATGGCCCTAGACACTCACGCAAAGACGTTGTCTGGTTCCACATTCCATCCCGGTCTCGACAGTGTTGAGATGGAACTGGAGAACCTCCTTGCTCAGGAAGACGAACTTAATGATGAAGTCACCATGGGTCTCATCCGTGGCATCAAGATCCCTCAACCAGGAGCCAATCCTCCTCCCACAGACAAGGAGGTGCTGTTCCCATCTTACCTGATCAATTTGGTTACGTCTGAGATGTGGAATAATGGATTCGTCAAAGAATCTGAGCGCTTCCTTGCGAATGTCATGCAGTCTATTCAGCAGGAGGTGATGCAGCACGACGGCGATGAGGCCATCAACCCGGGCGCGTTCTGGTTGTCCAATGTTCATGAAATGCTTTCGTTTGTCTTCCTGGCTGAAGATTGGTACGAAGCCCAGAAGACGGACAACTATGAATACGATCGTTTGCTTGAGATTGTCAAGCATGACTTGGAAAGTTTGGAGTTCAACATCTATCATACGTGGATGAAGGTGTTGAAGAAGAAGTTACACAAGATGATCGTACCTGCAATCATCGAATCCCAATCCCTTCCCGGCTTTGTCACGAATGAGAGCAATCGATTCCTCGGCAAGCTGCTCCCCTCCAACAACACCCCGGCATACAGCATGGACAACTTGTTGAGCTTGTTGAACAACGTCTTCAAAGCCATGAAGGCATACTACCTTGAAGATTCCATTATCGCACAAACGGTCACCGAGCTTCTTAGACTGGTCGGAGTCACTGCGTTTAACGACCTCTTGATGCGTCGCAATTTCTTGTCGTGGAAGCGTGGTCTACAAATCAACTACAACATCACCCGGATCGAAGAATGGTGCAAGAGCCACGACATGCCCGAGGGGACCTTGCAACTCGAACATCTTATGCAGGCGACCAAACTTCTGCAGTTGAAGAAGGCCACCTTGAACGACATTGAAATCATCCAAGACATTTGCTGGATGCTTTCTCCGAACCAGATCCAGAAACTCCTCAATCAATATCTTGTGGCGGACTACGAACAGCCCATCAACGGCGAAATCATGAAGGCGGTGGCATCGAGGGTGACCGAGAAGAGCGACGTTCTCCTTCTGGCTCCCGTCGACATGGAAGACAGTGGGCCATACGAGATTGCCGAACCCAGAGTCATCACGGCGTTGGAGACGTATACTCCTTCATGTAAGTTTTGATACGTGACACTGCATCGAAATGTGCTGACTTGTTCTTGACAGGGCTACAAACACCTCGACTCAAACGCCTCGCTGAAATCGTGTCGGCTCAAGCCATGGCCCAACAAGAAGGGGCCGCGGTACCTGATGGGGCCATTAGTGATGGTGAAGCTGCTTGATTAATTGCTGAGATCTCTTGTTTTTGATTCTCAATTCTCTAATCATGGAGAAGGGGAGGGAGTTTCTGTTTTTTCTTGGTTTCTCGTCATAGCATATGATGATGTGTTTTACAATGTTTCTACATACACATTACACCTCACTACACACATTCCACGACTAGATTCGAGGGAGAGAGGACGAAGAGGAAGCTTATGAAATCAAACTCTAATCATACATTTGAACGACAAACGGTGGCATACAGACCGACGTAAATACCTGTACCTAGTAGTGTTTTGGTTTTTGGTTTCTCTGATCATTTTCCTGCCATGCGAAATGCAAGGCAAAGTGTAAGCTCGTTTAGGTAGGTGTCGTGTGGCGTTCCTCTTACATATGGCCCTCGACTGACTGGCTTGGAAGGGGGGATAGTCGATCAGATTTCATACCAGAGAGACCAAAAATTGCTTGTATTTCGTCCACCTAGTAGAAAGACGATAGAAAGACGACTCTTGCGACGTTCAGTTGTATGTAATCTTCGCCGCCGACTGGGGGCCAATACGTAGGTACATAGGTATGATGCAACATTGGCACGATTCGAAGGTGTAGAGTACAGTACTGTCGAGTCAAGCTTGATCTTTTTCAGACTATCTTACTCACCACGGTAACAACCCGTCCTTCCTCGTACAATGTCGTCTATCTTTCTTGTACCGTCAGCAGATCGAGCAGCGTCGTCGACGTAGAGGCTGTAGACGCTCGTCCAGATCTTCCCCGTCAGACGCGTACGAGGATGTTACAGCTCTCTCTCTCGACAAGTTACGTGTGCGACGAGAAGAGAAGTGAAACGCAGTATCCTTCCGGAACCCGCTTGACGTTCTTCACCACCACCGCCACCACCACCACCACCACCGCACCCCTCCCATCCCTTCCCCATGTGGCGCCGAGGATGAGGCGGAAGGAAGTCTTATTGACCTACCTGTCCCTGTTGTACGAGGTACGGTCCGCAGGTTTGGACAGATAGGGTGGATTGATTGATTGAAAAATCCAGCATGGCCTCACCTGGCAGTATCATCGCATTGCACTCGCTCGTACCTTATGCCTCGAGGAAAAGCTTCGACAAGTCTTGGTATGGAACTATTCTCCGGTCAAGCCTCGTTTGTGTAGGTCAGAATAGGAACCACGTGGATCTTGAAGGTCATTCAGGTACGAGTGCTGCATATTGTACGACCCGCAGTCTGACTTCTGCTGCGACGCACCTTTTCAACGCGACGGTGGCGCCGACTATCCCGTCAGGGGGCGCCTGATAAGGCCTTCAGCGGTACGCATGTTCCTCCTTCCTTTACAACTCTTGTTCGACAAAGCAGCAGCTCGCTTGTGTTTCAAGAACGGGATGGCCATTCTCCGCGCTCACCCTCGCACGCTACCAAACAAGCGGGAATGTCCATAGTCCCAGGCGCGCGAATCAGACCTGACGCTTCTGGAACCAGGCTCGAAATTCAGCCACAAAAACGTTAAAGCATAATAAGAACGGCTGATAAGACCAGACAAGACTTTCACGATATGCACACCCAACCCTCGCCAATCATCCCATGATGGTGTGCTGACTAGCCTTTGGCCAGGCGAGATTGACACAAGGTGATTCGGTTGCTCTGCTCCTTCTCTTCGTCGAGGAGACCTTACTCTCCTGCTGTTTTGGGATGCGGAATCCCGGTGGTCCAGAAGGCCTTATCTCTCCGCAGTTAGATTTCGGCTCGACAGAGCACGAAAGCTCATCCCACTGCAGGGGAACTGTATCTGCACAAGCACCTCTTCGGCCATTGCTTAAATAGTGCCGCGCCGCCACAGAACGGGCAGATTTAAGATAACCTCGGACAAGACCAGACTGTGCGATCTTCATCCCTCCAGCTGGATAGCCTTCTCTATTGATCCATTGTCCGCCCGCGAAGATGGCGGTCCCCAGGTCTGGTTCCGTTACCATTGTTGACGAGGAGAAAGTCGGGGTTACCTCTGTGTTTGCCACTCGTGGAGAGCATGCTGTCGTGCACGAGGGAGCTGATCAAGATGAGTTGGTGTTGGGCGCTCTCGTAAGTGGCCCTGCCCCCTGGACAAGCCTTTGAGTCCTTTCATAACACCGAGCTGTCCTTCATGTCCAACGAACACGGATATCTGACAGCTTGCAGGGCTACAAGCAGGAGTTCAAAAGGTAGGCATATCATGGACAGTTCTGAGCGACAAGCGGACGCTTATCAGTCCACAGGGATTTCACCATCTGGGAGTCCTTTTCTGTGTCGTTCTCCGTCCTGGGCCTGGTTCCGTCCGTGGCCTCCACCATAGGATATAGCTTAGGCTATTCAGGAACCGGCGGTGCGGTCTGGGGATGGCTTGCAGCAGGTCTTTGTATCCAAGCCACGGCATTCAGCATGGCAGAGCTGTGCTCGAGTATGCCGACGGCGGGGGGGCTATATTACGCAGCGGCCGTCCTCGCACCCGAAGGCTGGGGACCGCTCGCATCCTGGTTTGTCGGATGGAGTAATTTCTGCGGGTTCGTCACGGGGCCCTGTAGCGTCAATTACGCTTTGGCTTCGATGTTGATTACCTGCGGAATGATCGCGAATCCCGAGTACGAACCCAAAACTTGGCATATCTATTTGGTGCTTCTGCTGCTGCTCTTCATCAACGGGATCATCACCATGCAGTCTACGTGGTTCCTTGGATGGGTGAACAAGATTGGCACCATCTGTAACATCATCGTCATCCTGGTCTTCGTCATCTGGTTCCCTGTTGGCTCGATCAACCATCCCAAGACCAACAACAGCCACGACGTCTGGACTCAGTTCGAGAATGGAACTGAATGGCCGATAGGCTGGTCAGTTATAATGGGGATGCTCACAGCTATCTGGACGATGTCTGGCTACGACGCCCCCTTCCATTTGTCGGAAGAATGCAGCAACGCCAACATCGCCGGGCCTCGTGCCATTGTCATGACGTCTCAACTGGGTTTGTACCTTGGCTGGGCAATCATCATGGTGATTGTTTATACTGTCAAGGACATTCCTGATGTGGTTGCCGGTCAGTATGGTCAGCCCTTTGGGAGTTTGTGCCTCCAAGTGCTGGGCAAGAACGCTGGGCTAGCCATGTTCTCGTTGAACATCATAGCTCAGTTCTTTGTTGGAACAGGGTGCACTTTGACAGCGACAAGAGTGGTTTTTGCTTATTCCAGGGATTCGGCGATCCTAGGCTCGCGATGGTGGAAGCAAGTTCATCCCAAGACCAAAACACCGGTCTATGCCACCTGGGGCGTTCTGGGAGTTTCCTCTCTTCTGGGACTCCTGATGTTCGCAAGCCCCGTGGCAATTGGAGCCGTTTTCAGTTTGGGCGCAATTGCCCAATACACGGCCTTTACTACTCCAGCTGCGTTGAAGCTGTTCTTTGACAATGGCCGATTCAAGCCAGGTACGTATTCGCACCCCTTGCCAGGTACAGAAGTACTTCGTATAGCATAGCTGCTGACGCGTTCATTGTTGTAAAGGACCCTGGAACCTGGGAAGATGGTCTAAAGTGTCGGGGACTATCGCAGTCTGCTGGTGGCTTCTGATTCTTCCGGCCATGTGCTTCCCTGCTGGAAAAGGAAAAGACCTTACTCCCTTGACGATGAACTGGACTTGTCTGATTTATGGCGGTTCCATGTTCCTTGCCTTGTCCTACTATGCCATTTCGGCGAGACACTGGTTCAAAGGTCCACGCGTCAACATCGACTTTACCCACGGAAGCACGGAGCTCTTGGAAGGCGAGGCACCGGCGGACAGTCCTGTAGCGACAGGCAATGGTATCAAGCAAGAGTAGTGATTGGATGAGGGGTGAGAATATACGTATGGCGTCCTAGTTAAGACCAATGAATAAGTCTAGCGGGCACAACCTGAAACACAAGTCGATGTTTGGCGTTGATGTGGCTCGTACGCCGATATCGACTAGGCGCGAGATGTTGCCCGTTGCAAAACGTCGATTAGCGCCCCCGCGTTGGAGAAGCACGGCTCGTAGAAGCATCGATAAGGCCGTGTCCTGCAAGCTATGAAGTAGAAGCCTTTGACGCGTCTTCGAACGAAGGAGTTTGGTCTTGGTCAGCCTAGCGAACCTTCATTCGGCAGGCAGGAGCCAATCACACTCGGCCGTGGCTTTGCTTTTTTCCGCTATTTTCCGGATAAGAACCACGTGACCGGTGGCTTATTCAATCCCCCCTCTCAAACACACCCTCAACCCGTGCGTCAATCACGACTCGTCTGAGGCATTACAAGGTATTTACGAGTATTCGACCTCCATCCTCTTCCCACGGGCTGTTTTTGCCCTCACTAGTCTCTCTAGTCGCTCAGAAGTCTCTCACGGTACGAATACACTTCTTGGCGCCGCATCATCACTATGGCCGTCCGCGCAATGACTTCGCACCCAGGAACGAGGAGTCAGTGCCTGTGATGGCGGGATCGGGATCTGTAAGCCAAGTCAAACATGCAACTACGAGGAAAATCCACACTTATTCTCCTTCCACACTTTGACCGGTAAGCATCTCCCCGATATCCCGATGCCTAGTGAACCTGGACTCATAAACTCCGGTCTAGAACAACGTCAACACGAGCATGCGCATGCATATCGATCGGCTGCCTTAACCTAGCAGAATTCTTTCGGCTTGTCTGTCTCCAACTTGCTAACGCGCTAGCAAATCATAGTAATTGCCATCGGGTTGAAATATTACCAACATCTAGTTGAGGCAATACCCAACGCTCAACCTCTCACGACCTCTGGCTACTCGGGAATACCACATAGTATGATCTGGAGACCGAACTCGGACATTGCTCCATTTTTGGCGACAGCACCCTAGCTACGCGATATCAACATTGTATCCATAGACCCGTTGCATCAACAAGATGCCTGAATCGTTGCTCTGGATCACAAAAACGCAAGGCTCCACAGTCTTATCACGAAGTTCCAAGACAGAGACCAAACAGATCCGCAAACATGTCCAGAGTCAGAGGGCACGAGCAGCTCAAGTGGCAGCGAAGGCTGCTGCCAGTCGCAAGGACAAGGAGTCGTCCCCAGAGCAAAAATCGACTGAAGTCCCGACGAAGAAAATACGTGGTCTTCGTCTTGACACCAATATAGAACCTGAGCAGTCAGAAACCGCCGAACAGCGACGCCGTGCTCTTCTGTCTGCCTCACTATCCCCCACCAGCCACTCTGGTCGAGTGCTCCAGGCCATAACCGCTTTCCCGGGTCTAGAGCCGCAAGAGCTCCGAAGCTTAGTTTTTTTCTGCCAGTTCACGGGCCCACAGTGGTCGGGCTGGAGAGATGCTGCTTTCTGGAACAAGCTGATCCTCCAGGCCTGTCACTTGGACCGGTCCATACTCCACGGGGTAGTCGCCCTAGGCGCCTTACACGAATCCTCCGAAGTTGATGGCGAGTCAGACGAAAGATCCAATCTGCAGCAATTGGCCCTTCACCAGAGCAGCAAAGCTTCGCGGATGGCTTTCGAGACGCCTGTCTCCGAAATCGCCACTCTGATCTCATGTATCATCTTTATCTGTCTACAGAATTTGCAAGATAGCTCTACTGCCTATCAATTGCTACGGTCAGGCCACAGTCTCGTCACAGATATCGGAGACCGTTTGCTATCGGGCGAACTGGTTCTTGCCGACAGCGAGAAGACAGTGTTGAATAATTTTATTCGACCTATCATCGAGCGACTTCGAATGAGGTTCTGCTGTATCGTTGATATGCCCTCTGCGCTCGCTCTCAGTGCCACTCTCAGACGGAATGAGTCCGAGTCTCTCCTACCTACACCTGAACTCCCATATCGCTTCGACAGTCTGCTCGAAGCGCGCAACAAGCTCGAAGAAATTGTCGATTGGGCACAGAAAAGCATTGATCCTGCTAACCGAGCATGTAAGAACAAATCCCAAACACAGTTATTCATATCAGGCTGGATTGCCGCCCTTGACGAGACTGGCATCACTGTTTCCGAACGCTACGACACGCTTGCGATCTCGAAGAAGCTCCTCAGAGCTTCTGCACTGGTTGCTTCCATTCTCTTTGACACACTCGCCACGCAGGAAGAATGCAGTTATGATGCGCATGTGGACAAATTCTCGCAAATCATTGACCTTTACAAGGACGCATTGACTGATCCATCCAAGACTCCGAAAAATGTTTCTTTTGGCATTGACTCTGGTGTGATAGACACTCTAGCCTTCGTGGCTGGAAGATGTCGTGATCCAATCATCCGCAGGTCAGCCATCGACCTGCTGACTCGGACGAACAGAACCGAGGGCGATCTTCAAGGAAGGACAGGGAGCACCATCCTTCAAACGTTGATTGAGCTTGAGGAAGGCGATCTACTCGTCACATCTGCCAGTGATGTCCCCGAAACCCAACGCTTACGTATATGGGAGGACCATCAATATTGGGAGACGGGCAAGATTGATATTTTCTTTGTGAAATCGCCGTATGATCCTGCTTTAGGCGCTGAGACCAAGCAGGTGAGGGCATATCTACCTATGAATTCCTTGAGGAAAGCCAAGGAGAAAGCACTTCCTGGCAGCCCTGTCGGATTGCCCAATGTGAAGTATGGTCGTGGTGTAGGAGCATTTCTAGAGGAGAGATCCCAGACTTACCACCAAATTACACTTTCGTCTTTTTTCATGCCTATGCCTAGGCTATGAAAGGCGAGTTTTGTCGTACATTCATCTTATCACTCGTCTCCGTGACCACCACAAAACAGCCGCTAAGCAATCGAAAGCCCTGTTGCTTCACACAATGTCTGGAGCGCACAAAGGCGGGAAAGAGTCCGGAGGATGAAGATCGGCTCCACGTACTCGATTCAGAGCGTGGCTACCGACTGCCTCTACTACCCCGCGATACGATGCAAATTGGGCCTGGAGAAAGATGCCGTGCTGAAACATGGCAAAGGCTTTACCAAGTCATTTGCTTAAAGGCCTGTGATTGTCGTCAAAGGCTCGACGAATTTACGGGCACCTCGGCACACTCGGTCTTTACTGAAAGTCGAGGTTGAAGGCATCCTGCATCAAATGCTCGCACGAAGTGTTTGGGAGAGTTTCGAAGTCTTGACTTCCAGGTACCGTCCAGGTGCAAGCGCAGCGTCATCAGCGAGAACTACAGTGCGGTGACAAGTCACAGTACCATTCATAGCAGTTTCTGCTTGAATGCAAGCATGAAACCAGTATTCCGGAAGCTCTCCTACGCCCTGCCGAAAGAGCACGTTTCCCCTCGGCAGACGCCTGTTTGGAGCCTTTGCGCTCGCTGCAGCCACAAAGTAGCTGCTTGGTGAATGCCTCCTGACATTGTGCATTCGCGTTCGACCAGCTCCCGAATTTTATCGTTAACGGTCTTTACGTCGTCGTCGATGGATAAGTTCGCCGTCTGCAGCTCCAGATCGTTTCTACGGCGAGTTGTAGCCTTTTTCCTGTTTCCTACAATGCCAATATTTCTTGTGCTCGGGATTCGCATGAGCGTCAACTCGACGTCGAAGCCGACTTCGTCGGCAAGGGCAACCACTTTGCGCGTCAGACACGCATACATGGACTTGTCGTCGCTGTGAGCCGCTTCCTTTGCCTTGGCTTCACGGAGAGCCTTCAGGTCTCCCGAGGCAGGTTGCTCTTCTTTGTCGTTGACGCTGGTTGTATGTGGATGTGATCGGCTGACATCCTTGGGCGAATAGCGATGCTTGGCACCGCTCAGGGCGTGCGAACAACAGGGAATGGAGAGAAATGGTAATGGACTTTCCGGGCACGAGAGCGCGGCGAGGATCGGAGTCCATGGCGTGAGTTCGTCGGCGTGGTTCGAGATGATGAACGTTCCTGGCTTGAACAGACCGTCGTGAACGTTGATGTTGGCATGTAGATTATCGATAGCACTCGTGGCGTCCAGGAACGGTTTCGGCACGCAGATCATTTCGTACAGATGGCCAGTCATTTCCAGGGCATCCCAGGACTTGCGTCGGCGAGCGTCGAAGCCGTGGCCGCTGTAACCCTCCTTGATGAGGATGTAGGTGAGCACGCCGTTGCCGCAGGCTATGTCGACGAATCCGGGGAATGCGTCGGGCGCGTACATCTGCTTCCAGAGCTCGATAACGAATGCCGCGATGGACAAGTCCTCAAAAACGTGCTTTGAAGGCTCCGTCTTTTCAACCCATCGCGCTATGAGGTCCGAGCCATACTGCTGCTTCAAGCGAGTGTACGTGTCTTGGACGATGTGTTGCGGGAGAATCGTGTCTTTGAGCGCCGACGGTGCGGTGGAGAGATTGACTGCAGGTGTATGTCTGTTCTGACGATCGTCGCCGTCGTGCTTTGGCTTGAGTTTGGGGTTGTTCTTTGCTAGTCTGACGAAGGTCGTGAGGAGCGAAATCATCGTGCGATGGAGTCTAGTGGGCGGTGTGTCGTCCGAGTGAGCAAATGGGAAATAGTGCACGGAGAGGGTGGTCGCGTCGGTCGTTTGCTCGAACACGTACGCCAACGATTTGACCGAAGGATGATACCAAGGCATGTCGGCCTCGCTGTCGACGTCCGGCGCGTATATCACCACGTGGCCGCCGTCGACATTTGCCGTCTTGGACAGCTCATATACATAGCACCACTGCCCCAGCGGGCGGTCAAGTCGAGGTTTGCGAGGGATAAGTCTCCTGTATATCTGTCTCACGAGAGTTGCACCTTTGAGTCCCGGGGCCTTGTCCCGTCCGTCGCCGTCCTGGCAAACTGAATCGCTCTGTCCTCCGCCGTTGTTTTCCGCCAGGTACCGGCATCGTTTCTCCTTTTCTGAGGTCGTCTGCAAGATCTTCGCGCTGTCGTACAAGATGTCTGCCCGGAAAAGGTGGGTCGAGTTGAGGTTCGGATTTTCCAGGAGGACATCCGTGACTTCTGAGAACGTCTCTCCCGTCAGCCACGGACACTCTTGTCGAAAGTCGTCATGAGTCTTCCATGCCTCAGAGGTGGACTGGAGGCTCGGACTCATGTCTACCTAGGGTAGTCAGTGAACCTCAGGACATGGGTCTTACGTAGTCGATGAACAATGTGAGAACTACTCATGTGGAAGTGTGCTAGTGAAGGCCGGGATGGAAAATGTTTGATCCGCTATCTGAAGCCCTGTAGACAAGCTGCAATGTTGTTTAGGCAGGTCGGCCGGGTGAGTCTAAATACAGAACTCTCAATTGTCGACACAAAACATTTTCCAATCCAAAGTCTTATTATCAGTGGCATCGTTCTTTTCCTTGATCGTCTGAGCAGGGTGATTCCAAGCCTTTGTCTGGTACGTAACAAGCCGCATCAGAAGTCACCGCCCTCCTGAGCTTGTGAGAGCGACTTGCCGTCTGTTCCTGAACACAATGAGACAACAACTCTCAAATGTCCATCAGGTGCTCCTCCATTCTGGGAAGCTCCCTTGATTGTGTCAGTCTCCGTTCCCCGATCCTCACTCACTGTCAGATGCGGAAGCAGCGACAGCGGGAGTGATCTGAGGTTCGTCTGCTGTGTCATCTCCACCGTCTGAGCTGCTGGCACTCTCAGTATCTGTCTCCTTGGGAGCCTCTTTGGCAGCCCTCCAGGCCTTTAGCTCCTGATATCCCTCCCACAAGATGTCGGTGTCGTCTTGTTGGGGTTTCAAGTCTTCAACATTGACACCTTGTTGCTCAGCTTTCTCTTTGATGGATTGAACAAGCATTGTGACCTCCTGTAATACCAGCTCGGTCTCCTCGTCGGAGTATTTTTCATCCAGCATTGCGGCTAGGTCGAGGGCTTCAGTGGAGTATTGGACCTGATCGACGATCGACTCCGAGGCATTCGCAAGAGAGAAGTTGACCGAGGCGCGCAAGAGCAGTCCTAGGTCAACACGGCCCAGCAGGTCGAGCTAAAGGAGAAACGATGAGCGTGGCAAAAATAAACACCGCTCATGAGATGGCTGAGACTTACCATCAGTTCCTTGCCATCCTCAATGCCTCCTCCCCCCTCTTCATGAAGAAGCACCTTTGCTTCTTCATACCACGTCCAGTAGTGCTTCTGCACCCAATCCATGGCCGGCGACATTTTTCGATAGAGCGACAGATGAAGGTATCAAGGACAACGCCCCTTTGATGGAAATTAATTTAGGTTCGTGGTTTTGTGGGAAGCAAAGTCTGAAGTCAACGGGACGCGCGGTAGGGCGAAGGCCACGAGAGCGGTAAGTGCCTGTTAATGACACCGGTAAGAGTGGAGGCAACTCAAGAACACGGGATGAGGTTTCTTAAGGCATTGCTCGTAAAGCGTGGCGGCAAGCGAATCACAAAGTTCTAACAAAAGTCCGCCTTTCCACTGCTTGATTCTGAGCACAATTTTGTTTGCCTTTTTACTTGAGCCATGCCTCTTCGTTGAAACCCCAGTCCATCGCCGACTTCACTCTGGCTGGATACTCACGCGGAGCAGTATCTCGTATTGCAGCTACAGATATACATTCGAACAACCATTCTGCCATGGCGACTTTGAGTATTGAGAGACCCGAGTGCTTTACCAGCGAAGGGAGCTAGCTATGCATGTGCTTTACAGCAATTGGACATATACCGGACTTTAGCTGCGACCCATTGAAGAGGCGGTTCAGCTCCATGCACATTTCCTGGTTGCGGCATCATCCTCAATTCGCAAGTCGACCTCGATCAACACAAACTCATTGCACATAGGCAGTGGCTCAAACCATACAGCCGTGCTGAACGAAAGAAACTAGTCCGTGCGCGATTGGGCGTTCTCTCCAATAGCAAAAAACCTCGAATTCATGAAGAGAATGGTCATGACTATGTCGTATTGACTCGAAAGTTGTCTCGACTCTTTGCGTCCTCCTAGTGCATGCAGAATCACATCGGGCCAGTCTGGGTGCGCCGACTGTGAATATACAACACCAACAAGCATTCGTTGGCACAAGACACTCTCTTATGCCGCCTTGCCTCTCACGGCGGAACTAGCTTACGAGCAGCTGGTACAACCCAAGACACACCTCTTAGTGGGAAATACGATATCGACTATTACGAAACAAGTTTTAACCGTCACAAACAACTTATCATTATTGTCGCCCTCACTGTCAGCATCACCGTCGTTAATCGCCGCGCAATGTGAGGGAGCCAGGAAGAGATCAAGAAGGACACCCAAATATATATCGAGACGAGGGTTGAGAAGAAGGATCAAGAAGCCAATATGAAGCTCAACAAGAAGCTCAGAAACTCGCTACCTTAGCTCAGAGCGTAATGTTCACGTTAATATCGAAGATGGAAAACAATAAGACTTTTTTTTTTAATGACAATCTCCTTTTCTAGACGTTACGATGAGTCCACGGCCTGTGAAATTGCTTCCGGCCACCGATTTTGAGCCGTCCACTCTTGCAAAGAGGCTTCCTGGCCTCGAAACCCCGCCAACATATTAGTTGTATCTCGTAATCCTTTAGCGAACCAGCTTCCTCCATTTTTACAGCCCATTTCTTCGAAACAAGTTTGTTCGCCGACAAAGCCGGAGTCTTGAGGCCATAGACGTCATGACCCATATGCGACGTCGTTTAAGACTGGCCGTAACTAGCTTGTCATGCTGGGCGGTGTGATTCTCCTCGTCTGTAGTATGTGTTGCTTTTCCAGTTGTTCCGAGGCATTGAATGCCATTGAAAACCCTGGAGGTCAGGTCAAGTTCCAACGCTTGCCACGACTCCTTCTCGGCTGTTTTCAGGCATTGATCGTACAGCACAAAATCCTCAATGTCCTTCGGGGTCGAGTTCGGCATCTGATGGACTTCACTTTGGGGGTGTGAGAAGATCCTGACAAGGTCTTCAGTCAAGTCATGCCCGGGAAACGCACCAGGAAGTCGGCGGACGATGTCATTGGCAATACTGTGCTTTGAAGTGAGAATCATAATAGTGAAGTTTGTGTTGCTGTACAGGCTTCGTACAAGGGAGGTGATAACTTCTGTTTTTCCTGTGCCAGCAGGCCCTTCGATACAAGGAAATCGTAGACCTTCTTGATGGCGTCCCGCTGGGCCGTCGTCAAGCGTTGAAATTCTGGGCCCAAGTCGACCTCTTTTGCTAGCAAGCGATGTCGTTCATTGTTGTCATCTCCTAGCAGAATGCTGCGAATGGGAAACGTCGTCGGGTTCACTGTCGTGGATGATTTGGCTCCCAGAACATGTTCCAGCTCCTTCTGAGCGGCAGCATCGAAATCATTCTCAAGACGTCTGGTTACAGATTCGGCCGCGGTTGATGTCACGTCCTCTGTGGGTAGGTTGATGGTGCATTTAAAGTGAGTACGGCCATTCCATTGGTCAAAGTCGGAATGGGGAATGGCATGCTCAAGTATTGCCATTGCCGGCTCTCCAGTCTCTGGTGGTCGGTAAATAGTTGCCCCCCAATCTCCGTGTTCACGCGTGTGTGGAGACTTCAGGTGCTCCAGAGCATTTGCGGCACTGAAGAAGTCATCGTTGCTGATCCTGATCACTAGTCCTGGGCATAGGACCGTGCCTAAGTCACCTTCTGTGTCGTCTGTGTCAAAATGAATCCATAACTGTATCTTGGTGTCGTGCCATATGCCAGTCTGAATATCGCTGCCCTGGAAACTTTGAACCTTGGCAAGTTGGGCGTCTCTTTGTGCTCTGGCGAAAAGTATGTGAGCTCAACCAGTAGGCAAGCCACTTCAGCTTCACATTCACTATCAGAGTCAGCGATCGGAGCTAGCACAGCCAATAGAATTCTTCGACGTACAGCTTCCAAGAAAACCATTGGTGTTCCTCTGGCGTGGTCAGTTGGCCACCTCCATGCATCCTTATCTTTTCTGCCATCCAACGATAGTCAATGCCATTTGCTCTCCACTCATTGATGTCGTCGGCGTATGCTGTATAGCCCCCAGCTTCAAGGCGTTTGACTAGGCGATCAACTGTCAATCCACTTGACAGGATATTTAATCGACGCAGCCACTTGGCTGGGTAAAGAAACCCCTTTGTTTTTGTGCCCTCTTCCGGTTTCTTGTTCCGCGGATCGACTCGCAATTTAATGGTGCACACTTGGTATGGTTGAGGAATAGTGGCTATCAGATGATTAGCAGAAAGTCGATAGGGTTGGTGGGAGGTTCTTACCAACAGCAATTTTGTCTTGTCAAGACGGAATGAATGAGCCTTCAGTCCTTCTGATAACAGCCAATTCGTACGTCAGAGGGAAAGCTCTTCGAACCGCTGCGAAGCTCTGGTTCGCTGTCGGGAAGTGTCCACGTTCCACGTAGGTGTGAGTGCTTTCAGCATTCGAAAGCGAAAAGACTCCACCTTCCACACCATGTGTCCCTCATAGGAAATCAACGGACGGACAGCTACAGATAAGGCCAGTCAGCATAAGGCTGTCGATGCTTTGGGCACACATACCAGGCCAGATGCCGACAGTCTTGAGGCGACAGTTGATATATATATATATATATCGTTGGGTTGATCGAAGGTATGAGGATCTCGGAAGGGAGAGGGCGGGAGAGAGAGGAGCTTAAGTACTTTCCTGATGATAAGGAATTCAATCAGAGAGGAGGGACAGTCACTCTACTACGAGTCATCGACGCAGAGACCAACGAAGTGTCTTGCTGGCAGCCTGATGATTAACGCATACGAAGGTGAATCCAAGACCGGGACCAAAGGCAGGCCGAGACACTGGTGACGCGCCAGGCAGAACAAGAGAAGAACAACCGAGGATGTCAATGGGCATTGTTACTCACACAGCTGCTGTGAATTTCTCGGTGCCATTGTGTCCTTTCTGCACCCTTTGTATGCAGCTGGACTGTGAATCGCCAATTGAATCTCGGCTGTAAACCAGAGTCACAAGCCGGCGCAGGCTGAAAACAGCAAACATCATTCGGATCATATGGGCATCTCGTCATACTATTAACTTCGTATCTACAATTCATGCACGGAACAACTACGGACTATCACTTCTCGATAAACTTCTACTAACAGGACGACTCGTTCCATCGTCTTCCACATTCGGCAGTGCGACATTAAACACGCCCTCGGCCCACTCAGAGAAGGCGTCAATATCCCAAACCGCGCTTTCTGGCCCCTTGCCATTTCTCGAGATCGGGCCAGCACCATTCATCTTCCCAAGACTGCCGAGACGACTGACATAGCCGTCAAAGAATGTTTCATAAGTTTGCACGACTTGATCTTCCACCGCGGCCACGAGCGTCTCTCGCGTCCGCATGTCATCGAGGTACTGCTCTAACTTGGCTCTGAGGACGGGGATTTCCTTCTCCACGCGCTTCCTGGTTGACGAGACTGCGTTCTCGAGCGTATTGTTCTTGGTGCTGACTTTGTTGAGGTCTCGTGGCAAATCCACCGTCATGTCGCTGGCAAATCCCGCAGTAAAGTCGTTGATCACCGTCCTCAACATCCCGTCCAATTCCACCTTGGCGTCAAGCATGTTCTCGACGACGCGCGGAAGCAACGCACCACTACCGAAAAGGCGCAGCCAGCTTCGCGGGTTGAACAGCCCGCCCCGCTCACGCAGTTCGTAAAAGGTGCTCGCCACACCAGAAAAGTCGAAACTCACATCTGGCGTGACATATTCAATGTCGAAGGCGACAATTTGCGACTTGAGAAGTAGCAAATGGCGGAGGAGAAAGAGGTGACCATCGGCGGGACTGGACTTGGAGCGGATCTGGACAGATGCCGAGTGTAGTGAGACAGTGGTCTGGTGGACTATCTGGTGAGCCAGGTCGTCAAAGACCGATGAGTTGACCAATTTGTAGATTCGGTGCAGCAGACGGACCGCTTTCGACAGAGTCGGATAGCAATTTCGCAGTTCGTCGCGACGAAATGCAAGCGCCCAGGAGAAGGCCCCTTCCTCGCCCGAGTCCTCGTCAACGATTTCTGGCGATTTGAGCAAGGGCGTTCTAGGTTCGCGGGATTTTCGGCTGCCTGATAAAGGAGTCGTGGGTATTGGAGGAGGGGACCGACGACGAGGATAGTCCAGGTCTTCAGGTTGGGGTTTGAAGAGTTCAATTTCGTCGCGGAGAAGTGCCTGAGCCCGGAACACAAGGCGGGTCTGTGCATCCTCGAGCGCCGGTTGAATGAGAATCGAAAAGTCGAGTTCATTGGGGTCTGCGGGGCCATCCTCTTCCTCGTCATGCAAGTAACGCGTCTGCAGAAGCGTCACGAGCGAGCATAGCTTCGAAAGTTTGTTTTCATGAATGATTCGTGGTCGGAGGTGGTCATGCAATGGCTCACAAAGGGACTCGAGAAAGTCGTATAGTCCCCGATAACCGTGGAACCACTCGGACCACAGCTCGAACTCGTCAAGACATACCCCACGAATGTAGCTTATGCTTGCCCGAGCGAACTGTACCAGGTCTCTTGAGCTCGGTGCTTGCCCGATTTCCGTAAGTCGTTTTCGCACGAGAGGTATCATCAGCCGTGCTCGGCAGGTGGCAAAGCTCGAATGTAGTTCGTTCATCAGACTCTGATATTCTCCTTCTGTACCAGGTTCTGCATCTGCCGGCGGAACAGCTCGCTTTTGAATTTGCAGCCCCAACTCTTTCATTTCTGCCGAACCGACACGGAACTTAGTATACAGCAATGCAGACATGGTGGTGTCGTTGAGCTGTTTCGCCGCAATTCTTCCTGCAACTTCTGTGCTAATTTCGCGGACTCCAGCCATGAACGTGTTCCGCACCAGCGTGAGTGCTCTAGTAAGAAGGAGTCTGTACCGGGACCTATACGTTTCGGCTTCCTTGTGGCCGGGATGAGTCTGCATGTAATCGATGCACTCATCAAGCGTGATCAACATGTCTGAAAAGTCCTTGCTTCTGACGAAAGCACCCGCGCCAGGAGCATTAAGGCGCCGTGTGATCTTCTCCAGGGGCTCATAGTAACGCAGGTTGTCTGCAATCTCTTGTGCAATCGTGTCATTCCTGCGCTGTTCCTCGAGAATATTCGCTGATTGCTTCTGGAAGGCCTTGGTCTGCGTGTCAATTGCCTTGAAAGATGCCGAAATCTCGGACAGCTCGTCGAGTGTCGCGGCCGTGTCGGCGAGAAGGGTGTCGAGATGACTCCGTGCTGCGTCCAGCTGATCGAGATATTGTCTGGTTATTACTTAGTGATGAACATACAACAATGAATCGCAATCAACGTACTGATACTCATCGAGACTGGCGTCTAAGAGCAAGTCATCTATGTCCCCGGCCAATCTGAACAGGTCGAGATCCGTGTCTGCATCTCGAAGTTGTGCTAGCGTGGCATCTTCGTTGTCCGCAACATTGTCTGCGGTGGACATGGTTTTACGACAGACTGGCTCTGTCTTAGGCTATTCGAAAGCTCATGAGAAAACCCACAAGCACCTTCTCGTTGCCATCCAGCTTCATACAGCCTGCATGCTCGGTGGACATTGAACTGGCGCGAATGGTGGGCATCAAATGTCAAATTACTGATTGGGGATGGCTCAACCGCTGATTGTTCTGGCCACTGACAAGACTGATGAATCCTCCGCAGTCTTGGAGTCGACCATGAGCATGACATGACGTCCTCGATTTCTGAATACGAGCGAGGGCTTCAATTACCCATCTTCTCAAAGATCTGGTCCTGGTGATCTTGAGGTTTTCAATTGAGCATTCTAGTCCCTGTCGAACCATCAGATCGTCACCATGGTCTCGACGAAACTCAATACAAATGCTGCGCGCAGTCTGGCGCGATCCCAACGATCTAGAATCACACAGGCAAGGTCTCGTGTACAGCTCTACAACCCCCGACACCATATTCACAATTACTCTGCTACTCATCGAGCATGGAAAAGGCCATCTGCGGCAATCTTCGCCGTCGTCGCATCCATTGCTCTTGTCTATAGTGCTTCACAACCGAAGCATATCCAAGCCGAAGCCCCAGCGCAGGAACCTCCAGAACTCGTGATTGAAAAGTTGAAGAAGAAAAAGGGAGCGTCCAAAGAGGAAATCCGAGACTTAATCAGCTCACAGCATCTGCAAGTCAAGAAGAGTTGGGAGAACCCAGGAGTCTATGCTTGGGGTTCAAACACCGGCAGAGTCGTGGCACCGGACTCAGACGAAGCCTACGTCAAAATCCCGCGGAGGATACCCTTCTTCGACGATGTCTTGTTGCGAGATCTTAAACTAGATCGAGACTTTGGCGCAGCTGTCCTCGAGAACGGGGATCTCGTTCAGTGGGGCAAAGGATACTCAGAGGATAACGTCCAGCCCACAGTTACGTTGAAGGGCAAGAATCTCAGCTCTATTGTGTTATCAAGAGACCGCATCATCGGACTCGGCAAGAATGGCATCGTGTACTCCGTTCCAGTCTCGAAATTAGACCAAGAAATTGGAAAGAAAATGAGTGAGAGGTCATGGATCCCGTTCTGGACGACTACCTCCGACATTGCGTACAGAAAATTGACACCCAAAGGCCTCGGTGCTCTTGAGAAGGTGACAGCCATCTCTGGTGGTCTTGAGCACGTCCTGCTGCTCACAAATTCCGGGCGTGTATTCTCTGCCGCTTCTGGTACCGAAGACTTCCCTAGTCGTGGTCAGCTCGGTGTTCCGGGGTTGACTTGGCTCACCCGACCCGAAGGCGCTTACGATATGTGCCATGAGTTGACAACGCTTAAGGGGTTTGATATCACAAAGCTGGCCTCGGGCGACACGCATTCTCTGGTGCTTGACAAAGAAGGCCGTGTATTTGCTTTTGGCGACAACTCCTCTGGACAGTTGGGCTTCGACTACAACCCGGAAGCGCCTTACATTGACACCCCTTCTCTCCTCCCCATCTCCAAATATTACCAGGGCACGAATCAGGTTCCAAAAGTGACTTCCATCTCGGCAGGGGGACGGAACAGCTTTTTCACCATTGACGCAACCCGTGTGGTTGGCCCGTCTGAGGACCCCAGCGAGGTCCGCAACTTGGGTCGCGTCACAAGCGACACGTGGTCTTGCGGCACAGGCATCAGAGGCGCACTGGGCAACGGCAGATGGACGCATATCCAAGACGGTTTAACCAAAGTACCCGCCCTGAGTGGTCTCTTTGAATACGACGAGAGAACCAACTCCGTCATCCCTATCCGGATGGCTCAGATAAGTGTAGGGGCGACGCATGTCTCGGCAGTCATGGACAACGTAACGTACCTTGATGCCAGTGATAAGAGCAGCGAGAACGACACGAACTGGGGCGCGGACGTGTTGTGGTGGGGTGGGAATGAATTCTATCAGCTCGGTACGGGCAAGAGAAACAATG
The DNA here is from genome assembly GCF_000836115.1 of Exophiala spinifera. NCBI lineage: Eukaryota > Fungi > Ascomycota > Eurotiomycetes > Chaetothyriales > Herpotrichiellaceae > Exophiala > Exophiala spinifera. The sequence continues at coordinate 371,095 of NW_015622521.1, forward strand.
TGCCCAACCCAATTTACATCAAGCCCTTGGACTCGGCTGCCGAGATTCAAGCCGGGCGTAAGGAAGAACATCGGTTTCATCTCACGCCGAAGCATTCGGTGCAAGTAAAGGGACGAAAAGTACAACTGGAACAACGTGTTGAATGTGGAAGGAATGTCACTGCTGTGTACAGTGGTGTATGAAGATGGGAGATTGCATTCAAGAAGTCTTTTTTGTTCCTGCAACCCATGTCTGCCTTGGCTCGCCCTGTAAGATATCTTGTCCGATTCGACAGTGTCGGGACACTTTTCGGACTGCAGACTGCCCTGCTTTGTCTTGGTCTCGGTCAGTGACTTCGGGTTTACTACAGGAAACAACAGTGTCTTTCTTCCCTCTATTGTACCAATATGAATCCTTCTTTTCTCACGCTTAACTATTCGTGTTCCATTTCTCCAAAGTTGTAGCAGGCATACCGAGCGCTGTCATCGGATGGCTCAACGATTCAATAGACTCATACCTGTAGATGAAACCCATGTACTGTACATCATTTCTTCGTTCTGTCGGCAATGAATGATCCATGCCAGTCTAATGGGAGGCACGGCACTGTTGATTCATCCAACACAAGCTCAATGACCCGTCTTCAAGCTCATATCGACACGTCCAGTGGGGAAAAGGTGCCTTCTTCGATCATTACTTTGTCTTCTGTTTCGTCCCATAACCATGTTCACATCACACCCTAAATCTCATCTTGTTCGACTCCGTACGCCTTGCTGAGGTTCAAGAAAGAATACGGTCTAATGAACCATAACTTCAGGCTGAGAGTCGGCCGTTTTCTGTTCACCATTTGTCTCAGTAGCAGCAGGTGCCTTGTCCTCCCCATCAGCCATCTCAGTGTCTTCGACTTCGGGGCCTTCCTCGTCTTCTTCTTCGTCCTCAGATTCGCTACTCTCTTCTTCGAGATCCTCGCTGCCCGCTTCACTCTCCTCATCTTCCTCCTTTTCCTTATTCTCAGCCATCTCCTGGTCGCCTTCTTTTGGCTTGGCTTGTGCCGCGATTTCAGTCTCCTCGAGCTCTTTCTCTAGCGCGGCTTGCATCTCTGCCTCTTCTGCGCCGTATGCTGTACCATCGTCGTCGAGCGTATCAGCTTCGGGCTGATCCGGTGGGTATTCAGCAGGCGCTGATTCTTCAGAATCCCTGCAGAGGTGTTAGCCTAGGGGCAAGCATTGTTTGATACACTGTGGTCCCACCATTTGATCGCAAATCGCGTGACTCTGGGCTTCTCAGCTAAAATGTTCCGTCTTACACGCTCAATGATGGGCTTCGCGGGCGGGTCATTGTTCAACTCTTCACTGTCGTACTCGTTGTTGACGTAGTAACCAACACGAACAAATTCCCGGCCATCGTAAGAGCAAGTAAGAAGGATGACTGTAACACCGATGATTTCTGAGGACGGTAGTCGTGTGAGGTTTGGCGGATCGGCTTCAAAAATGAACTTGTTCACGCCGATAGGAATTGGTCCAACGAGAAGTGAGTCGAGTTCTTGATCATGTTCGGCCGATGTTGCAGAGCCGACATATGTGAGTTTCCATTCTAGATCTGGTCGGCAGCGTCAGCCATTGCAGACTGGAATAGCGCAAGGCCAATTACCTTCTCGAAGTTGCTCGAGACACTCAAACGTGATCTCGAATTCATATGGAGCGGTAAATGGCGCAGGGTTGTTCAAGATCTTGACGCCCAACAGCGACACCACAGACATGGTTGCGAAAGCCGGGATCTGAGCACAATAGCAGTAGTACAATGGGTAAAACGGAGTGAGGATGCAAAAAAGCAATGGGTTTTCACAGGATTGAGAGCGGTCGTGTAGTACGGTAGTTGAATGAGGCACTCAGAGAAAGTTGCGCATGCACTCAATCAACTGTCGCGACCCGAGAAATGGGTCGCGTTTTAGCGCGTGCTTTAGCGACCAATAGCGTAGTTTATACGGTGAATCATGCTAACTGCGGTTGCCGCCTTTTCTCGCTGTCGATGATTTCACATCCATTTGACAAAACAACCAACCCAAACACCTTGTTGTACCAGTAATCCTTGGAACGAATCTCTTTGTGTCTCTTTAACCGGATAAAAGTCATGGTACCCTTGTTTCATATCGTCACATAACCGTTGGAAATATCTCTGGTTAGCCTTCTACTACGCCGCGGACAAGTTCGATACTGACTATGGCAGACCTCCTTTATTGTCACCTTCACCCCATTCTGCCTTCTAATATCACACTAGCATCTTCATGGCGGATTCAGACCAGGAGCATTTCTCGCCCTCTGCTACGGCGGAGGAGGCTGGTCTTGGTGGTGCTACGGACGCAGCTGAAGCAGAATCAGCCGTACAACCATCTACATCAGAACTTCCTGTCGATAATCTCTCTGACCCAATTTTATCTCCGACTCAATCTACTCTACATCCTCTTTCCATGAAGCCTATCAGCCAAGTTTCCTCACAAGCCGCAACACCAAACATGGCTGAGTCGATGAGTCCCGTGCCTCCGCAGTCGCAATCCAAACCTCGGATTGTGGGTGGGTTTGAAGTGGATGATGACGAAGAAGACGAAGAGGAGGCGGGCCAGGATGATAAAGATGATGCAGATTTCTATGATCCAGCCGTTGGGTTGGATTTCGATGCACCGACTCCTGCTGCCCCTTCGAATCCCCTTGATAGAACTTCCCAGTCCCCAGAACAAGAAAATGGAATCACTCCTGTTCCTGTCCAGGCCACTGGTAGTCTCACTGACATTTCTTCTTCCACTCTTCCCCCAAGCGGTGATGCGCCTCGTGCTGCGACTGCTACACCTACTCAGACTGTTCCTGCCACTCCAGCTCCAGTTCAACCTTCTCCGCCCCGTTCTTATGTGAATGGTACCGTCAGTGCAGCTTTACCCAAGTCCCGACTAGCTCATGATGTGATTGGCATTCTCGAGGATCGCATCAAAGACGACCCGCGAGGAGATACAGCTGCATATCTCGAACTGATTGATGAACTAAAGAGTCGAAACAAGCAAGACGATGTCCGACGGATCTACGAGCAATATCTTACAGTGTTTCCTCTAGCTGTATGTGTAATCCCTAATCTTGCCTTTCGTAACTAACAGTTTTCAGGCCGAACAATGGTGCGCTTACGTGAAATGGGAGGAAGAACACGATCGTCTTCGTGCGATGGAGACTCTTTTCAATCGATCTCTCCTTGAAGTTCTCGACGTGCAACTTTGGACGTTATACATCAACTACATCCGCAGGCGTAACAGCATGCAGTCCGGCGATGTTACAAGATCTTACAACATCATCAATGAGTCCTTCAGTTTTGCTCTCAAGACTATCGGCATGGACATGAGCTCCGGCCCTCTGTGGCAGGATTACATCACTTTCCTGAAGAGCGGTCCTGGTATAATTGGAGGCACTGGTTGGCAAGACGCCGCGAAAGTCGACACGTTGCGAGAGGCGTACCAAAAAGCAATCGCCGTACCTACAGCCGCGACGACAGTTCTCTGGAAGGAATACGACGCTTTTGAGACGGGTCTCAGCAAGATCAACGTACGTTACACCTGTCTCAATTACCTCTGGGTGCTAACTGATTGTAGGGTCGAAAATATTTGCAAGAAAAATCGCCCGTGTACATGACGGCACGTACTGCGTACACTCAACTGCAAAACTTGACCAAAGACCTCAAGCGAACCTCGAGGCCACGGTTGCCGCCGGCAGCCGGGTACGATGGCCATACCGAATATCTTCACCAAGTCCATTTATGGAGACAATGGATCGAGTGGGAAAAAGAAGATAACCTCGTGATCAAGGACGAAGACCTCGCTCTGTACAGAAACAGAATTCTATTCACCTACAAGCAAGCGTTGATGGCTTTGCAATTTTGGCCAGAGATGTGGTATGATGCCGTGGAGTTCTGCTTTGCGAACGGCCTAGAAAATGATGGTATCAAACTCTTGAATCAGGGCATCACTGCCAACGTTGAATCACCGCTCCTTGCCTTCAAGCTCGCGGACCGCATCGAGTCCTCAACACAGAATGACGAGGCTGCAGACCCAGGAGCCCGGGAAAGAATGAAAAAAATCCGTGAACCCTACGACAGAGTTTTGGATGCGCTATACGACCTCATCAAGAAGGTCGCTGCAAGAGAAGCTCTCGAGATTCAGAGAACAGAGGCCGCAGCTACGACGAATGGCGACACCGACGGAGCCGAAGAGGACGAAATCAATGCTGCCAACGTCACGGCAAGGAAAGCCGTCGTTGACGGTCAGATTGAGCTTATCAGAAAAACTGCACAGGCGCAGACAGATATGCTCAGTCGTACCATTTCTCACGTCTGGATTGCACTGATGCGCGCAACACGGAGAGTGCAAGGAAAAGGCTTGCCAGGCGAGAAAGGACCTAGTGGGTTCCGAACCGTCTTTGGCGAAGCTCGGAAACGGGGCAAGCTGACCAGCGAGTTTTACGTTGAGTCAGCGCGCATCGAGTGGCAGTGCTATCGCGATCCCGCCGGTACCAAAATCCTCGACCGTGGGATGAAGCTGTTTCCCGAGGACGAGTATCTACCTTTGCAGTATGTCAAGCATCTCTTCGAGATCAACGACGTCACAAACGCGAGGGCGGTGTTCGAAACCACAGTCAAACGCTTGCTTGCCCACGATGATACAGTATACACGGCCAAAGCGAAGCCGCTGTTTGCTTATCTCCATGATTATGAATCCAAATATGGCGAACTGGCTCAGGTTCAGTCGCTAGAGGAGAGAATGAGGAAATTGTTCCCTGAAGACCCCGACTTGAAGTTGTTCTCCAGCCGCTACAGTACAGCAACCTTCGATACCATTAGTGTCCATCCCGTGATATCTCCGACACAGACCCGAGAACCTCAGACATCTGTAGTACCTTCTATCGAAATGCCGGATGTCGTCAACTCTCCGATCCAGAAGGTCATCGATTCAATCACCACCAATTCTCCAAAACGGCCATATCCCGAAGATTTCGAGGACGTTGGCCCACGCAAGATGGCCCGGGGCGAATCACCTTTGAAAGGCGCCGCTGGCCGTCGTATAAATCAACAGCAGCAACGTCAGACGAATGCTCCCGCCGGTATGCCGGCATTCCCTGTTCCTCCTCCACTGCCTCCTCAAATTACATATCTCCTCAGCGTGCTCCCGAAAGCCTCCACATATGTTGATGCCCGGCTGGATGCAACCAAGATGGTGGAACTCATCCGAGATATCCACTTGCCTCCTCCTGCTGCAGTTACTGGTCAGCAACCTCCCCCGCAACCTGTTTCAGCGGCTGGCTGGCAGTCCTATCCGCAGCATCAACCCTCCCCAATGCCGCCACAAGGTTTCATGCCCCCACCAGGAGTTTCTCAGGCGCCATATGGAAGTGGTGAGTGGATTAAACCCCTGTTGATGGCTCTCTAATATACTGACTCTGTTGTAGCTCCATACCGATATCCTTAAACTCGGGTGGCAGCCGAGGCGTATACTAAACAGCTTGCTGAAGAGGGATATTCTGCAGCCCGATCTATAACGAATCTTGGTGTTGACCCAGTGGACAACTATACTGGGCCTGCTTGAGTGCATTAAATGTGGGAGGTCCAAATACCGGGTTGTGGTACATGCTCTACGTCAGTTTGCTGCCTCGGAGTCTCCCCAAGATCACGGCGATGTGCATCGACCACGAAGTACAGGAAATTCATGCTTTCTTTACAGTGCATCTTGTTTCTTACGAATGGCTGCTTCCGGGGCAGATCTCCGGGGAAAATGATTGGAGAAAGATTTGGTGGCCATGAGGATTGGCGAAAATGGACTTTGAAGAACGACCCATGCATGAGTCAGATGGACGCAAAGGCCCTGGTGAGGGCTTTGGACTTGGTAATGTACAGCAGCTTTCTCACCGCTGTCATGGCGGCAGTTTTGTTGTTGACAGAAAGCCTACTGGGACTATCACAGCCGAATAATACCTTGATCTAGGTACCTACAGTACCAATGTGCGTAATCCTCGGTGTTCTTTGTGTGACTGATTCATCATGAGTATCTGGATGTCTGCTTCATGCAATTCCGCCACCTGTACTCGCAGTCGGAATCCTGCAGAGTATCTTCTCTCTCCTCGCGGCAAGTTGCCTCGCCAATCGCACTGACTCCCCCGCAATCTGCACCACCCTATTGTAGTTAGTCCTGTACTCGCACTAGTCAATATTCCCGTGGCCGATTGAAAATTCCAGGCTGCTTCTTCGTCACCGCCAGATGTTTCCCCAAAGGTGCGTCTCGCGAGGAAGAGAACGGGATCCGTGTTGAAGGGAGGAATCCGTACTTTGGCCTTCATCTCCTAGCATATATCGACCGGGGTTCCCCGAGCAGGAGAGAGTAGAGCAAGGGAGACGCGTCGCAGGGCTGAACGTGTCGCATCGCTCGCTGTGGTTGTTGTATGATCCCTTTTTCCTTTGCAACTGGCATGAACCGTCCAGTTTCACCCGCAGTCTGGCTGATACGACGCCGCAGTCAAATCCAAGTATCGCATCAGGTACATGGTCGCCGGCGGCACCTTCCCGCGGCCGTCGATTGAGCACGGCGCCTGCCGTTCGCAACGCTGAGAGTGAGTCCATTGGCAACAAACATCCAGCTTCTCGTTTCGCCGCCTTTGGCTGTTTCTGCCTCGTCTTCATCCTCAGCTTCACTGCTTTGTTTACATCTTCGTGTATTTTCCTCATCTCCATCTCCTCATCTCAGAGAACTCAGTCTGTTCCATCTCTCTCTATCCACCACTTTTGTCACAGTTCTCACATCACGTCAAGGTCTTGCATTGACAGGGAAAATATCAGTCAGTTCTCTTTCTCTCTCCCATCAAGCCCTTGATCATTCTCTCACGTTGTCCTTTGACACCGCTCTTTCTTGCCTCACAAAGCCGTCAACCACTGCCTGAAAACACTAACAAACACGCGTCAACTCGTCCGCAATCTCACTGCCTTTCCTCCTTCCTTCCTTCCCACCATTTATTGGCCATTGCCTCCTCTTTCCTTCCCTCCTTCCATCCTTCTTCCGACCTTCTAACTCTTCTCCGCTCCGACGCCTCATTGCTCTTCTTTCCTCCTTCATCGATCCAACAGCGCCATCTAACTTTGCCACAACAGGTTCCTCCATTCTCGCTCCCATCTGCCCACCATGAGCGGCGCGGCGCGAAAGAGAGGCGCTGGTAGGGCCACTAGAGGTGGTCCGTCCAGTGAGACAAGCTCTCGTCGTGGCGATCGATCTGGCCAAGGCGGTTTTGCAGGCGGCTTCGATGGTCCAGCCAGTCGAGGTTCAGCATCGAACGTTGGTTCAGGACACGGTACTTCGCCCAACGCTCCTCAAGGCGGATTCGCACCTCAAAACCCTCCCGCTGCTAGTCGTGGAAGCAGCCAATCTGGCGGTGGACCGGCTCCGAGTCAACCGGCAGCTCCTCTCGGAGACCCGGCGAGGGACACACCGTCTCGTTACACCGACCAGCTCCGAAACATCGACTTTCCTCCTTCATTCTACAACATTGATCAGCTGGTAAGTGAAAATTCGCCCTTCAATGTTCCCCGTGCACTGCTCTTGCTGCCTCTGCCTGCACATACATTGCACATCTTTGTCCGAGCTTAACACACAAGACCATGTTTCACTCTGCACATTGATTCATCCATTCATTGATCCACATGCACCCACTCACCCTTTCATTCATCCATCCATCCTTCCATTCAGGGCCGTCACCATCTTCTGGCGTCAGCCTTTCACCACCGCGTCCACACAATTCTGACCGACTTCCATCCTTGCCCTACTTGTTGCACCGCATTTCTTCACAAAGGCCCTGGAACGGTGTAGGCTGTCACTCTGCTCCGAGTCTCGGTGCAAGTAATGTTCTACCTGCCCTTCAATGGCTTCGCCACCGAAAGGGATGCAGCGTCAAGCTGCCTACTACTTAAGAGCCCCTTCCCCCTTCTCTTTCGCACGGTGTTCCAAACCTTTCATCCGTCAAAATTCCACGTCTATCCATCAAAATGTCAGATAGAAAAAGCGTTCCATATGTTCCATACTTCCGCAATGTCACTGCGCCTGGCACTGACTATGAGAAAAAGTACGCGCTGCCCACAGAGTTTACCAAACGCCCTGGCTACAACAATACTGGCAAGGCTATCCAACTTGCTGTCAATGCATACCAAGTAGCGCAATACCCGACTGCAAAGGTGTACCAGTACGATGTTACCATCGGAAACGGTACCGAGAAGCGTGCTGTTCAACGCAAGGTCTGGAATTCAAAAGCTCGCAAGAACGCCACTGGACCCCCCATGTTGTACGATGGCAATCGCCTTGCTTGGTCTCTGCGTGATCACAGTGAGATCCGTTTGATGGTCGACCTTGACGTGGAGGAGGGTCGTCCGACCAGAGATGGCCGCAACACCTTCAGACTCCATATCAAGAAGACCCGAGAGGTGGACATTAGCCTCATCCAACAATATCTCCACGGACGCGTTCAGTTCGGACAAGATGTCGCTGAGTGCATCAATTTCATGGATCACCTTCTCCGCGAAGGCCCCAACTCCAACCCGCAGTTCCTCACGATTCGTCGATCACTCTTCAAACGTCAAGGTCAGCGTGCCGATCTCGGTGGCAGCGTCGAAGTGTGGCGTGGCGTGTACCAGTCAATGCGTCTGGCCGAAGGTCAGAAACTGATAATCAATCTCGATGTTGCCAATACTTGCTTTTGGAGGCCTGGTGGACTTCTGGCCACGATCATTACGCGATGGGGCATGCAGAACCCTTCTGTGGTGACGGCCAAATTGGCACCTCGTGGCAACGGAACTCCAGAGGAGAGCCTTGACCACATCACGGTCCGAAAGGGAATCAAGGGTGTTATGGTCATCGCCCAATACAAGGGCAACCCGTTCCCCAATAAGGAGTGGAAGATTCATACTTTGTCCATGCACAATGCTCATCAGGAGCAACTTGACTGGAAGGATCCGGTCACCAAACAGCCAACCGGCGAGAAACTGACTGTTGCCCAGTACTTTCAACGCAAGTACAACGTCGCTCTACAGTACCCGAACCTACCTTTGGTCGAGATGACAAAGAAGGGTGTCAAATATCCAATGGAGCTTCTACAGGTTCTTCCTGGCTCACGTTACAATGTGAAGCTTGATGAGGTCCAGACCGCGAACATGATCAAGTTTGCTGTCAGCCCGCCTCACACTCGCCTACAGGCTATCAACGAAGGCAAGGCTTGGCTCGACTGGGCTGGTGATTCTTACCTCAAGAATTATGGCCTGCGCATCAATCCCGAGCCCATCAAAACCAATGCTCGAGTCCTGCCAGCTCCAGGTGTGAAGTTCGCCAACAAGACTCAACAACCTGGAACTAAAGGTCGATGGGATCTACGTGGCTGCCGATTCCTGAACCGCAATCCTCAGGAACTTGTCTCTTGGGGCATCGGTTTCTTCCCGGGCCGTTTCAAACCAGACAAGCCAGCTCTGGAAAAGTTTGCTCTGGATTTCACCCGAGCTTATCGTGATCATGGCGGTCAGGTTGCCAACCAACCCCCGGTAATCATGCCGCTGAAGGCAGATGTCGGCGAGGCAGTCAACGGTCTGTACCAGGCGACAGGTAACAAGTTCCAACGTCGACCTCAGCTCTTGATATTCCTTCTTCAGGACAAGCAAGCTTTTCACTACCTGCGTATCAAGAAGTCGATGGATTGCCGCTTCGGTATCGTTAGTCAGTGTATGCAGATCCAGCAGGTCTTGAAAGGCAATCCTCAATACTACTCCAACGTATTGATGAAGGTCAACGCTAAGCTCGGCGGGTCCACTGCGCAGTCAGTATCACATCCCACGTCCGGGTTCAAGGGCTTCAACAAGCCTACCATGATCATTGGTGCCGACGTATCCCATGCTTCCCCCGGAAGCGAGCAGGCGTCGATGGCAGCTATCACTGTGTCTTTCGACAGATTCGCTGGTCGTTATGCAGCTGCATGCCAGACCAACGGTCGTCGCGTGGAGATGATCACTGAGAACAACTGGAGGAGTATGCTCAAGCCTCTTGTCCGTGAATGGATGAGCCAAGTCGGTGGCGGAGCAATTCCATCCCAGGTCTACTACATCCGTGACGGTGTCTCGGAGGGCCAGTTTATTCAGGTGCTTCGTACCGAAGTTCCGCACATCAAGGCGGTCCTGACGGAATGCAACAACAACAAGGACTGGACCGGTACCCTCACCGTCGTGATTGCTGGCAAGCGTCACCACGTTCGAGCGTTCCCTGGAAAGGATGCAAGTGACCCGAAGGGCAATCCCCTTCCTGGTTGTTTGATTGAGAGAGATGTTACGAGTCCGAATGAATTCGACTTCTATCTGTACTCTCACATTGCGTTGCAGGGTACCTCACGCCCTACCCATTACAGCGTCATCTACGACGACGCCAATCACTCTCCGAACGCCCTGCAGAACATGATCTACGAGCATTGCTACCAATACATGCGTAGCACTACTTCTGTCAGCTTGCACCCGGCAGCGTACTATGCGCATCTTGCGTCCAACCGTGCCAAAGCTCACGAGGATGTCCCAGCACATAGAGGACCTCAAGGTGGCGCAGGCTACAAGATGAAGACACCAAGTGGCTCTTCTCAACCATCCGACACGGAAGTCGCACCACTCCTGCCACTGTTCACCGGCGCCGGATCTTCCATTCTGTGGTCCATGTGGTACATCTAGGCCACCAAACAGTCTCTGAGGGCTTGCGGCACTGCGCGACTCCTCTTCATGGTCTAGAGGCCGGTTTGCAAACCCACTTTGAGCAGTTGAAGTCTCTGCTCTCCGAACAAAAGGCGAGGTCATATTCCAATTGGCCAGTGAATCTCTTTTCCAGCGTGTGGATTTTGTTACAAAAAATGGAAACTCAAAAAAAAAAAAAGTACAATCCAGATAGAACAGGCTCTTCCATGCTTCGGGTGGTTTAAGGGACCTGCTCTTTCGGATTGTCAACCTTCCTACAGCATGAACTGGACTCCTTGTGAAGTCAGCTGGCTGGTTGGTCTCCTTTTTCCTTTAGTCTAGCTATCACACACCATTCAATCAATCAATGAATATGATTGTATCAAACTCTGACCTTTTCGTGATGATTGTCCATGAGTGCCCAGATTACGTTTAAATGTGGTTTTTGTCTACGCTCACGTTTCAATGCCCTTGAGTCCCAGAATAATTCAGATGGATAAGAGCTTCCTCCTTGCCTCTTCCTTGACGTCTGCCCACGGCGAGATTTGGACTTGCTTGTTGCCGGCCCTTGTGCTTGGGGGAAACTGGGCAGAAGAGGAACAGGGATGGTGGGAGCATGGATTTCCGTGGATCGAATGTCTAGATAGGACATCGAGTGGAGTGGAGTTCAGTTCGTTTCAACTTCTATCTACATTGTCCGTTTCTGCTCGATGTTCGATGAAGTTGATGATTGCTGAAACTATCGATTTCGTCCGTCTTTTCCTTTCGTCCGTGGTCTCGTACATCCCAGGTACTCGGTTATCAAGGCCTTCTTTCTCCTCTTTCGCACCCTGGAGTTTTCTCCTGCACGCTATAAGAGCCGTGGTACTCTGCTTTGCACTAACGTCAACACGGTTTCTTTCATTACAAATCAAATCGATCATCGACACGATCTGTTACCAAGGACATCGCCCACCTACAAAGGCCACGGTCGAAGCGCGGCCATAGGAGATGTGAAAGTGACCGACCAGTTTATTGTTGCAAGTAAAATTGAGTCCTGTAGATCCTCGGTCTGCCCTACGAAGTCAAGGAGAAGACGCTCCTATACACACTCTTGATATCAAGCCTGTCATCACCACTGCTACGTCTTTCCCCCCCTTTCTCTAACTAATATCCAAAAGTCCGCTCTCGTCTTCTGAAACCTATCTCTTTGATCCTCTGCGATTCGACAGGCCATTATGTCTCTACCGCACATCGCTCTCGTTGGTGCCACAGGGACACTCGGCCGATCCATTTTCAAAGCTCTCGTATCCGCGTCATTCCCACTCACCATCCTCACGCGGGCGGGGGGTCGTTCGAAGATCCCACTCCCACCGGACTCCGACGCCACGGTCCAAGTAAAAGAGGTCGACTACGCGTCTCACCGGTCCCTCGTCGAGGCGCTCTCAGGTGCGGACGTCGTCGTGAGCGCGCTGGGCTCTCAGGACCTGTTCGCCGCGCAGAAGTCGCTGATCGACGCATCCGTCGAGGCCGGCGTCCAACGATTCCTCCCGTCCGAGTACGGCAACGGCGCCAACGGCAAGGTTCGACGTTTCCCACTTCTCTGGGCCGACAAGGACAAGACGCAGAGATACCTCGAGCGCCGAGCCTCCGCGCACCCGGAATTCACGTACTCCATCATCAACACGGGGTCGTTCTTCGACTGGCAACTCGAACTGGGCCTCATCGTGAACCTCAAGGAGCACACGGCGACCGTGTACGACGGAGGGGACGTGCCGAACTCCGTCACGACGCTCGACACGATCGCCAAGGCGGTCGTGGCGGTGATAACCCACCCGGAGGAGACGAGGAACCGGCACGTCTTTGTGCACGACGCGGCCGTCACGCAGAACCAGCTGATGCGGATCGCGACCAAGATCGACGGCGAGGCCGGGTGGGACACGACCCCGATGGCGACCGCCGACGTCGAGGAGCGCTCCCACAAGGCCGTCGAGGAAGGCGACTACACGACCGCGATGCTGGGCTTCATCGCCCGGGCCTGCTGGGGCCCAGGTTTCGGACAGGACTTTGGTGGAAAGCTGGACAACGACCTGCTCGGACTTCCCGTCATGAAGGAGGAAGACGTCGAAGCTCTAATGCGAGGCGTCATGGCCAAAATTCGAACTCCATCAAGAGACTCTTAGATCGCACCACGGCCTAGTAGGTCACTGCCATCTTTCCGAGGTCAAACTCCAGACATTGTCAGCCAGCCACCTACCTTACCTGCCTGCCTGCCTAGGTATTTCGAACTTCAAATGGTCAGCTCGGATGGAGGGAGGCTGGTTGCTAAGGACTTTCGATTTCGATCAAACACCCAGAAAGGTAGGTTTGGGAGGGAGCGGTTTTCCTTGCTTTTCGTTTCGTTTCAGTTTCAGTTTCTTTTTTCGAACCAAGCACTCCAAGAAAATTCCAATTCTTACCGGTGATGGTCTAGATATATGTATTCTGTAGTATGTACCTCTGCAGCACGTCCTTGCGAGCACCTGCTTCTTCGCTCAGCCAACAAATCCAACTTGAGCCTTGATCAAAACACAGGTAGAAGAACACACGTCCAACCCACGGTCTACCGAGGTACATACGGTACATGCATCGCCCCGTCGTTCTGGCACTCGTTCGTCTCCATCATAGACCGTCAAGTGCCTGTCTATGAACGTTTCCAATCTCCCGAGTGACTTCGGTCTCTCTTTGGTAGTCGTAGCATAAGACTCCCGAGAGGTGTAAAGTCCACATCGTATCCACACTCCGTATTCGGTTCACCAGTAACTCTGGTGCCCTTTCCTGTAAACATATCAAGCAAAGATTTATTAGTACCGTGTCTTCTCTACTCGGCCACAGTCATGTTATGACATGTACAACAAGTAAGTAGGTAGTACATCATTCTCGCAAATGTACAATCCATACAACCAACGCAACCAAGGGTATATTGTTCTGTTCTTTCTTTGTTTTGGTCATGAAACCACATTCCAGGCCTCCCCTCCCTCCCCTACCGCATTACAACCACCAGTAATACTCTCTTGGCGTCGTCGGACTTCATAATGAGATGGGCTCTGGGGGTTACTCTCCTTTTACATGACTACGCACTCCCCGTCACTCTGTCTATTGACATTTGATCGTGAAACACGTGTCTTCTGCATCTTCTGACCTCGTTTCAATTCCTCGAGACGTTCTCGGGCTTTGGGGAAATTTTGAGCTGCGATGTGGCAAAAACGACATGTTAGTTTCGTAACGACCAAAAACAAAAACAACCATGACAGTCAGGACAACTGCCGCCGAAAAAAAAAGGAAAAGCCCAAAGTCACTCACATGCTGCCCTGTAATACCATCGCTTCGCCTCCTCGATATCAACTCCAGTCCCGATACCAACCTCGTTGAAGTATCCCATTGCATACTCGGCCTTTGCAAGATTGGAACTAGCCGCCTTTCGAGCCCACAGAAACGCCTCGGTATCGCTCTGAACCAACAGTGGCTCACTACCAGTAAGATACCACCCGCTGAGGGCGAGCTCGGATTGGTGTTCACCCTGTGCCGCAGCGCGCGTGTACCAAGCTATGCTCTGCCGTGCGTCAATGGGACAACCGAGAAGACCGTACTCGAACGCCGACCCAAGCCGGAATTGGGAGTACTTGTATCCCAACTCGGCCGCCTGCTGGAACAACTGAAAGGCGTACCTCTCGTCGCGAACGATGCTGTCGTTGCCGGACGCAGACTCGTAAAGTAGACCCAACTCGTGCAAAGCGTGCGGATTGTCTTTGTCGGCTCGTTCGGCTGCGCGCTTGAGCCACGAGACAGCTTCACGTGGACTCTTCTGTTGCCCCAGCAAACCTTTGAGCAGGATCATTCCCATCTTGTACATGGCAGGGGTATCGCCCAGTGTGGCCGCGCGTTTGTACCATTGGATCGCCTTTAAGGGGTCACGGCGCGTACCACCACCTTCATCGGAGCCCAGCTCGCAACAAACGGCGACACGGTACGCACTTTGGGCGTGGTTGAGTTTCGCAGCGGATTGATACAGATGAAACGCTTCTTTTGGATCAACTGGAAGTCCGAGGAGACCTTGGCCATGACAGTCTGCCAGGTAGAACATGGCGTCAGGATAATTCGCCGCGACTAATCTCTTGACCAGTTTGTGGGCGTCGAATATGTATTTTTCTCTGTTCTTTTGAGTTGTCTTAGCATCAGCAGCACCACCTTCGTCCGCAAGCACCCTAGCAGCTTCGACTTGTTTCTTTGCAAGCTTCAAACCAACAGCATAGTTGGCCGGATTTTTGCTGTATTCTACACGAAGGCTGTTGAGCTCTTGAAGTGTTACAGCTGGCGAATCGCTACTGCCGGGAGCAGAATCTCGCTTTGCTACAGGTGCTGCTTGTGCTTGTAGAGGTGCTCGCGCCGTTGCCGGTTGAGGAGGTTGGACTTGTGGTTGATATCCATTTCCACCGCCCCTAACTGGCTCTGGGTGTGCAGGCAGAGCATCTGGATTGGTGTTGAGTTTGACGCTCGAATCGCCATAGTGTCTGACAGGAACCGGATGAGCAGACGAAGTTGAAGGTCGAGGTGGACCAGGGATGTAGTTATCCTGCGACGGTTTCCTTTGTGGTGGACCACTCGGATAGTTCTCCTGAGACATTCCTCGTGGAATAGGTCGTTGCTGCCCGTAAGGTTGTCTCTGTTGTTGAGTTGCATTTGGACCGTAGCCTTGGTTGAACTCATTAGGGATAGGAGCCGAAGGAGCCCTAAACTGGTCGGAGTAGCTTCTATCGTATGGTGTTGCGATATCAGGCTGCGGTGCAGGTCGCTGGGCATTGCTCGTATGAGGGCGTGCAGGATATTGGTCTTGATTTAGTGATCGGTATGTAGGAGCATTGCTGGGCACGGGTGGTAAATCTCCGATAGGTGGCGGTTTCATGTTGTTCCTGCTCGCTGTTCGAGGAGGAAACTGTGTTTGCTGCGGGCGCTGAGGGTTCTCATAGCCTCCAGGCCCATGCTTGGGAGGGTCGTTGTAACCGTTTTGGTGCGACTCTGGCGGTGGTCGGTCGATTGAGCCATTGGTTCTGCTTGGCGGCAGATCAAAAGTAAACTCGGCAAGAGGCGAACCATTGTTGTTGTAGTTCAATGGTGGTGATGGTCTAATGTCGGCTGTATCAATTGGAGCAGGGAACGAGCCAGGGAGCTGATATGTTGGCTTCCGATAAACCTGCCGGTCAAAAGATCCTTGCCCAGTATTGATGTGGTCTTCAGGCTTTTCATTCGCATTGGTGGGTATGGCATCAAAGTTGGGCATATCCCGGCTCCTTGTCTTGATACCCTGGACAGTGTTGGGTACTCCTCGGTAGCCGTTCGGGTCAAACCCCTCTGTGTGGGCCGGACGAACTGGCCCGCGTTGCTGCGTCTGTTGTGGTGGCTCTACAGGTGACTTGTATGCTCTTGAGGAAGTATAGTCTTGCCCATATCCTTCGTCCGGAACATAATCGTTGCGCTGAGCAGCTTGTGGAGGTAGGCGGTTCACGTGCGCACCATGTTCTTCTGGAGAACCATACCTGTCCACTCTGCCATAAGGCCCGGTTTGCTCGTATTCACTGTTGTTCAGGGGTGCAGCTCCTCGTGGATCTTGCCGTGGTCCACGTCGAGGTGAGGGAGGGATGTTCTCCTGCGATCGAAGTGGTGGTGGTCTGCTGAGATCCATTTGCGCCATCCCGAAGTCTTGAAGCGGTGGAGGCCGGGATGGTGCCTGTGCACGTCTATCCCTTGGGGGACTTGGCTCTTGGTGTTGATACATCATCTCCGGGGGTTGCATCGGATGATCCATCGGAAGTGGCATAGGCCGCTCCATGCTAGGTCTGCGGCCATGTGCAGTGTTCGGCCTATGTTCGTCCCTCTTTCGATGTCCATGAGACGTATTTGGTCGCGCCTCTTGACTATCTGGTCTCTCATGGAGATTCAGACCTTTCAGCTCCGAATCTAAGCTGTTGTGCCTGTGCCTGTCACCTGGCTTCTTCTTCTGCGGCCAAGCGCCAAAAGGATTGTCCCAGGCTAGGTTCTTTGGTGATGTTGGCTCAGCTAGAATACGTTCCCGCGCTATTGCCTGTCAGCATCTCCTACATGAACGGAATGATATGATCGGTCTTACTCTTCGATCTCTTCTGTGGTACAGAGGGATCAGATCTGGCCTCTCGCGACGGTCTCTGTCCACCTAAATGATTATGATGGTGCTCTGGCTGTGGCCTGCTCGGTGCATTGGTACGGTAACGTTCGTCGTATTGGTATGTCCGGCTAGGTGACGGGGCATTTTGAGGATAGGGATCGCGCTGCGGCGGCGGCGGTTGCGAGTACCCATTCCCATTGTCATAGTACGGCGGATCCTGAAAGCCACTCGGTCGATATTGATCCTGGACTCGACCTTGCCAATGTCCGTCACGACCATAATTCATTGGAGGCTGCTGGACATCACCATAGCCGCCATCGTATCCGTTGCGATCTTGGGGATAGTCATTGTACTGCTGATAGTCTTGATTATATACCCCCTGGCTGCGCCCATTCTCTTGCCATAGCCTTTGGTCATCCCTGCGATCGTACTGGTACGGCTGCTGCACCTGGGTTGGGCCTTGTTGCCATTGTTGGCGATATTGATTGCTCGTCATTGTCGCAAGCTGACGCAGGAAAGCCCTAGGACGATCTCAGCCGACGATTGCGCTTATTATTTTCTTGAGGATGGCGAGGGCTTGCAGCAGAAGGCGCAGAACAAAGAAGTGGCCGACGAAGCAAAGCTGGTTCAAGTCGAGGTCAACATGTAGAAGTTGACCCAAGTTTCTTTGCTCTTATGGACTGGTGTGATGGAAAGTGAATAGCGCGAACAATGCCTTGCCAACGCAACCAGGCGTAGATCGGCTCAAGAAAGTATAATTGAAAGGATCGAACTGAAAAAAATGAAGTGAACAGAATGTCCCACGATGACGAGTTGTCACAACAAAGAGCACAACGGTGGTTATGCTCGTGTGCGGTGGACATGCAAGGTCAATGCACAGTGCGGGAGACGGTCGAAGCGTACGGAGCGCGAGTCGCTTTGGGGCGAGACTTCTTCCAAGTTTCCTAAACTACTGCGCTTACGGTCGGGTACCTACCTAGGCTTGGGGGTCTAGGGCTCACTAGGCTTACCTAAAGCCACTCAGAGGGCCGCCTACAGCCCCCTAAGGTATGATTACTCCATTCTGAAGGCTACTACGATCGATCCCAGCTCCCTCTTGTTGGATTTGTGGCCTGTAGGGGGTTTCTTCATCTGCCAGAGGCACATCAAGCTAGGCATCCCCCTGATCCCGGGAAGTTCTGGTAAAGAGAGTACAGTAGGTCAATGACGC
The DNA here is from genome assembly GCF_000836115.1 of Exophiala spinifera. Taxonomy (NCBI): domain Eukaryota; kingdom Fungi; phylum Ascomycota; class Eurotiomycetes; order Chaetothyriales; family Herpotrichiellaceae; genus Exophiala; species Exophiala spinifera. Next base: position 389,196 of record NW_015622521.1, read on the forward strand.
CAAAGGACCAGTCTAGAGAGACATCAATCTCGGATTACGTATCCATAGGTCGGATAGCAGGTGAATCTCCGTAGGGATTACGAGTCTCTCGATTATAGCCCATCCTCACAGAGCGTAGCCATGAGTACGTGGACAGGTGCAATACCTCTTCAGGACCATACTCGTACTCGTACACTGGGTACTGGATATTGATGATTACCATCTCCATAGCCTAACTAGTGATGGTTGTAGAAAATTCGTCGGCGAGCTGCCAGGCACAGATCCTTGATTTGTTCGCGTGCCTCGCCCAGCTGCTTGATCTCGGGCACTGATCGCTACCTATAGGCTGTTGCACCAATCTAGGTCCTTGTAGGCTTTAGCTACTGTAGGTACAATACTCTCTTCTCCATATAGGTAGGTACATGGGCCACTGACGCGAAGGCGTACCCGCACCGTGCGCTCTTTGGCCTCCGTCGGGCCCTAGAAACAGCCACTGACCTGCGGTGACCCAGCCACTTACAGCACCGCGTCTCGCAGTACGGAGGATATTCTAACCTAAACCACCTCCTTAAAATGACAGCCGTGCGCCTCACGAGCCTAATAAGCACAGTTACTTTTTGCCCTGCCTCACCAGCCCTGCCGCTCCAGCAGTCAATCCTCACGCACCGTCATCTTGATATGAGCAGCCTTCATGAGCGTATCAGCGGCATGAACATATCAAAACTGAGAGTTCCACGTGAGCACACAAGATTGTGGCTGGTGAGGCTAAGGAGTCGTCTCAGCCACATTCATCATGCACAGCCACCGATCCAGCCTCGCGGGTATTCGCAGACGATCACTGTTTCAACCGCCGAGCGGGTGTGAATAACAGCCTAACAAACGACATGTTGATTCAGCTACTTCAAGCCGGATTGTCCTTTTGCCGGTCTCAACTCTGATTACTTGTACAGATTATTCTCCCGTGGTTCTCGAGACTCGTCGCATCCACGGCCTGATGTCCACATCATAAAAGTCTTGCACCCGTTTGCGCACACGACGTAGCTCTCTCTCGTCCAGCCAGACCACGGCGACAACTCGGAAAATATCCTTCTTACCATAGGACCGACAGGTCCACTATTATCCCGTACAGTACCATGGTGTTTCAACCCCTGTTCCCTCACTTCCTCTCGTAACCAGCAGTCATGAAAAATTGACGACTGTAATCTCGATGTCTCCAAAGGGGTCATCCTGTGTCACCCCGAGCAAACCCCTGGTGACCAATGCGAGAACGTGGAGAAGGCCTTGAGCAGCAACAACGTACGAATTCTGAGATGATGGCAGCAACTCCTCGAAGGTGATCTTGTCCTGTACACTTGTACCGCCGTCGCCCTCCCCTTGCTCATCACGTGGCTGCTCGCTGATCTTCGTTTTGACGAAACTGAAAAAATTGTTGGCTTCGTTCTCCAAGGCCATCTGAATCCACGAGCTCTGCTGCGCTGTCTGCGTGTCGACCTCAGCAGCCGGGCCGTACAACTCGAAGTCCAAGTCGGTACCCAGGCCAAGCTGGGCATCCAGGTCCGCAAATTCATCCTCATTGCTGGTGAGATGCGAAGGGCTGCCGATTCTGGATACAACCGAGCCTCTTCCTACCAAGGGACTTACAGACGTGAGACGCGATCCGCGCCTTCCAAGTGCCGAAGGTGGACCAACAAGTTCCATACCACCGGGTACACCTCCTACAACACTGGAACTTAATCTCGCTGCTAATCCGCTCCCAAAGGGCTGAGTTGAACTATGACGAGATGCGGAGACGTTCCAGGGCATACCTGAAGATCGGTCAGGCAGCGACGACGGCGCTTGTCGACCCATTTCGCTCTCAGGGTTGAAGTCGTCGCTTGGGAACATTGCGACGTCATCGTCACCAAACACAAAGCCATCACCGTCGCCATGGTGTCCACGAGCTACACCTTCGTCGGAAGCTGTTCTGGCTCTGACTCGTCTCGCGTCTTCATCCCCGTCGGTTGTTGAGGTGCTGCGCGTTCTCTTGAGAGCAGTGGCTGCACCCTCTAGCAGATCCCAGAGTGGCTGACCACTGAACAACGCATGAGGGTGAGGTTCTCTGTCTGCGCCAAAATTGGCGGCAATATTGCCGATACCTTGTTGCATCACCCAGAATTGTGCGTTCTTCTTTGCTTCACGGTGAGATTTTTTGTTTTGTTGTGCGATCATGGCTTCTTCCATGTTGGCAAGATAGTTCTGGTTCCAGTCGCTCAGGTCTCGATTGCTTAACTCTGTCCGCTGGTCTGGCCGAAGAGGCTTTACCTGGCGTACCCGTTGCTGCGGTGCCTCAGCCGTCTCTGACTGCTCTTGGGAAGGCCCGGTCAGGGAAGTCCCATATAGGCCATGTTGATCTTCTGGACCTGCAGATTGTCGAGCCTCTGGTCCTTCAGGAGCTTGAATCACAGGTTCTGCGTCTTCAAACATCACGATGTCGTCGTCCAGATGGAAGTGCTCATCTGCCATCGAACCGCCAGCGTTGTTGTCGGCGTCGCCCGCCTCGTGTCCAAGTAAGGCATGCCCACCTATGCCTGTCTCGCCTTCGTCCTGCAAGTCTGCGGAAACAGCTGGATGCAGAAACCCGTCATCCCCAAGGTCAAAGACAGGGTCATCGAGAACAAGGGGCTCGTCCTCGAACAGAAAAGAACGCTCTTGTATATTGCTGCCGCTGCCTGTATGAAAGCTTGTTCCTGATGCCGAAACGAACCCCGATATTCCTCCAGGCGTGCTGTAAGAAGGTATGTCCAGACCAGCTTCTTCTCCTTCTTCTTCATCAAAGTCCCCGTCACCAACCTGTAGGCTCGACTGCGTTGATGGAAGGCTGTGTGGTGAGGTCCCGCTATTCGCCGTCGGGTATTCAGACATGATACCAAAAGCAGCGAGGTCGAAATTGAGGTGCATCTCGGGGAAATAGAAAGGGTCTTCTTGAATGTTGAGCTGTTCAGGTCTGTTTTGCAGTTACGGAACATGTCAGTTCTGCCTATTCTCGTGTACCGTTCCCTCTTTCGGAGCACGTATACCGGTGTTTGAAACTCACCTCGTCTTGCTCACTTCCGGATCGACTTCCATCTCATTCGAGGCATATTCAGTCCCCCTCATCTTGTCCCTCAGACTCGTGACATCGACCAGGACATAACCACATTGCTGCGAGAAGACTCGTGTCATTCCGAACCTGCCGTCCAAACAGTCAACGACCAAACAGCCACAAGACATTTACCGTATGGGGAGCTGATTTCCTTTTGGTTTTCCTCTTGGAAAATTCAAGAGTGGAGTGAAACATACAACAAACTCCCCTGGAGACGTAGCGCCATGGGCAATTCGGGCTCCGTGATGGTCTGGCATGCTTTCGGGACGTTGACGTCTAGGATCGCTCTACGCGTCACTTTCTTCAGGTTGGATTTGGACCCGAGTGTCGCGACCAGCCTTGATACAGAGAACGATGTCAGCATGACGAGACCGCCGCCGCTGGGACGAATGGGTTTGGACGCGTACCATATTGTCGCTACGCCGTGCTCGCGGCTCGTCAGGACTGAAGAAAATGATTGTTGTTAGTGCTTGCACTGGTATTTCTTCCGGATCACGCAAGGAAAGGGTAGTACGGACTTTCGTGACTGTAGAACATGGGGTGCGTGGGCTAGGCGAATACAGCATGAATGAACTACTCTGTGCCATGTAAGAGAGGTAGGCCGTGGATGAAAATGAAGTGTCTGGTTAGCGAGCCCCCAGTGAAGTACAAATTCATGGAGAGCGGAGGCTATTCGAGGTGAAGATGAAGTAGGGGTAGGAGTCCTTCAGGTGCAAGGGCATTCAAAGACTTAATGAGAAACGCGGATGACTCGGAGGGCAACCAGAATTTGCCTCTGTTGTTTTCTCAGTCGAGTCGGCGCAGGGTAAAAAGGAGAATCAAAGGTCGAAGAAACCACAAATCAGTTGAAGCCATCGTGATCATTATCTCCCTTTTCCGTACAGTAACGACCTCCCGAGCACAGTGCGACACGGTGGCCACCATCTCTTTGTGCCCACTCCTAGCTACAAACTCCCAAACCCAACCCGTATTTACTGTAGAGCAATCGTTCGCATCAACCTTGATTGTCGAGACCTGTTGAGCTTGCCTCGAATAGCCTGCTCACCTGATTCTAGGTTTATAAAGCGAAAGCTATATGAAATTGCTTTTTTCGTGCCCCATCGTTGCATTTTCTAGGTCAGTGCCAGCGAAGGGCTCGCGGTACATCCTGGCCAAAGCTTTAAAATCCCATTCGAAACCCTGATAGATAATTCGATGCTCGAGGCGCGTGAAGCGCAAAAAACTTTTCATATATAAGGTGACGAAGCACCTCAGGAGAGGTGGAACTACGCCGACGGTGTTTCTTCGTTTACTCGGATGGGATACCTTCGTACTCTCCATAGCCCAACGCCAGGTTCATGTTTTCTGCAAGTAGATTATCAGTGACGATTCTCGGTGTAAACGTTCCACAAACTTACGAAGACATTGCGTTGCAGCACCCTTCAACAGATTGTCAATGGTGACGCAAATGACCGCTCTCTTCCCGCTGGAGTGAACGGCGAAGCCGCCCACCTCGATACCATGGCGGTGTGCGATATTCTTGACCAATGGGGGTTCACCGATGATCTTGAGCAGTTTCTCTCCGGCATAGCGATCTTGATACAGGTTTCGGATATCTCTCGATTTCATCTCCTCCTTCAAGGGAATGTTGATTGTGTGGTGGATTCCCTGGAACCAAACAGCAACATGAGGAATGAAAGCGACGGGAGTTCCCAACTGCGTGGAGATCTCGCGTTCGTGGATGTGGTCGGTGAGAGAGTAGGGGATGATGTTATCTGTGAGATTCTGCACATCGTTCTTTGGGCTGGGTTTGGTACCAGCACCAGAATAACCCGAGACACCGAAAACGGTAGGCTGACCACCAAGGTACGGAACCAGAGGAGCAATGCCGATCTGAGCTGCTGTCGCGTAGCAACCAGGATTAGATATTCTCGTAGCTTTGGCAATGGCGGAACGGTCGACCAACTCAGGCAAGCCATAAGTCCAGGCAGGGTCAAATCTGTAGTCGGCGCTCAAGTCGACAATGACGCTGTTCTTGCCGACACGGTCGATAGCATCCACAAACGGTTTGCAGACACCATTGGGCAGAGCCATCACCCAGCAGTCTACAGCACCGTCTTCCTCCATCTTTTGGACATCTTCTACAGTCAGATTCTCATAGATAATTTCCCGCTTGTCATAGCCCTTGAGCTTCTGACCTTCCAATTCTCGGGATGAGACATGGCGCAGGTCCATGTTGGGGTGACGATTCAGTAGGTCGACGAGAGCCTTTCCGGTGTAGCCTCTGGCTCCGATAAGGGCAACCCGTGATGGCTTGGGGTTGGAGCTGTTCTTCGAACCTAGAGGAGGGTTTGGGTTGGTTGTAGAAGCATAGGTACGAACGGAGAGAGCGGGCATTGTCACATAGCGAGACCGTCGTGCAGAGCGCAAAGGATTAGCCTGTGTCGAAAATGTTCTCTTTTGGGTGAGTCCAGCCGATTGAGCAGCCTTGCCAGCCAGCTGTGAAGCAGCTCGAGCAGCACGGACGAGCTTGGACTCGAGATTGATGTCGCCAAACATTTGTCGGCCGTGTTTCGTAAACTCGACCATCAAATCCTTAACCTCGTCGCTAGTCTCCAAGCCGTACCAGAAGAGAACCTCACCGTCCTTAGAGAGACTACCGTCGGCCTTGTCAAAGAACCAGGTCAGGTTCTCATCATCTTCCTTGACAGTCCACATCAACTTTGGAAAATCCTTCTTGATGGCAGCAAAGATGTTGTCGGCCACGTTGGTCAGCCAGCCATTCTTGGTAATGGTCAACGTGGCGAGGTGAGCCAGTGTGGTCTCTCCGTTTGGCGGCAACACGAGACCGAACGCTTCCATAGGTTCATCAAAGTAGGCCTTGAACTCACGGTTGTGCAGGCCCTTGACGTACTGGTCAACGACGGCCTTGGCATCAAGTCCGGCGCGATCGCGAATGAGAACTTCCTTGAGCTTGTCGATATCCTCGAATTGGTCGATGGAGGTATTGATGTGAACCTTATTACCTCTGCGGATCAAAGTGCCTGCCCCCGAGTCCGTGAATAGTTCTTTCTGCAGGTCGGCTGGGTGGATGATCGCCACACTGGAGGTTCGAGGCAAGTCCATCAAAAGTTCTCTCATCTCCTTGATCTTCAACCTCGTGCCATGGCGAACCCACCACTGTGTCATCAGGTGATCATACTCTTCGTCAAGGTTAATTGCTGAAATCTTCTCCTTGGTGTCACCGTTGAACAGTCCACCTTTTTCGGACAGGTAGACAATCTTCAATGGATGGAGTGCCCTGGCCAATTCACCAGCCGCAACATCAGCATTGACGTTCAAAACTTGGCCGTCTTTCGACTCGGCCATGGACGTCAAGATTGGTAAGCAGCCTGCTTGAATCGCGGCCTGAATAGGTCTCTTATCGACATGGTTGATTTTGCCCACGAGATTATATTTTTCCTTGTCTAGATAGTCTGCCGTGAAGACACCCGACGTGATCGGTCGGGCGCGCACACCCAGCCGTTCCAATTCTTCGACGAGACGCAAGTTCTCTTCCAGGAATAGCGCACGCGCAATTCCCAAGGTCTTCGGGTCGGTCACCCGAATGCCATCTTCAAACTGAGGTTCCACACCGGAGTCCTCCAAAATCTTGTTCAGCTGGGGACCAGCACCGTGCACGACGACCGGGTAGAGGCCAACGTGGTTCAAAAATGCAAGGGCAGAGGACAGTGTCTGAAGGTGTTCGGTCAGGATAGCTCCACCGACCTTGATGACGGCGAATTGCTGGGAGGAGACCGAGGTGAAGTGAGAGAGATATTGCTGCACCTCCCTCTTGGACCCGATGTTGCTGAGTAACTGCACCACAGTAGACCTTGTAGACGGGTTGGCGGCAGAAGGGGATGAGTAGGATCGTGGAGAGGTGATCGGACATGCGATCAGAGTGCGGGAGGACCGAGCAAGACGTAGAGCTCGGGAGGATCGAGGACGACCAGCAGGAGCTGCAGCAGCTCGACTGACTGCCCGTGCTGCAGCTGCACCTATCGCAGACATTGTTCTTCAGATCATGCGGCACCCAGAGACCACTTCAAGGAATCGAAAGATGATATCGCTCTCGGCCTGAGGCTGGGATGGTTGGCGGTCAAGGCAGAGAGGGGAGTATTGCTTCGAGTCTGAACAACAAGCAGGAAGAAGTCTACCTCCCGATCTAACCTGCAGACGCCGAAGAAGTTTTGTAAAATGACGCGAAAATTCCCAGGTAGTCCCTGATCACAATTTTTTCTCTCATGCAGCATGCATACCCAGAGAACAAAATATTTGCGGGGGACGATGATGAGTCTTCCACCGACCCCAAATGCCCATTCGCGATCTCACTGGTGGTGGCGTGCCCGGGCTGTTCTGCTAGGGCGCCGACCTTCGGCTACTAGGAAAAATTTTCGATTTCTCTACCTGGACCGCGTACTTACGGTACTAGTGCTGCAACAGGTATTGACAGCTGCTGCAGATCGCTCGAATCGTAGCGCGTAGTATCAGGGCGGTCATGTGCTGCTTAAATTTGGGCAGTCTTGCAAGACACGACGATTGAAGCGGGACTATGAGCACGTCACATATACACAGGATAATGCTGGACGAAGCGGCCCATCGCACTCACTAATTATGCAGGCCCATATGCACACGTCGGTCCTACGAGTCCTACGGGGAATTTTCCAAGCTTGCCGGAGAGATTGGTGTGCGATGGCTAGAAATAAGAGCCAGACACGCCCTCAGGATCACGTACCATGGCAGTGCCGTCAAAGCAATACGACTTGGTAAAAAGAGCTCATATTACTGTAACAAGGTAGCCCTACAGCCCCGTCGCGCCTGGACGCCCTGAAGCACTATACCAGTGCCCATCATCACGCTCTCAAAAAGTCTCCTCCAGAAGCTCAAAGGACATGTTGGATGGTTTCATAAATCCTTTGGAGCGGTATGTGCCGAGGGAAGCCTATCGCATGCATTCAAGAAAGCATTGAATCCTTTCGACCAGTTCATATTGTACAATCACTAGCCCAAAGGTCAAGTCTGGATTTTCATGTCGTCAGGAAAGTTGTATCCGTTTCGTGGGTTTCATCGCCGTCGTCATGCTCGACTCTTTCCCAATCTAGTGTCGGGTAGCGACCACTGTGCAGGTGTTAGCATTATTGGCTTCGTCCGAGGTCGCTAGAAACTTACCAGCCGGGACGATGATGACAATGAGCAGGACAATGATGCCGACGATCAAGCACATGCGCATCTTCATATCCTTCCACCACATCTGTTTCCGGACGCGGTTGGCGCCTCTTCTGAAACCTTGCGCCGAGACCGCCAAATTGTCGGTTTTATCTTGCAAGGAATCTAATCTTTCGCCTCTCTGTGATACCTTGTTGATGTTTTCTCGCATAACCCCGACAGTGTCATCGATTTGCTACAGCACGATAAGTCAGCGGGAATTCTTCAAAAGCGCTTCAGACTCTTGAGTCGATGATCGGCATAGGCCCGAAATGGCTAATATGATTCCGGCCTTCTCTTTGAATGGTTGGGCGAGTCGTGGCGACAGTCCTTGATGAGATCTCATGCAAGAACACCACCTGCGACAGTCCAAGCAGCAGAATACCTCAGCCGCTCCAACCGCAAGTGACAGCAAGACTCGTCTCATCACAAACTCGAATGGAAGTCATCACGTACCGCTTGCAGAGCAGCCGTTCTCTGATTTCCCCCGGCGGGCGGTGCGCCTCCTTGTCCCCCCGAGGGGATGTAGGGGTCGTAGGGTTGCTCTCGATCAGCCATGGTTGCTGGTAATGTTTAAAGCGTGCGATAAAGCGAGGTTCGGAAAGGGGTAGGCTGTGAGCGGAAGGGTCGGATTTTGTCGTGCTAAAGACTCTACGACAATCACAGGTAGTCTTCGAGATGAATGTATGCTGATGGGAGAGGCTGCGAGTAGTAGAGAGGTGGGAATGGAGATGAAAGATAAAACGAACTGGAGGTTGGCGAGAAGCTGACGATGGGCTGGGTAAATCTGGCGCTTTGTCTGCGACGCCAAAACCCGGGCTTCTCACTAAGGTTGGAAGGGGGCGGAGGCTGGACGCGCAACTTTGGCCACCCACAGGCACTTGAGACTTGAAGCGTTGGGTACGGAGTACGACACAGTACCATGATCAGCACGTGATGGCTGCTCTAGGCACTCGATTTGGCTGGTGCTTTGTTTGATCTGCACTTTGTATCACCCTCTGTCCTTCATGTCTCAGGAACATTGGTCGCATTGGAAAGACACGCTCCTGTTTCTAATCTTTTACTACCTACGTGCGTATTAACCCTGCGAAAAAACATTATTTCTCATCTCTCGACCACACCCATGGGTGCTTATGTTATCAGGGCCGAAGATATTCTCGGTGGCTGACAATTTGGCCGGTTAGTCTGGTGAAGCGAGGCGGTGCTCTGGGCAACTGGGAACTGAGGCTATTATCTGACCATCCACCTGCGTCCGCGAAAATCCGGTGCCTCAAATCCCAGCCTAACTAGTTAGTGAGCCTGGTCTTCCTGGATGCCTAGGTAGGGACCGGAGTATAGTGCTTGCATTAATTGAACAGCACCCGGAGACCGGGAACGTTATTTCACACCCCGCCATGTCGTCGTTCTACAGGGATTTGTAAATGATTCTGGTCTAAATTGTCTTGTGTTACTCCCGAAGTCTTTTTGATCAGATAAACCTTCATACTGGAGGAGGATGGACGATGCTATCTGCACTCACAGCATACCCGTTCCTCCTCCAATCCTTCCTGTCGATGGTACTACCAAACCTCAGGGCCAGTCTTCGTCGCAAGTTCTAGGGAACCCATAAGGCTTTTCGCATGATTTGAGCAGGTCTCGCCACCTGCTTTTCTAATAACAGCCGATGAGCCTCTTCAGGTGTAAGAGAAGAGCTGCATTCGAAATCGCCAGAAGTTCCAAGTCGCGCCGCTCACGCCCTTCGGGTAGTCAATGCTATGGCTCCCACGAACGATTCCCGTCGCGGGGGTCATGTTTGGTTTGGAGCGCGTATGGTCGCAATGAAGGCGTTCACAGCAAATTCTGATGTCAAACTGTTGCCCATGCTCCAGAACGGCCATCAACCGGCCGCATCGGCACGTAGGTGCTGCGCTTTACTGCCAGCCCCAAGCTCGATCACCTGCGCCAGTGTTAAGCCAATAGTTGCTTGTCTCCTGGACAATTTCTTCCTTCAGACGGATCGTCTTCGAAGCCTTCTTCCCCGAACGTCGCGCTGGAGTTTAGCAGATTTCCTGGGCGCTTGGGGTGGTGGCCAATGGTGCTGGTGTCCACCCCGTTGGGGAGCAGCGGCATACTGGCATCGGCCGGTCTCCCAGCCGTGTTATCAGCCAGAGCGACATCAAGATCTGACTCGATCTCACAGACTTTCGAGTGCGTATACATGCATTTACTCACCAAACAGCCATCCTTTCGGAGATGCTTGCCAGCTAGAGTGTGAGAGATGACGAAGCATTGTGAAGCAGGTACTGGGGTTTCACTTGTTTCTCCTCACTTATATGCCGTGAAGCCATGTCTCTGTTGCTTAAGCTCTTCCCGGCTATGAAGAGGATGTGGACCACACTTGTACTTGGGTGTGGACGAAGCCCGTCGTTTACAACATCCTCCCTTCCTAAAGGAAAAAGAGTCGTTGGCTCGTGGGACCCATCTCGAGCCGCTCAGAGCATTCGGTTATACGGCGCTGTATCTTGCCTCCGACCACTTTTCACAATTATCTAGACGTGCAATAGCTGTCATGGATAGAGAACCTCTTTTCAAAATACTTAGATGACAGTCGAGCAGCTGAGCCTACCTAGGCAGAGATAACCAGCGCACTAGGTCTGCATCTCCCACGAATACGAATACGAGAACGAGAAACTCTTGCTCTCCCCGCCAATCAGAGCCCTGCCAAGTGCGCATCTCCAGAGACAAATGTCATGCATCATCGAAAGTCGATCGATCCCCAGATCTTCTCTACATACTCGTCACAACCGTAACGCGACATCTTTGCAGCGTGTACCTACCTAGCACACCGGAACCTGTCCTCTGTCGTTCAGTCCAATCCTTCCACTCTCGACGATTGCGCGGTACAGTCTACCTGTTGTTGCCTTCGTCGATCTCATCGACACCTGCGCTCTCACCATGGCTTCCCGAGGCGGCATGTACGCCAAAATGGCAGCAGTGTACGGTATCACCTATACCTATTCCTATATCCAGACTACAACCCTTCCCTCGCCTCATGCGTCAGAGGTTTCATTCCTGAGCTAATTTTTCCCCTCCACAGCTTTGTAACATGCTGCATCGGCGGTCCGGCGCTGATGTACTAGTAAGTCCCGTAAACCGTCCACCCCTCAGAAGTCAAACCCCCCCAACACAACCAACATCAACACCGATGAGGATGATGTCAGCTTTGCATGCGCCGAAGCCGAATTTCTCTTGTTATTTCTCTGACACCTTCATCTTTACCGAACCAGCCTCACCCCCTCCGAAGGCGAGGTCTTCAAAAGTTTCAGCCCGGATTTACAAAAGCGCAACCTCGAGCTCCGGGACCAGCGGACAAAGGACTATGAAATCTTCCTGAGCCAGCTCAAGGAATACAGCAAGTCCGACAAACCCATATGGGTCGCCGCGGCCGAAGCACAAGCCAAAGCGCGGGAAGAGTTACAAGTCAAAGAGGCTCAGGAGAAGTCGCTGCAGCAGAAAATGAGGGAGGAGATGAGAGCCGCTCAGGTGCAGGGGAGATAGATAAACCGAGAGCCATATCTATACAACTTCTACGACCCATGCCCGTGGCCTTACCCTTACCAATAACGCAAAGCGCAAACCAAATCGAACCGAACCGAACCGAACCGAACCGAACCGAACCGCACCGTCCCAGTACTGGCTCAGGTGCTCTCATCCTAATTTTTCATTCGTATCGAGTATAAAGAAAAACCTCAACCGCAGCAGGCTGATGGGACTAGGCAAAAAAGATTGGCAGAATACTTGTGTGGCTGTCTCGGGATTTGAACAGAGACATTTCTCTTGTCGTCGAACGCGAGAGCCCCTTCGGTATGAAATTTTCGACATCAGCAGATCGAGAAGCCTCCTTTGATGCTACGAGAGCCGTTTATCCGGGGGGGATTAGGGTATACATGAGCGACCGCACATATTGAAAATTACGACGGTAAACTATCACCAATCTCAGCATTTCCACACAGGCGTTATCCAAGAGCAATGATTGATGAGGGAATTGCAACCTTTGTAGGAAAGAAGAACATGTACAACAAAATCATATGGATTCTATTCCGGGGTATCACGACAATCTCCTCTACCATGCACCATGGCAGTAACTCAAGCTCTCTAGGCTCGGCCTGTTAAGCTGTTCTAACACAGATACTCCCTGTGGATCCGTTTCATTTAGCCATCGAGCACTCTCACCTGAATTCAGGAAAGGACTTTCCCAGTCTCCGTAACGCCACTTCTCGAGTGCTTTCGGCACATGCCAGGAGCAAAGAAACGCCGCTCTCATGCCGCTCTTTGAAAAATGCAAGCTTGCCACGTTTGTTTCAACGCTATGACCGCAAGGTGCGACAATAGCTTCAGATCACCATCCACCAAGCGCCTCCTATAATGACCAAACATATCAAAACCGTCAGAATTGCAGCGCCAGCCCTGTCTGCCGTAGTGAGCGGCTCCGCGTGCAGGTCTCCAGGACCAATATCGCTTGTTGTACCCGCGCTGGGATCACCCTTGCTGGTGCCTCCTGATCCTTCTGTGACTGGTCCGGCCGAGACGCTTATCAGGTTCGACTGTATGACTTCCAATGCTGACATTTGTTCGCCAACACCGGTGCTCCCATCAAATGCTCCTGTGGTCCACTGCAGTCCGCAAGAAGCTCCTCCGTCACCTCCGGTGCATGATGCCGCCGCGGCCTGCGCCGATGCCTCCAGTATTGGCTTCAATTGATCATAAGTAAAGGGCGCTCTGACTATCGTGGCGGCAATCCATCTTGCGAGGTAAGCTTTGAAAGAGCGTTGATCGATATTACAGGTCCCCACAGGTTCGCAAGCTTGTTCGTAGATGACATTGTCTTTGAGAAAAATCTTGGTGATGCCGCTGATGATGCCGTTGATGCGGGCTTCCCAAACCGGGCTGCCATCCGTCTGTGAAAGAGGTCAGTGGTGTCCTTCTCTCTCAAAAGCGATGGATCACTTACATAATTGTACATGTTTGCAGCACCGACCAGGAAGGTCCCAGCGTTGTATGTCCATTGCAGATGATCAAGCTTGGTGCAATTGAGCAGATCATCACTGCCGTCATAGAAGAAATACTGGTCATCCATGAGACCGATTGCACTACACCAGTTCCACATCCGATCAGCCCAATCAGCATATGTCTGATTGTTGGTGTACACCGCCAAGCGAGCACCCATGTTGAAGAAGCAGCCATTCGAGATGGTATTCTTGTAGTTGTATCCACCGTTGAAAGAGAAGATCTGCCATTTCAATCCACCACCGCAGGAAGAGGTATCCCATCGAGCTGCCTGGGTATTGAACACTGCCTGAGCCAACGCCAGCCACTGGGGTTGGTCTGCGGAAGGATTTGGAAAGTTGTCTTCTGCGGCAGAGAGCGCTGCCATACCCCAAAAGGACTGGTCATCGTTTCCTTCGGTTTTGGTCTGGTTGGGGGGCATGAAGTCGTTCTGAGGACCGACCTGATGAAGCATGGCTTGGGTGGTTATGGCGTTGTGGGTGTCGTCCCCAGTGAAATACCAATAGTCGATCAACGCTCCGAACATGGCACCTGCTTCCCACCAGTAGTACGGTGCTGGTAGATTTCCAGGCACGTCCCCAGGCCGGTAGCCAGTGTAGTATGAGACCATCTCATCAGCAACGATCTTGGACGCGGCTTTTATCGAATCTGGATTTTGGAGGTCGAGGGTGATTGCTTGAATTTGTTGGATGCATAGCAGGATGGCTACAGCGAGGGATGATTCGGCCGATCTTCGCCTGAATGGCTTCATTGTGGTTTGTTGAACGAGGACAGAGCGTATTTGCTGTCTGAATGCTGTTGAGGAACCAGTCTGAAACTGCTTCTTTATCTCTACTACAATCCCCTCCTCCTACTTCACCAGGCAAATCGATTCTCGGTGTCGATGTCGTCTAATGGTCAGTTCGCGAGCCTCGCGAGGCTTTTGATGGGTCGTGGGGGCGATCGCTTGGGGTATCGAAGATCCCGGACTGTGGGGAGTCAACGGCTGAGATTGGTGTGGTGGCGTTCGTTTACGGAGGTACTTCGATAGCGAGTGACATGGATTGAATCAATCGACGCTGAACGAAAGACTCGGTGCTTTTTTGAACGGGTGTGATCTGAGGGCAAATCCTGAGTCACAGGCGAGTGACGGTCTGAAGAAAGGGCAAACAAAGAGTGCCAGCCGGACAGACTGGGCTTTCTTGTTCTTGATGTACGGAGTAACAAAGTGGAATGTCGCTGGGCATTGACCAGGGTAACGTATCGCATCTGCGCAACGGATCTGGGCGGGACCTCGCTATAGCGAATCATTACATCAAGGAGAGTGCGAAGCCGGTCACCGGTGACGCAGTCGCCTGCAGCTACAAGGCTCGCAGCGCCTAAAACGCAGGTACGCATGTAGCATAAGCACCCCCACTACTGGCGTTCTAGGTAACGAGTAGGTGGCTCGCCCTTGGCGGCGGCCGCCCATAACTCTCTCCAGTACAATATGTACAGGCACACTTGTGGTTTACTACATCTGTCCATCTCCTCGCTTCCAACATCTCACCCTGGACTCATTAAGTCGCCTCCTCAGTGTCACCAAAGAACGAGACACCTCATCTGCCGCGAGAACACCATCCTCCCTTCTCGTGAGAACACGACAACAACATCTCCTGTGTGATGACTGCACAGAGCCTCACCTCATAATGCCCAGCCTTTCGCCCAGGCGGCACTCCGTGCAACCAAGTCCAACTCCGCGTAAGCACTCCACTGCCACTTCAAAAAGTCAAGAGCTTTACGGACACTTGGCTTGGTGAAGAGAAACAGTCAAGACGTCTCTTTACGTCTTGAAGGAGGTTGATGATGTATCTCCTTTGTCCTCCTGATTCTCTGACCCCTTGCGCTGCGCCAGATCCCCCTTTGCATTGTTTCACAACATAGGGAAGACTTGACAAGCCATTGACACACACACCCCCTTCATGCTGCGTCCCGAGATCTCGCAAATTGCCCTCAAGATCTTGGCTTCTGGGCATTAAAGGGACATGACCAGGTACACCGACTCCAGCACTGTGGGCATTTTGCTTAAGCTTCTACTGCGCCTCCCTTGGCTCAATCATCTGCTGTCTGTTCAATACTGGCAGCGAGAATTAGACATCAAGACAAAGGGCCGCTTTTGTCCCTGAAAACTCGAGCGGCTACAGATGATCTCTCTGTTTGTTGCTCATTGCTCAGAGTGACAAGGTCAGTTCTGCTGTTTCAAGCATGAATCCACTGGCGCCATTGGCACTCTCAGACGCTCACCACGATCCAAACGGCCACGTACACCATCCACCAGACATCCTTGATCCTCCTGTACCGGAGCCGTCACTGAATATCAAGGTAGGACATGCAAAGTCTTGACACGGACGTTTCAGGGTGTAGAATTTGGTCTTTGCTGGTCGTGCGGCGTAGAGAGGCGTTGGCTCATATCATGCTTACTGACGAGAAACAGTCAATGCCACCATGATCAGGAAGCGGTTTTTATTGAGCAAGCGAGAACTGGGGTTTGAATGAAGACGGTGAACTATGACTTGGATGAGGTGTGGACGGCAGTGACCTCCGCGGCCAAGCTTTGTTGTGCAGTATGAGAGAGCGGTCTTGCTAAAGCCCGTCAAATCTATCTCAACATGTCAGAAGAACCTCCCCGCTAGCTGGCATCATGACGCAAACTCGATTTATGTGACGATTTGGGGCCTCAAGAAACACAGCCCGTACGAAGTTACGGAGAGAAAGGAACGTAGCATGGCACGGTGGCCATTGCAGGTGCCAATTCCAAAACACCTCGAGTTTGATTTTTTGTAATAAACAGATAAACCTCATATCCTGTCCTCGAGGAGGGTATGTGAATGCCAATGGCGGCGATTGAGATCCCTTTTAGCATATCGAATGGCTTTCTCGGCCATCAGACGCGACAGCAACGAAACATGTACATCGGTCCTGACGCCCACTTCTCCATCGTCACCAACCACTCCTTTACAATCCCTTCCACTTCACTCGCATTGTAACGTACTGTCCTTAGGTGCGTGGGTATGTGCGCGTGTGAGTGAGTATATGTGTACGAGTGCACGGGAGTGCGAATCCATGTGCACTGCGTTGGGGAAATGTGTGCTTTCCATTTGTTTTCCTCTCTACTTTCCATCCGCCTTCAACAACTTCAAAATTTCACTTTGCTTATCACCGATCACGGCTTTTCCCCTCGTCCAGTCCACGACCACGGGTCTCGTGAAGGCGTTTCCATCCTCCTTGACCTTTCTCAGCGCGTCGCTCTGGCTAGCTGCGCCCTTGACGAGCTCCCCTGCCACCCCGCCGCCGAGGTACTCGAAGATGCTCTTGAGCTGGTCCGGAGTGGGCGGCGCCTCGGTGACTTCGATCTCGAAAGGGTCGCGGGTCACCGTCTCGTTCTGCGCCGTGTGATCCGTGGCTTGGTCCTCTGTGGCGGTCTGCGAGGCCTGCGCCGACGCTTGCTTGAGGAGATTCTGCACGCGTACCGAGGCCGAGATGGACGGTTTGTGGAAGAGGGTGATGACGTCGAGGGTCTTGGACTGTTGTCACAACAAATGTTGCAACGGGACGAGGTTAGCAAATTGGTTTTATCTCTCTCTCTCTCTCTCTTCCCCCGTCTCTCTTCCGAAAAACATACAGAAAGCAGGGTTATGTGTAAGGGGGGTGGATGTGCATGTGCATGTGCATGGGTATGTGGATGAATCGTGCAGGCGTCGTAGTATCTTCCTCCCGTTCCAACATCCCAACAACAACACCGTCGGTCGGTTGGTCGGTCTGTACCAATGTACGTACCATGCGAAACATATTGGATACCCAGCCTTTACTAGGCTTTGGTTGCCACATACAGAGCAAAGAAAAGTCGACGTGGGTTTAGTGTAGCTACCGTTGCAAAAGGTGCGAGATATCTTGTTTGATACGTGGTGCAGGACGGTTCAACTCGAAAGCTCCCGTAGATGTTCTCGTGCGAGCACTTGGAGTCAAAGGACGAAGCGCACAGAACACACGACGTCATCCGCTGCCTCCGCTTGACCCAGCTCACGTGACGGAGTGTTGGGGCTCTCGGACAGGCGCCTCGGCCTCACCCTCGCCTCCGCCTTCGTATAACTGGAAATGCTATGCTGTAACTCCGTCCTCCCGGACACGGATGCACCTCACTCAACCTTCTCTTCTGCCATTCGTACAAGCAGACCGCGGCACTGCTGCAAGATTCTTATCCTCAGACGCCACTCTCTGGAAAAGAAAGACACGTCGCCCAAAATCGTTTGCGGCAGTGCAGGTGACACGACACTTTTGTTGATCGTCTGTTCCATCTCCATTATATTACAGATATATATATGCAGAGTACATCCTACTTTCTATGGGTTTCGATGGTCAACAATCTGTCACATTGGCACACCAGCCCATTCTCGTGACTCACGCACCCGCCGCGACAAACATTTATTGACCGGCGTTATTCAAGCTACACAGCTTACCACTTGTTAGTATGTCAGGCCACTTTCTGCGGAAACAGTCATGACGGCCTCGGATCAGCCAGAGCCAGAGGAGAGTCCAGCAGCAAGCAGCTCGATCGGCCTACTTGATCTACCACTTGAGGTTCGCCATCAGGTATACAAGCATCTGTTTTGTCATCGAGCATTGCCAATTCCTCTAGGGCCAGGAAGCCTCGCGCCCCTGCAGCTACAGGACAAAGAAGACCTCGCCGAGCCGATCTTCCAGACGTCCATCTTTAGAGTAAACAAGGCCCTTGGAACCGACGCCCTTCGTTTCGCATATAGTGCAAATAGCTTCCAACTGCCCGCTGACCTGAGCGTCTTCTGCCGTTTGGGTGCCGTCGCCTTGGCATCGATCTGGGTTCTTACAGTCCATAACAATTGCTGCCTCGACGGCGAGGAGTCGACGAGGGTTTGGGATATCATTAATCACAAATGCTCCGGCCTGGAGCTGCTCATTGTCCAGCCGTCGACGCACCTCCTGTGGCAAGCCATTCCACACCTGAAGGAGTATGTTGCCTCGTTCGGCACGGACACGTCGTCCCGACCGAGGCTCGTCTTCGACCTATATGTCTTCGACCGTCACTTCTCATTCGACACGCCGGAGCGGGAGTATCGTCGAGCGTTGCAGGAGCTGAAGGGCACCGTCGTTACTGATTATCGATGGGGGGGTCCCGTCAACGTCAGGGAAATCGTGTCTTTCTTACCCAAGCATGTGAAACAAATCAACTTCGTGCTCGACGTCAACACGGGAGGTGTTTGCGCCCTGGATGAGGTTCTGCAAGACTCTGCGGATCTTCCCTTGGTCAAGGTACCGCTACCTGCATCGGGTAAAGACTGTCGGTACGGATTTCGAGATCAGCTTTGTTATATCTGGATGGACGAGAAGAGAAGTCAGTAGTAAACCAAAGGGTTTGTGGCAATTTTGTCCTCGACCGCGGGCCATTAACAGTCATCGCTGGCCTCGATAGGGAGAAGCATTATCCCTCGCAAAAGGTATTGTAGGCCCATTGCAAGGCCATTTGCTCCTGGAATCAAAGGGGCCCTCTCAACACCACGACAGGAATGGCCATGTTGGGAAACGAGCCGGGGCGGTCATCAGGATGCCTGTGCCTGGTCGTCGGGAGTGAAGCGTGAAATGCACTGGCTGGGTTCCCGACAAAATCATTCTCATCTACCTGGTACGACATGCCCCTAAAAAAGGAGCCCTGGGAAGTCCGGCCACAAACGCTCAGGCTCTCGAGTTCTCACCACAAAGTGGAAACGTACCTCAGTTCCGAGGTTCGGGGTAGATTGGCTGGCGCGGGCTGGATCTAAATCTAGGGAAACTGTTGGCACAAGAAGTGACAGAACCTCAAGCCGCTGTGGCTCGGCGCCTCGCGCGGAAAAGGCCTCCTAAGGCTGAGGGTCCCTACACTGAGTTCGTCTCTGGCAGCAGTCTGACCACGTCGCTTCACTCGGGCAATTGCCGCTCTTCGCTGAACGAGGCGGCATGGTTCGCGGTGCTCGTCAAGGGGCCTCAGCTACCGGCGACCCAGAGGGATCTAGATGTGAGAAATGCGAGCCACAAGCACGCTTGTCCTTTTCAGCCAGCCATCGCATATTTCTGGGGGAGTAAAATGACATTGCAGGCCTTTCACGTCCACTATCAACCTAACAACTCGCGTCGCAACAGCAACGCTATATTCAGAAGGCAGTGGCCTGAGTGGGACGTACACGTTCGAAGACCACGGTGTTGGTTGTGCTGTATTGGGAAAACTTAACGTATGGTAACGTATGGCACTACAGACGCACGCACCAGGTTCCAGAACCCTGGATCCGCGTCAGCCTCTTCCGGCTGCCGGCAGTCTGGGCCGCCTGCTCTGAGGGCGGTGGGAAGTTTTGATTCACTGTGTAACATCCTCCGCACCCCTGAGCATATGAACCATTCGGGGTGATTCTCGGTCCATGGGGGGCTTGTCGTCGCATGCGGCTGCCCGAGACATTAGTGCATCATGATATAGATGATGTTTGAGGAGCCGGAATGGCGTAGAGAGACGAAATTTACACGTTGACCGGATGTCCAGGATCCAGATACACGTCGAATGGCCAGCCTGGTATTCACCGAGTTACGGCCCTACCGATATCTGGTGAAAGGGATTTGTAGAATAGCAATTTCTTGCAGGAGGTCCTCTCCTCAGGCTTGCTTGATCAGCAGATGCGGCGACTGCATGCTAACGTTGAGACGGCGGGGATAATCGATGCAGTTCCTATTCTCATGAATCGGCGACGCCGGCCGAAGGTCGTTAATTTCCGGATTGGCAGTTTCTCAACGCGGACTTATACTTTGTGCGAATACCGTCCACTCTAACGTTGATGCAGGTCCAACGGCCTTCAAGACACATGCACGTTTGATCCAAAAAAGGATCTAAAGCGTCGACACGAGACAGGGTGTGGCTGGACCCTTGTCGGCCACCGACCCCAACAAACTTGTCAATATCAACCGGCCGCGGACGCGATCTGCAGGGGCATCTTAGGACTGCTTGAACCAGGAAAGCGGCTCGGTTACGAGGGGCTTTCATTGGTGGCCATGTGCTGTCATTTGCTCGGTGCCCCTTTGGGCGCTCAGGCTTCCGCGTGACGAGCCATGGGCTTGAAATTATTATTGCATCTTGAGCTGTAAGCATTTTGACGTAAAGATCTTACAGCCAATGGTGCATCCGCTGGCAGCGAATCGCATGGAGACGCATTGTCACAGCAAAAAGTCTCCAGACGCCTGCCCAAAATAGGATTCGTACGGGGTAGAGCCTCGAACAAATGGTAGAGCGTGCAGGTCCGGGTTCTGGTCAGCACTCCCGTGAGAAGCGTGCTCTTCTTGAGCGTGAGCACGGCGGCTAGGGGTGTTGATATGTCTTACAGTGAGCTCGCATCTGCCCTAAGTTCTTCAATATTGTCTTTGCCTGGTTTTTTTCAACTGGCAAGAGCAGGTCTGCCGTGCTCGCGCGTGGCAGCCTGGCAGGTATGGACGTTCTTGCGACAATGATGTCGCCCAGGGTAGCTGTCCTGGCAAGCTTGAGGCTGGCTGAATATCCAGGAGCAGCGGAAAACCAGTAGAGTGGAGTCTGCATGAGGGTGAGTCCTTCCTCTAATCTTGACTCTGCAGGTGGTGCAAAGCGGTTAGGAGCAAGCCAGGAAGTTCCCAACTAGGGCGAAAAAGGTCAGCGCTGATCGTGCACCTCTGAGGGGGCGTCATGGAAGTGGTGGTGGCAGCCACATGGCTCTGGAGATTGGCTTGGCTTGGCTCGCCAACATCACCCAGCTTGGGTCAAACGACAAGGCCGAGTAAAAAGAGACCAGTGTGGCCAGGGAGCCGGGCCCGAGGAGGGCCGGACTGAATGATCACACAGGGGACCGCAGACGGTGGGGGCGGCCGAGGTCGCCCAAGACCAAAGAAGTAAACAGTTGGGCGCAAAATGGTCCAGAAATGTGAGAGGAGGACGCAGCGCTTCTTGCGTCCGTGCACCTTTTGGCGAAGCTAGAGCGAAATTCCCGCTTTTCCTCGTAACACCATGTCTTTGGACTAATAATGGCCTGCCTTGTGAGTTGAAGGGGCCTGTAGGTGGGCTCGATAACACCAACTTGGAAGCAATTGGTAGCGACGCTGGTGACCTCCATCGATAATAAGAAACGTCATTTTCACTAGCCACATGCGTCGAGTGTTCTTTTTACAGCCCATGGCCCATGTAGAGTCGCCTAGCGTAGTCGGTCGGATAGTGTGAGCGCAATGGCTGGTCTTGCAGCGAAGACAGGCATGGGTGCCGTTGAACCGCCTAACAGATGCCAGAGATCGACCACAGTACAAAGACAACTTCGGATCGTGGCACGAAGTGACAGGCTTAGTACCTCATGAGCACGGTCACTTTCGAGTGGAATCGCCGGGGCTTCGCTAGCCGATGATCCCCTTTGAGAAGACACCGGATGGTGCCTAATAATCACATAGAACATCCGTTTCTTGAATGCCTTTTTCGGTCGTCTTTCGATGGAAGGTTTGTGGCGCAAGGGCCCAGACTCCAGGTCGGGACTGTCATTATCAGGCTGTCGTTGACGGAGGTGGCAGATGGAAGATGGGAGTAGGATCGGTACGAGTTGAGGAGCAAGAACGTGCCTCTCGCGTAGCCCAAGACATCAATCGCTGAAAGCTCCACTTAGGTACTTTCTGTATCTGCAGCTCACTTACCTCAGACCACGTTGAGTCGTGGATGGCATCGAGGCTCAACCCTCTACGGGCATAGACTGGAGACTTCTGGACGGGGATGAAATTGAACACCGGCCGGCAGCGACAACACGAGCCTGACCGGCACCGGGGAGCGTGCTTGACGATTGATGGTGTGTGAGAAGTGTGTTTGTTCTTCGAGGCTTGACGTGCCTTGCCTTGACAGACCACTGTGTCATCCATGCCACGAGATGCAGACCGGGCAACATGGCAATGTGGTGCACGCGTTGTCATGAACAGGGGAGATTGAGTGAAGCCTAAAGAGAAATATCACGCAGCGACAGACAGCCGACAGGCACATTGACGAAGGCATAACAAAATCACCATGTGTCGCAGTCCGTGTGATGGGATTGTGCAAAGGCATTTCGAAAGCCAGGACCATGGAAAGCGGGAGCGCAGAAGCAGCAACACCCGCACTTTGCCTGCGCCTTGTAAAATTATCGACACTGTTGAAACTTCTTTTTGCTGTGATTCTGCGCCCTCAGAGTTCAGGGAGAGTTTTCTGTCTGCTTCGGGTCCTTTCGTGCCAGGGATACGAGGTCTGCAGCGTACCATCATTGGCACTCCTCCTCGTTGTTGTTGTTGTGTGTGTGTGTCTTCCGGTGACTATTGTCCGTCTAGCGAGTTTCCCCGGCATCCTGTACCACCGCTGTCGCCGTCGCCATGTCCATCGCTGTCGCCATCACCTTGCCATCACCGTCGCCGCTCGCCTACCGGTCTCCTAGATACACGGCTACTCGACTAGCAGCTACCAACAAAGGTACTAGCACCCTACAGCCGTAGAGGCGCCTCCACTCCCTCTCTGGGCTCGCCTACAGGGGACTCTAGTCTGGAACTCCCCCTCCATATCCTGCCGGGAAGCCCCATTCATGTCACGGCCGTCAGTCGAGTGGGTGACTGGTTTTCTCACTGGAGACCACATCCTCGCATCTGCTCCACCCTTCTCGCTTTCCTCGATTCTCGTCACCCACGAGCCAAGCTGCTTCGAGCATAGCGGGAGCTTCAGCAGTCCAATTTCTCGCGATCCCATTTTCAGACCAGAGTTTGCATGCAATTCAGCGCGCGCTCGGTCCAGACTGTGTCTGTTCGACGAGAAAACTGAGACCACTTTTCCTCGCAGGCCCCATGTCCCGGAAAAATACAGGCACGGTTAAGGAGCTCGAGCGAGCACGTCAGGGGGAGCCCCTGCAGGTTTCCTCCTCCGACTCGCGCGCACACGCCCACACCAGACTATCACTCTTCCAACTCTGTTTCTGCACTGTTGCCAAACTCCCAGCGCTAGGGACCCATGCGCCTCGCATTCCTATCGAGTCCACCCAGGCCAATGAGGCTCTCAGCTCGCCGCCATTCCTATCAGATCCTAGCACACTCCTGTCTTCGCCGTCCGCTTTTGACTAACTCTCCTCTTTTTAGGCGGATGCTCAAGACAGGCCCATCCAGCCAGCCGGCGGCCAGCTGCCCGCTAAGAACGCCATGTGCTGCCCCGACAAAAAGGATCGCATCTCTTCCAAATCTTTGAAAGCCTCCTGGGTTTGCTCTTTTCTTCAGCCTGATCATCGACCTCGCTTTGCAAAGGTCGTCCTCGTCGCAAGCACCTTTTGCACCGCGTGAAGAGGTATCACAACCTCATTCTCTGTCCCCCTGCGGCTGACCTCACTCCAATCTCTGGAAGTCCGGTCGCTAGTTGCCGAATCTCAAGTCGCGGCGATCTTTCCTGATTGTCCTGCGTAGGCCCCACGTCCACTGAGGAACAAGCCAAACGCGCCGCAAAAAAAGCCAACCGACCGCCCAAAATCCAGATCATCGCCCAGCGTCGCTCCACCAGCAACACCTTCACTATCAAGACCTTGGTGTGCCATATCACGTCCTGCGTCACAATCCCTTCTGTGAGCACAAGGTCTTCGTCGCTGGAAGACACTGCGTCCACTTTCTGCTCTACATATCCCACCCGAGACAGGTTCGTCGTCACCTTGATCCATTGGTGCTTCGGCAAAAGAGAACCTGGCACAATTCTCGGCTATCAACATCTCGAGCAAGTCCAAGCCTTCTGCGACATTGCCGGCAAAAGACTCTTGTCATATATAAATCGCTGTCGCTGAGGACTCCGGCGACCAGACAGCAGACCCTACCGCCTCCCAGCCCTATCTCAACCCTTTGGAGCGATCTCGCGCTGAACGGGCAACATCAGTCAGGCTGGCTTCCGTCGCAATTCCCCTTCCAATGGGGACAACCCTCGATGCGCTGAATACCGCTCCCTCCAGTCTCACACAACGCCGACAAGCTGCGTCGAATCTTCCCGCATTTGAGCTGCCACCACCACCAATCTCATTCGCACCGGGGCCCCTTCAGAAATTCCCTCCCCTTTCAGGAATCAACACATCACATGCGGGCCCTGCACCTGTGAGTGTAGGACAGCTCCTGACGCCACCGTCCAACCCGGCGTCGGAGAGCGCAAGCTCATCTGCCATTCAGACAGGGACAACCCCCAACAGCGGCGCCGCCCCCGTCCTACCCTACGCCCCTAGCTTCTTTGGCGGCGGAACAGGTACCACCCCCAATGCATATCATACCGGGTACACTCCGCAGCCGTGGCAGAACAACGGTCCCCTTCTCCCAGCCCGTTCAATGTTCTCTCCCATACAAGGTCAGTCGCTGCGGTCGGGGACGCACTCACCGTCTGCTGGTGAAGCGTCAGCGCTCCCTCCACCACCTTACGATCTAAACCCACCTTACGGGGCCCATCTACCTCTCTCCTCTCCAGGAAGCACCTCCCTTCCAGCGGCCGCCCATCACCTCGTACCGTCACTGCAAAGCGGCATTCGACCTCCCAGTCAACATTCGCCCATATCCCCCAACGACAACAAGCCCGCACTCTTTGGTAGCATGACGACCACGAGCCAGCATCAACCGTCGTATGTATATTCCCATCCTACGACTGTTTCTCAAGCTCCGCGGATTTCTCCCACGCTCCAACAAGGAGCCCTTCCTTCTCACTCCCAAGCTCCGTTCATGAGGCCTCCTCCTCCTTCGTATTCCTTGCCGGCGATGCCAGGACCCATCATGTCCAATGTGCACAGCCCAGGCACGCATATGAGCATGGTGGGAAGCATGCAACCGAACATGCTACCTCTTTCTTTCAATAGTGGCTATGCCGCAAACCCCCAAGCGATGTATGGACAGCCGAGGACAAATACGCCCCAGCAGAGCCCGGCACACGACAGGCCCTTCAAGTGTGACCAGTGTCCACAGAGCTTCAACCGCAATCATGATTTGAAGCGTCACAAGAGAATCCACCTGGCAGTGAAACCTTTTCCCTGCAAACATTGCGACAAGAGCTTCTCTCGCAAGGACGCACTGAAGGTAAGTTGTTTAATTGGTTTTTTTTGCCTGTGTGAAGTGAGTCGGAGACTAACCCGTCGTCGACAGAGGCATATTCTTGTCAAAGGCTGTGGCAGTGGTTCTTCGGCCGAAGCGGCTAGTAAAGAGGATGGAACAAAATCGGAGTCCGGTAGCGACGGGGTGAATGATAGCCCGGCGGCGGCCACAGCAGCTTAATACTTCGGGCTCCACCGCACCTCTAATACCCATCAAGTGTTTCAGTTGGTCAGTGTACATTAGCAGCATGAACTGGGCTTTGCTGAAAGCTCGTCGGCTTCGGGGGGATATACTACGTGGTTTTTCTTTTTTCGTGATGACTGATGGATTGGCAACTCTAGCGACCTTTGGGAGTATTGATGGATGTTGATTTTGCCGTCTTCCCTGCGTCGAGCGTAGGCGACGTTTTATACCCAGCAGTTTTATGGATGACATTGGGCAAATCTTGTGTGGCAAGGGGCCATGGACGAACAGCGGCAATCTCAGGGGCCGAGTCTGGGAACATAGGATTCCTTTGGGACAATTATACTGGATCTAATGAAGGAACAATCTTTGATAGTACGAATACGAGTGTGACGAGCATTGTTGCCTTGCGCCCCTTTTGATTGCGTTCGTGCGCCGGGTTGCACAAGGAGGACCCAACACAAAATGTTTCGGTAGTGCCTGAACAGATATCTCTTGCTTGAAACTTGGTTACGATGGGCCGACTACAGCCTTGCCCACGCAAATCAGAACACAGTCAATCTTAATGCGACCGGAAAGCCGTTATCCTGAATCCCTGTAACCATGCGCCTGTGGCTTGGAACGGCTTGCAGCCTCGCCTCGGAAGGCGCCGCGAGGTCGATCCGATCACTTTGTGGCCCTTGGAGGTGGAGCGCAGATTGCCCTTTCGAGACGAGCTCATCACGTGCGAAGAGTTCCGCCTCATATCGGCACAAAATTTATCCGGCACCCATCTTGCTTAACTAAGGCCGGGGAGGCTGCGATCTGGAGGGCGCATTTTCAATCATACACTACAGCACCATCCACGATATGCATCGGTCAGTACTACAGACATCCCTTGACCAGAACCTCACGAGTGCTATAAAAGAGGCCAATCTCCGTCTGGCTTGCAGTCCCATGTGGGTACTTGTGTTTGCACCAAACATCAGCATCTTGGCTTGCACGCAGATAGCAGCCATAGGTTCGCAGCTCACGCGGCCACCATACACGGGCAATTCAACAGACCATGACTCTGATGTCTCAATTCCTGCTTTGAGCACAAATCCTCTGTTTCCGGATGCTGAACAGTATGACGCAGACAAGTGCAGCAAGCCAAAACGTCTGAGCTCATTATCGTCTTGTTAGATCGATCCACGATCTATGTACAACATGATCCACCGATCCACCGATCCCATGTCCGAGTCCCACAGATCGAACGCGCCGATCGACTCTCTCAGATTTGACGCTTGCTGTTGTGGCTTGTGCCGTTCCAACTCCATGTTTTCGACACACCTACTTGTTACCAGGACTGCATCAATGCGCCATGAGCCGAAGGGTTCCAGCACATCATGTGCAGACCCATCCTTTTGCCGGCATCACGCCCGCTTCCTCATCCGCGCAATTCTCCAACGAGAACTTGGGTGATCTCATTCCTGCAAGTCTCCCCGACGCGATCATCGTATCCTTGCTCCGTTGATCTATTCGATGAGGGTCAGATTGGTCTCACAAGGCCACGAAGCCTTTCCAGACTCTCAACTATCGTGAGTCGTTGCTTTTCCCAGAGTCTGCCTAACGTTGAAACTTGGAAGCTGGTGCTATCCCACTGGTACCCACGTTTCGGTTGTCGCTTCATGTCATTGAAGGGGCAATCTTGAGTTTTACGTACACGTGCGATCCCAGCGGGTTCAATGTATTTAAGAATGGTTCTTGTGTCGATGTCGTGCTGCGTCATGTCAACCCCCCTTGGCACCTCCCTGACTTTCTAACTATCTGCTTTCCTGCTGCTACTGACACTTTCTCTTAGGGCTTTCATGCCTGATTTGAATTTGTTATCACTGAACCGAATCCTCAACTTACGTTCAATTTTGCATTGAACACGGTAATGTCGGCCATGATTTGAGCTCCCACTCTGTGAAAGCAGCCGCATCTACCATCGTACCGTGCAAGACACCGTTGCGTTCATATATGATCACCGGGCGAATTAGGTCCTCCAACTGGGGAGGAACCACCTGATTATTGCCACCAATGTCAGAAATGATACCACAGCGAATAGTCATATATCTTCTACGGCGCGACTTGCGTCTCGCCGATAACCCCGTCTTCCACGAACTCCACAAGCTGTCTCAGCAGTCTCAGAAATATTTTACGCATGTCTTGCCGCTGTACGTTTTCTCCGCGCAGCAAGTTGAGGTGTCTGGGTTTCTTTCCAGCCCAGAGTCTAAATCACCTTACCCCGAAGCACGTTCTGAGGTGGGAAAGTTCTGGAGGTGTGGGCCGCACCGCGCGAAATTTCTGGCAGAATCGGTATGGCAGCTCAAGTCAGAACTCGAGAAGTTGGGGAGTGGACTACACATCCGAGTAGGAATGCTGGGACAGGTCGTACGAGATTTACTTGAGCAGATCAAGCACGCACAAATGGAGACAACCATCTCGGCAATCTGGATGACCGAAGAAGAGGGAGTGGAAGAAAGGAGGGAGGCAAGAGATGTTCGTAAGGTGGCCCAAGAGGCCGGTATCGATTTCAATCTGTGGTTGGACGAGAAATACTTCATTGACGAGTTCGTCCGACGCCTCCACCCGATTCTTGGACTCTTTACTAACTTTCGCGTAGTCGAGATCTCCCCTTCGACAAGCCGGCAGATCTACCAGACGTCTTTACGAGCTATCGGAAATTGGTGGAGCCGTTGCGGGATGCACCACGAAAGCCTCTTCCTCGCCCATCAACGTTATTGCCCATACCCTCAGACATACCCACACAGCCTTCTCCTTTCATGATACCCGACACCTTTGAGGAATTTGAGTCTGCGTTGATAAAACCTCTACAAGACGACCCTCCTTTGGGCAAACCGCCTTCGTTTCCGGCCAACGTCAGCTCAGCACATCCATTCCGTGGTGGTTGTACAGAAGCTCTGAAGCGCGTTCGATCTCTTATCGGCTCGGGCGCAATGACCACGTACAAGGACACCAGAAATGGACTATTGGGGACGGAATTTTCAACCAAGCTATCCGCGTGGCTGGCGCTAGGTTGTATCACGGCTCGTCAGGTGCACGCTCAACTGCTGGATTTTGAGGACGGGCGAGGCGATCAGTACAAAGGGACCGAGGGATATGGCAAGGGGGAAAACAAGGGCACCGCGGCGGTGCGATTCGAGCTACTCTGGCGTGACTATATGAGACTTTGTACACGAAAGTTCGGCGCGGGACTGTTTCGGCTGGAAGGCTTTCGCAACGACACCTCGTATCCCTGGAAAACACCGGGGACCAAGAGTTGGGGCCCACAAGTCCAGGAGGTGGTTGATCGATTTCTTCACGGCACAACGGGAACGAGTTTGATAGACGCGAGTCAGCGCGAGCTCTTCCTCACCGGATACACGAGCAACCGGGCACGACAAAACGTGGCGAGCTTCCTCGCCAAACATCTGGGTATCAATTGGAAACTAGGCGCCGAGTGGTACGAGTGTATGCTGACGGACTACGACGTCAGCTCGAATTGGGGCAATTGGCAATACGTCGCTGGTGTGGGCAACGACCCACGAGGTGAGGCACGGGTGTTTAATCCGATCAAACAAGCTTGCGATTACGATCCACGGGGGGAATACTGTAAAGCCTGGGTGCAGGAACTCAGGGTGCTTGAAGAACCTCAAGAGCTGTTTCAGCCGTGGAAGGTCAGCACTGAAACGAGACAGGAGTTGGGTCTGAATGGCCTGGACATGGTTGAACGACCGT
Source organism: Exophiala spinifera (assembly GCF_000836115.1). NCBI lineage: Eukaryota > Fungi > Ascomycota > Eurotiomycetes > Chaetothyriales > Herpotrichiellaceae > Exophiala > Exophiala spinifera. The sequence goes on from NW_015622521.1 coordinate 418,615, forward strand.
TGAAGAAAATTGACTTCAAGCTTGGTGGACGAGGAGGCGGCAGAGGGCCAAAAGGAGGGAGTGGACGATACGGAGGGAGTAGTCGACCCAAAGCCAACGGCGATGGTGAGCGCGGGAAGGGACCTGGTGGTGGCAGTTTTGGTTCGAGATCAGGGCTTCGAGGGGGTCGCGGACGAGGCCATGATTCTGCACGAGGCAATGGACAGTATGGTCGACAAGGGATCATGGATAAAGCAGTGACTTTGGACGAAGACTAGAAGGTTGGCGAACTCTGTTTGTAAGCTGGTAGGTATGTAAATAGATTCCTGGTCGATGGAGTTTGTCGCCAGCTTATGGTGATGGGTGTCCGTAGTACAGAAAAGGGAGCACATGGAAAAGCAATATTTCCCGACTTTCAGTACTGATCAGAATCCAGTACCTATCTACCTACTGTACTTTTGCCGACTTGCCCATGCGGATGCTTTTTGGTGTCGTAGTTGCTCAGCATGTCTGTGGAGGTCGAGGATCATAACCATAATGGGCGAGGACCGAAGGATGCTAATCATTATTGCGGAGTAGTCGTACTGCTGACAGCATAAGCAAGGAATATTAGCGAACTACGTATTGGTGCCTCATCCCGAAAGCCCAATGAGTAGGAAGATAGAGATATTAGGTTATACGGTACGGATAGTAGGATTGCTAGTCAAATGCTGACCGCTGGTGGTGGCTCTAGTGGTGTGGCGTGGTGGTGTGGTAGTGATGGTGGCTTCGAAATGGCCATTTGACAGGTGCATGGTTGGATGATTGAGTTGGATCTGGGACCAAAAGGAAACAGCAGGATCAAATCGACTCTGAAGACCAGACAATTGGATGAGGCCGTAGGTAGCATATAATAAGAACATCCTGAATAATCTCAACAACGGTCGCGTCTCCACGTGGGAACTGAAGGCGCCGGACACATCTCTAATTCGGGTTATAATATGCGATGGATACGAATACGAGGCTGCCAGACGGTGATGTGACAAACGAGCCGAAGAAGCTGAAACTTGTGCTCTTCCTCGCAATAATAGGTACCTAGAGTTGGGCAATGTACAGTCGTGCAACCCCCTCCCTCTCTCCTCCTCCTCCAGGTTGCCTCGGAAGAAGCCCATCACCAACCACGACCATCTTCACCCAACACCTGGACAACCGTCACATTCCTTCTGCAAACACCCCTCATTGCTGGCTGACCTGCTGACTCGGGTCAGTCGGCCGCAATATTCCTCCGTTGTGGCTGAACTCGGGACCCTTGGTGTCTATTCCCTTGTACTGTAGGATTCTGACGAGCTTCGGAGCTGCGAATGTGGCCAGGCAACGCAGAACAAAAGGTCCATCAGTGACGACCCATGAAACTACCTGATCCCTCCGCTTTCTTTGTTGCCTGTCATATCCTCGGGATACCTTATACAACGACATAGCCTCTGTTGCCCCGTCGTCGCCCTGTTTGTCTGTCTGTTGGTCGATTTTGCCTACATCTCGTCCCGTCAAGGCCGAAAACCATGGCCGTCTTTCCTGTGCCAGACGTCTCGCCGCCCGTGGTCATTGTCGCCCTTGTGGCATTGTTTGCACTCGTCCGAATCTACCATGAGATGACAACTGGTGCTCGGCGGCGGCGGATGATCCGAGAAAATGGCTGCGAGCCCGTATACCATTATCCGCACAAGGGCATCGGTGGTAAGCTGCTCGGATTGGATGTCATCAAGGAGATGGTCACCTCTGTGAAAGAAGGTTGCATGCACGAGACGACTCGACGGAGGAACTTTTCCAACGGCAGAAAGACGTTGAAAGTCAAGATTCTCAGACAACGATGTATGGCTTTTCTCCTCTCCGACGTGGCCTTCTAAACACTAATGTCGGCTGCCCAGTCATCTCCACCATTGAGCCAGAGAACGTCAAGACCATCCTGTCGACGAGGTTTGCCGATTACTCGTTGGGTCGTAGACGGATAGAAGTCTTTGTGCCCATCTTCGGCCACGGCATCTTCGCCACCGACGGTCCCGCCTGGGAGAGGTCACGAGCCATGGTGCGACCGAACTTTACAAGACATCAAGTTGCCGATCTCGACATGTTTGAGGCGCACGTATCTCATCTCATGGATTCGATTCCCCGCGATGGATCTACAGTTGATCTGCAAGATCTGTTCTTCGGCCTTACCATGGACTCCGCGACCGAGTTCCTGTTTGGACAATCGACCAACACACTGGCGCCGGGGCTGGAGACCGAGTCTGCAAGTGAGTTCGTCAAGGCATTTGTCTATGTCACCGAGGGTAAGTCTACAGCTTTGTTGTGGGTGCAATCGTCGTCATCGTGCTAACATTGTGGCCAGCCGTGACCAAGAACTTTGCCTCTGGCGGTCTCACCGACTGGATTCCTGACAAGAAATGGAGAAAGAGCGTGCAGATTATGCACGACTTTGCCGACAACATAATTCGAGAAGCCATGGACGAGGTCAAGAAGGAGAAGGAGGCGCCGTCTGGCAGTGGCAGTCGTCGCTACGTCTTCTTGCACGAGTTGCTCCATCAGACACAGGACCTCTACGCGTTGCGGTCTGAACTGCTCAACATCCTTCTCGCCGGCCGAGACACCACGGCAGGTCTACTCTCCAACACTTGGCACGTCCTGTCGAAGCGCAAAGACATCTGGGAGAAGTTGAAGGCCGAAGTCGAAGAGCTCGGCGGTGAAAGACCCGGCTACACGGCGATCAAGGACATGAAGTACCTCAAATGGGTGTTGAATGAGTCACTACGCCTGATGCCCGTTGTCCCGGGAAACAGCCGCGAGGCGATCAGAGACACCATCCTGCCCGTCGGCGGTGGCCCAGACGGCCGGTCACCCGTGCTCGTCAAGAAAGGTGAAGTTGTCTCATACTCTCCGTGGAGCATGCATCGTCGAGAAGACTTCTATGGCCCAGATGCGCTGGAGTTCAAGCCAGAGAGGTGGGAGACCCTGAGGCCCGGTTGGGAGTATCTGCCTTTCAACGGCGGCCCACGGATCTGTGTCGGCCAACAGTATGCGCTGATGGAGGCGAGCTATGCCACCATCAGAATCATTCAGACTTTCCCCAGAATTGAGAGCAGAGATGAGCGGGAATGGAGGGAATGGCTGACGATCACGTTGGCGAGCGGCGTGGGTTGCAAGGTTGCCATGTTTGAGAAGTAAAAGGGGTAATTGATGACGATGCCGTCGAGAGTGCCGATGACAACGGAGGATTTATTGTATTACCTGTCGACATCAACCCGTCAGCCTGACTGATCGTGTATGTCCGAAAGCGCATGTGATTCTCGATGTACCTATCTGCCCACACCCTCTCCACTTCGATTCACCTTGCCTCTCAGCATTTTGGGTGACGTGAACCAACCGACAAACAAGAAAAAAACAATCAGCGTGGACGGCGCTCCACGAGGCTCGAACCTCCCTTCTCTCTCTGCTTGTTTTCTCCTCCTCGACAAAAAATCCGTGCTAACAATTGTCGGCCAATTGTTAGCAAACCACCCCACTGGGGATGTCTCGAATTTTCCCCCTATGCCTTCCTTGCTTTCCAGTGTACCACACTTTTAAATCGGTCGTCAAGCGTGGGCAGTCTTAGGGGAAATGTGTGGTACCCGATTGTGAACGAAATTTGCAGGAATCAAATATATCAACAGTGATTTTTGAGGCGGTAGTGAAGGGGTGGTGCCTGCATGCACACATATACCTATGTATCGCGTCGCGGAGGTTTTGCCAAGGTTCAGAAGGAAAACGACTTTTCGGTGCCGGATCTGCACCTACGGAAGTGCGCCTCCATCAACCGGCCAGGTGCGCACCGGTCACATCACGAGGATATTCAAGGCTATCTTTCCCCAGAAGGGTACTTGATATCTCTTCAGGTCGTTCTCGATAAGCTGGATACCTACGAGAAGCGAATGCGGTCACCAATCCGATCGTGCAACGCTATCTGTTTACCGAAAATGCTTTGGATATCCACCATTTTGGCACAGAGGACGGGACGGATTCTTATCACTTCCCCAGCATCCAATGCACAACTATTTTGCTAGCCCAATCGTCCGTCGGCCACTCAGTCAATGCGACCAGGGTATGGGTTATCAGGGCCGGATTGGGAAAGGTCCAGAACCTTGTCTCCATTCCGCATTTCCGATGCCTTGGGCTCTCCGAAAGTCAACACCGTCAACATCATTTTGTCCTGGAGTGACTGTTGCACAACGTACTCGCCTATACTCATGACTCGTTAAGCATGCTGAGCGGAATGGATGCTGGATTGAACGGACTATGCAAAACTCTATCCCTAGCTCTGTGCTCCACCATGATAAGGATTCTCACAACGGGCGCTGTAGCTCCCAAGCACGTCCGAAGATGTTACCAAGCAAAAGCAAAAGAAAGAAGAATGGTAGACTGGCTATCGCCACCAGGTTCTGTTCAACATGAGCATCTGGTATGAGCCCGGCCTACTATAAGAACCTCGTTCCCTCCGCCCATAATTCCATTGCGATTGTCACCAGAGCCCAACAACCGCAATGAAGGGCAGCTTTCTAACAGCGGTGCTCGTTGGCTTGACAGCCTTGACAGCCCCTATCGCCGCTGCGCCTGATCCGAGGCTTTCACGGAGAGGCCGATCTGGTGATACAGGGTTGCCTCTACAACCTTTGGAGCGCCGTCTGCTACACGCGCGAGACAGCTGTCCAGCACCCGTTGACATACCCACAACTGCCCCAAAGGACAGTCCGTTCGTCCCCCTCTCTCAAGCTGAGATTGATAGCGTGGTGGAGTGGCTGCTGTCCCCATCCCAGGGCCTTAATTTGACGAACACCTCGAGCCCGACGCTATCTCTGAGCGATAATTACATTTGGCGCGTCGACGTGTTCAAACCTAACAAGACGGACGTCCTTGCTTACCTCGACGGCAATGCAACTGCGGTCCCAAGATATGCTCTGGTCGCGCTTATCCAAGGTGGTCTCGATGAACCGATTGTCGCTGAGTACACTGTCAGTCAAACAGCCTCCCCCATCCTTCCGGTTTGAGCTAAACGGTGTTCTAGGTCGGGCCTCTGCCCATCTCCGAGGACACGGTGATTCGTTCGTCCGACTGGGTGTACAATGGTGTAAATGGCGCCAAAGTTCTTTGGAGCGCAGGCTGGGTGGACTCAGTCCGTCAAGCCGCCATCGACGACCTGGTGAATGCGACCGTGTCACCTATCGCGGACCTGACGGTTGATCTCCTGGACATGGCTTTCTATGGCGCTGGTGATCCTCGTACAAATATGACATACTTCGCCTCGAATCCTTCATCCACGGACGGCTCCAAAAGCATATTTTGGAGCCCCTTTAGACGATTGGGCATCGAGCCTTGGGACCAGCCATCGGATCTGTACATCCAGTTCGACGTTACTGGCACAGACGCCTCACTTTGGAAGGCCCTCAAAGTGGTCTATAATTTGCAAGTTTACAGTTCCGTCCAAGCTTTCTACGAGGCCTGGAAGTCCGGACAGGTCACAAAGACGCCGCCACCGACGACCAACATCGAATTTCTGTACAAGAACAAAACCGGCCCCACGCGCGAGTTGGAGGACCGTCTTGCACCAACGATTGTCGCTCCAGAAGGCAACCGGTTCAAGATTGACAGACCAAATCAGTACGTGGAGTACTTGGGGTGGACCTTCTACATTCGTTTCGACTATGAAGTCGGGGTCCAGTTCTTCGATGTCAAATTCAAGGGCGAACGGATCCTGTACGAGTTGTCTCTTCAAGGTAAAGTGGCGCTCGGAGCTCCGAGTCTGTAGATGACCCTACTGACGGATTCTTTTCGCAGATGCCATAGCTCAATACGCCGGCCACAATCCGTTTCAGGCCGGCACGGCGTACATGGATCGCTTCTACGGGATTGGCTCGTCTGCCATCAGAATGATTCCCGGGTATGACTGTCCGTACCACGCCACGTACTTGGATGGCACATACTCGCCGGGAGTCGAGTCGCACACAGAGAACAGTACCATCTGCATCTTCGAGACCGACACGGGTACCCCGATCACGCGCCACAATGACCCCACGTGGGCACAAGCGACCAAGGGCTCCAAGCTGGTAGTGCGTATGATCGCGACGGTCGGCAACTATGACTATCTCTGGGACTACGGGTTCTATGTCGACGGCACACTCAGCGTCGATGCTCATGCATCGGGATACATCCAGGGCAACTACTATCGACCCGACGATGAAGGTCAATGGGGTCCAAGGGTGGAACAGACGCTCGCAGGAACACTCCATACGCATGTCATGAACTTCAAGGCCGATTTTGACCTGATTGACGAGAAGAACACGTTCGTCAAGACGGAGATTGTGGTGGAAAACATCACGCAGCCCTGGTTTGAGGAACTGGGCGAATTCGAGATGATGCGCTACAACATCACCGAGGTCCAAACCGAGGACGACGGGCTGATCTACCACGGTCCAAACGGGCAGACCATGTTCACTGTGGTCAACAAAGACCAGAAAAACAAATGGGGTGAGCCTCGTGGCTATCGTATCATCCCGGGTCTCTCGAACGTCCATCTGGCCTCGCGCAATTCCCCGTTTTTCCGCAAGAACGCCCAATTCGCCAAGCAGCCCATCGCCGTCTCGCACCAGCACGACACGGAGCCGGCGTCGTCGGCGACGCTGAACCAGAACGTGCCCGAAGCGCCGCTGGTGGAATTCTGGAACTTCTTCGACGGAGAGCCGCTGGTGCAGGAGGACCTGGTCACCTGGGTCAACCTCGGCATGCACCACTACACGCGGGCCGAAGACATCCCCAACACCATGATGTCCGAAGCGCACTCGAGCATCCTCTTCGCGCCCCAGAACTGGGGCAACACCGAGGGGACAAAGGACTTGTCCAACGCCGTCATGTTCTACGCCGAGGGCGAGGACAACCAGATCGTCATAGACCAGAACGGCGTCCTGCCGCCGCCCTGCCTGGCCCTAGGTCCTGAGGATTCGTTACAGGGGGTCTTTGAAGTCACCGGATAGGCAGCCTTTGGAGCCCAGGGACAGTGTTGTTTGGGGGGGGGCATCCTTGTGAGCCGTCTGACCACGTTACCTAGGAGAAGAAAAGCAATCCGAATAAGCAATAGAAGAAGGTTGGACACAACGCACCGTTTTAACGAGCTAGCAACATATTGTATATACGGAACAATACGAGAATCTACCGACCCCATTAGTCAAATGTCGTAGAAGGCGCCTTACCTCGTACTCGGCCGAACTCTCGCTCAAGTGCTATGCTCTCAGTAACCTCGATCTCTTATACTTCCCACTTGTCAGAGGAAACCCTACGTGTTGTGACACCCTAGGCGGAGGGGAACATAACATACTGTATATGATCCGTCCTTTCCACTGATCTCGCGTCCATATAATCTTTTCCCCCCCCCCCACCCCCCCCCCCCCCCCCCCCCGGGAACACGACTCAGCGAAAGGTCGTGAAGCGATCCGGAAAGAACGATTTGTAACAAGGTGGCTAAGTTTGGAAGTGATTTTGCGCCATAGATTAACTCGTATCAAGCTCTGGGTTTGATGATGACAGGCAAGCCTTTAGGTGTCACCAGGGCAATCATCCCCTTCTCTATCTCCAACTCAAAACTTCTGTCCTTCAAGTCGACGTCAAATCTCATGAACATTGCCGTCAAACACTTCAACATTTCACACCAGGCTAGGTGGATTCCGAGACAAGTTCGTTTACCGTAACTGAAAGGTAAACTGGCGAGGTCCATCTGCGCCGTCCGACTTGGGTCCACACCCAGCCACCGCTCGGGAATGTACTCGTGTACGGGATGCTTCCCTGACGGGTCGTAGATTCGTGGATCCAGCGTTGACGCAGACTTGTTGGCCGCCACAACAGTCCCTGGGGCGATGAACACCCCAGATATCGTCATCCCTTCGGGCGGGACCACACGCTCCATTGGACCTTGGCTGGTGGCTCGAACGCGCATCGATTCCTTGATACATGCTTCCACGTATTTGAGTTTGACAACGTCGCGAAACTGTGGAGGAAACGAAAGCCCAGCTTCGTCGATCTCCTGCTTGATGCGCGCATAGACGTGGGGGTGTTTGAGGATGTAGTAATACGCAACGGCGAGGCTGCTTCCGGTAGTTTCGCTTCCGGCGTTGATGATGGTCACTATGAGGGCGACGATGCGGCGGTTGTCGAACAACTCGGGTGACTTCTGTTGAGCTTGAAAGTATCTGTCGAGGAGGTCATGATGTGTGCTTGCGGCTCCACCTTGATCGACTCGGGCCTGGAATCGTTGTTTGGCCAGATTCGTGAGGGGGTCGGCTTTCATTCCTCCTGAGAGGTAGCGATTCTTGAACCAGAAACTTTCGAGTGCAGGGAGAGCAAGCCAGCGGTCCCAGTGGTGATTGCGTGTCCGGGTGGCGAGCAACGTGTTCCCGACATCCTCGCCGCGAGCCGTCATTTCCGTGTCATCGCTGAAACCGATACGACAAAGGGTGTCAAACGCGAAATAGCCGAGCCAATCTGAGAGATCGAGCTCGGGACCGTTGGCCTGTAGGGCTTTGACGAGACTCTGAATGGTGTGGTCAATGTGATGCTCGTAGTCGAGGATGGCCGTGTTGCTGAAGGCATGGCTAATGTGTCGCTTGATGGCCGAAACCTCTCTTTCGTCCCGAAGGGTTATCAGCGAAGGAACGAGCTTGCCATTTATGTACGGTGTGATTACGTCGTAAGAACGGGCTTTTTGAAAAGGCGCCTTTGTCCCGTAGACAACCGAAATGGCTTCCACGTCACTGAACAGCACTCTGTTTGGACCGTATCGGACAAGAGGGCCGTATTTGTTGTGCAATTCGAGCGACTGTTTCTTGTAGTCACCGAGTCGCATCACATAGAGAAACCAGAAGTCGGTAAGCGAAGCGAGGAAGGGACCTGGAATATGTCTGAGAGCGAGGAATTGCCTCAATTTGAGGGCCACGAAAATAAGTAAGAAACTGTAACAGGCCAGCGCAGTCGAGGAGCCGAACAATTGTGTGACAGGCAGCATCGTGGTATGTAACTTGTGAGGGCAGTGAAACTTGAGAGCAGGACGAGTTCGTTGTATCTGTCGAGGTACTGTATCGCTTGCCGCAACATCTAGGCATTTCATTACCTTTATCACGATTGGATTTCGGAAATCCCCCGTATGTCCAAGCTCTTCCTCGCTCGTTCTCGCTGTAACCCCCTGGGCATCATCCAGATCTGAGTATTAGGGGGTGCCTGGACGTACACGCGAGAACCCGGGGCTCGGTACACTAACTGACCCGAAGGGCCGGGGCCCCGCAACAAACTACTTGCCGGAAACAAAAGCCGGGTTGAAGACAAGACTGTCCCAGGTTTCCCCAGCTTCCCCAGGCTTTCGTTGACACCTCATACCATACGAGTAGTATGTATGCCGATTCGTGATTGGGCAGCGATCGTCAGGACCTTCACCGCGAATAGCCCTATAATGAAATAGCGCAATGTAGTGTATTGAACAGTCCTCTGTAACAACGACTCATCGGTTGAAAAGCGAAGAAGTCGTTCTCGTGTAATTGGGGGGAGGACAGGCCTCTTGTACTTTCCCTCTTCCTCGGAAGTGTACTTCCAGCTATGCCCAAGTGATACGCTTTCTTACCTCGTCCTTTGCTCACTGAGTCGCTACATACAACCGTTCCCGGCGAGATCTAGCCGTCCCGTGGCACGACAGCGATCCACCCACATTAAAAGTATGAGTCTTCGATTGGACTAGAAGAAGCCTTTTCGCTGCCTCTGCCGAGGCACAGAACTCGGATGCCTAAGGCGTCCGATATCCGTCAGGGAAAACATCGCTACACATCATCCTTCACGCTGCTCGCTGCTCGCTGCTCGCTGCCAGACCCGCCAAGTCGATCGCTACGACAAAGATTCAAGCTCTCATTAACATGCCGGGGGGCTGACTGTGCTCACGGAATTACCCCTGACCTCAGAGGGACATCGGACCTCCCTGGGGATCAATTCCAATCTGGCATTTATACCGCTCTGGACTGTCTGCTTCGGAACCTGGCGCCTTAGCCGAAGGATATTCATATTGTCTGTTGCTGCGAAGTACATATCTACACCAACGTCTGCCGCTTAGCTGCTCAGTCGTGCGCCACAGGTTGAGGAATCTTGTTATAATACCAACATAATACGAACACAATACGAACGGAGGATACTGTCCTAGGCCTTCCAACCTCGCGGGGACTACATAGTCGAAACAGAGGAAGAGTCTTGGACGGCGCCGGTGAAACCTGACCTGACAACATGGCATCGACAGTGTTAGTCATTGGGACGATCGTCAGCCTTCTACTGGGAATCTTCGTACGGAGATACACCTCGGGCTCCAACGTACCACCAGGGAGGAAGCTACCACCCGGGCCACCAGGTGAGCGGTCGAAGGGACCTCGAAATCTGTAGTCAAAACTGATGTGGATGTCAAGGTAAATTCTTCGTGGGCAACCTCTTGGATATTCCACCGCAACATTCATGGTTGAAGTTCAAAGAATGGGCAGATGAGTACGGCCCGATCTATCGAATCAGCATCTTTGGGCGGAACTTGGTCATGGTGTCGAAGGAGAAAATCGCAAATGACCTGCTGAGGGAAAGAGGAAATATATATTCTTCTCGAGAACAGCTGCCTATGGCGGCACAATTGCTGTCACAAAACCTGAGGCCTCTACTCTTGCCGTACGGAGGTGAGTCCTGCCTCATCAACACCTTTCGTACCTGGGTTACTGACACGAAGCAGATCTATGGCGTCGTGGCCGCAAGGTGATGCACAACATGACAATGCATGCTTCGGCAACGTCTTACCGACCGGTACAAATCTACGAGTCGGAGCGACTTTTGTACGATTTGATTCAAACACCACAACAGTACGAGCACCTCTTCGAAAGGTACGCAGCGGCAGTAGTCATGCGCTTATGCTATGGGAAAACTGTCAAGACCGGCAACGAGAAATTCGTTCAGGACATCATCGAAATCGTCCACACCGTCGAGCGAGTCGCCTCTCCAGGGGCGTATCTTGTCGACACGTTCCCGATATTGATGTATCTGCCGAGCTGGGTGGCCCCATTCAAGCGAGAAGCGGCTCGCTTACATGCGCGAGAACTCCAAACGTTCCGCGGTCTACTTCTTGAAGTCCGAGACAAGATGAGCACGAATACGGCCCCGAAGTGCTTTGCGAAGACCTTCCTCGAGAGACAAGACGAATACAACCTGTCAGACGACGAGGGGGCGTACGTGATCGGTACGCTTTTCGAGGCCGGAGCCGGCACTACCGCTGCGGCGATGATGTCTTTTGTCCTGTGTATGTGTCTTCACCCGAGATGGCAGGAGTTACTGCACGAAGAAGTCGACCGTGTTGTTGGCAATGATCGCATTCCAGATTACGACGATATCGAGTCGTTGCCAACCTGCCGAGCCGTGATCAAGGAGGTCATGAGATGGCGTCCTGTAACGGCTGGAGGAGTGCCGCACGAATTGATCAAGGACGATGTCTACGAGGGATACTTCTTCCCAGCCGGCACGAACGTCCACGCCAATCAATGGTAAGCTCCCGTTCTCGATCCGGATTCTATCAGATGAGCGCTGACTTCTCCAACAGGGCTATTCACCGCGATCCAGAGCTGTACCCGTCCCCTGACGAGTTCAACCCTGCCCGTTGGCTGGAGCCCGAGTACCCAACATTTAGGGAGCCACTCACCAAGTTCCCCAACCTTCAGAACTATTCCTGCTTCGGCTTCGGTCGACGCATCTGCCCAGGCATGAATATCGCCGAGAACTCGTTACACCTACTGGTTGCGCGGATCGCATGGGCGGCCACGATTTCACCAAAGCCAGGTGTCACAGTGCCCGAATACGACTATACGAGTGGATTCAATGTGCAGCCTAAGCCGTTCACTTTCAACCTGGAAGCAAGGAATGGGAGGGACGCCATCATCCAACGTGTATGGGATGCTGGTAAAGGCAGAGATCCGCTAGACGAGGTTAATACATTGTGAGGCGCTCGGCCACGTAGTCCCGGTGCCGCACATCCCATGCTCAAGGTCCAGTTTCCTCTATTGTCTTATCATTTTAGTCCGGGGTCGGCGGGGGGACGCCTAATGAGCCTAACCACCCACCTATTGTGGGTAACTAACTTAGTGAGTTAGTTAGGTCGTGAGCCCTAGCCCCTAACTTCTACTTCTCAGCACATTACGGAGTACCTACTGTAGTAATACCTTTAACTAGTTAGAGACTCTCTTCTAGGTAAAGTGCGGGCGCGGTGAGGCACACAGCGACGCAAAGGACAAACAGTTATGTGCGAGGGAACAGCATATACTCGTAGCAGGGAGGAGTGCGCATACAGGCCGTGCTACCTACTACTGTATCACCCTCAGGCATCCACTGTACAAGCATCCGGATGCTGATCTATTTGAGCGCATGACACACCGCCGGGCTTGACGTAAGAATTCGCCAAAACGCCTACTGTAAGTTAGTGAATCCCCAATGCCCGTCCACCAATTTCCGGGGCGCACGAAACACACCATGACCAAAGGACTAATAAAACAGTAGGTGTCTTGTACTCGCAGTTTGAGGGGCCAGAAGAGGTGAAAAGTCCTGCCTTCTGAGGCTGTAACTCCGTTTGTCCGCACAGTCGGTACCTCTGGTAGCCAGGGCCCCCGGTCTGCTCGTTGTTCGGTTTACCCGTACTCACTAGTTCGAGTCACAGGCCAACAAGTCGATTGTCCTACTGTACCAACTTAACGAGTGTTGTTAGTTCCCTGGGGCGCCTCGGACAATTCCCATGCAGAACGGATATAGTCCCGAGTATCACAATCTCACCTGGTACCAACCAACTATGCCACTGTGCGTCTGCAAGGTTGAATCCAAAACTTCGACTTTCGTTTCCTCCTTCTCCCCGCCCCGTGGACTCTGTGGCTCCTCCATTGTTCTACTCAAGAAAACACGACTCCGTGGGCATCATTGCAGCATCGTGACGTCGGGCATACTGATTGTAGGGCCTTGTTGGTCGCATGTCCATGCACGACCTCACCGCCCGCCTTTTTCGCCTAATTGAATCCTCCTCGCTCGCACGACAATAAACTCCCGAGCGAAGCCACTGAGGTGGTTCGCAGGACCTTCTTGAGCACTTTCTCTCGACCGAGCATTGTCCAGGTATACATACATGCCAACGCGCTTACCTCCCACTCGAGCACCGTCATTGTTTGGGGTGATTCGGATCCTCCCTCACCGCACGGGCGCAAAGTGGGCGCGCGAACGCGCACACGCACACCAGAATGACAGCCTCGTGCATTGACGCACCTTGTTGAAAGCCAAAGCCAAAGCCAAAAAAAAGAAAACCCTCCGAATGGCCCCCACAATACCGGGACCATCGATACCTCATCGGCGAAGCGACACCGTAGACGGGAGTTGGCGCGCATTCGCATCGGATGAAGACTTTATTCTCGAGTCCTGGAGTCAGGGCTTCATGGTGGGATCGCTCCTCATAATGGCGGCCATTACCATCGCGAACATGAGGAGGAAAGTTTTACTGCACAAGTTGATTCTAGTAGAGGTGGGTGCACGTCAGACAAACGTCGTGGATTCAATCGATATATGTAAAATGCTGACTTGACGAACTCAAACAGCAACTCGCAGCCTTGTCTCACGGTATGCACAATGCCTCAACCTTAGGAATCTGACACCTCAGCTATTTTCTTTCCCCCGTCTTCTTGCGATGCTGACTGACTCTCGCCTTTTTTTTCTTCTTCGTCTGACAGGAACGTTCTGCTTCATGTCCTTTGACGGGTACGGGTGGTACCTGTCCTCGACGGCCGCGTTGCTTTACTGTTCGTGGATCGTCCACAACATCGTGGCGTGGATGAAGATCCGACCGTTCTTCACCGACTCGAACTCCATGTTCAAACCTTCGACGGGCAAGTGGGTGCGGAGAATCTACCTCGTCACCCTGGCGTGTACGGTCCCGCCCATCATCTTGCAGATATACGACAATTTCCGGTTCTTCAACAACATCAGTGACTTTTACACAAAGGTTCGACCGTACGAGCCATTGATGCGGTAGGCCAACCCCGAATTCCATTTCTGGGGGAGAAAAAAGGAAATAATTCTAACCATCCTTTCATTCTCTAGAGACCCGTGGTGGTGTTTTTCCTGCTTTACGCTTTTCCACGTCATTCGCAAATGTTACGGCACCGGCGTCTTCGAGTTGATCAAGCGTTCGCCACGGTTCGGAATCTTGTTGGTGGCGATATGTTTGGCCATGGTATTCACGGCGTTTGACATCGTCGCGAGCATTCACAATTTCATCGGGTCGACAGACGGGTACGTTTTGGTTATGCCACCCTCATATTTATTACTTGCCTGTGTGTTTTTGGCATGTCCGATTGCCCTTCTGTCTTGTGTTTTTGACAAACCCACTAACATCTCGTGTGGTGCGTTGGTTCTACAGAATCAACCCCTTTTGGAAACTGAGTCTGGTGTTCAAATGTCTCACCGACACCATCATGCTGGACGATTTCAAGACGGAACTGAAGAGGTTGGGGATGAAACGCATGCGACAGGACGAATTGCGGAGGCGGAGTATCGCGTTGGTCGCCGGCGGCGCCAACAATAATAACAACAACAATGACGACGACGTCGAATCCATTTCCAAGATGGTGGACGACGACGACAACGACCACCACATGGAATTCGTCGACGCTCTGAACACGGACCCCGCGCGGTTCCAGTCTCTGCACCCTACCGCCACCGCCCCGACCTACGGCTATGACGGCGACGGCGACGGTGGTGACGGGAACACCAGTCCGAGTTGGAGGTCGAGTCCAAGCCAAGGGTCCACGGGACGGTTGAGACACGACTCAATCTCCATGGCCGGAGGAGGAGGACCAGGAGGAGGAGGTGGTGGTGGTGGTCGAACGCGCTCGTCGTCGAAAGAATACATCGGCAGGGCGGGCAAGAAGATCTCCCGACTTCCTGGACTCAAGGAGTTGTCCGGTTCCCTTGCCTTTTCCAAGTCGAGCACCAGACGACATGGACGTGGCACTACCGGGTCGGGCGACAAGGACGGTGGACGAGGAGGGGGGGGAGAAGATGGCGTCGGAAGGAACGCGAAAACCGCCGGCAAGGAGGAGCAGCAGCCTCCTCGCGCGGCGACTCCGGCGGCAACGGAGCGTTTGTCTCAGATGAGACAGAGTTTAGGTGTCATCGATTTTCATGCTTGACGGGAGAGGGGTCGCGCTTTGTAACATCAAACACCGTGTGTATAAAAATTACCTTGCTGCCTTGGAATGAACGAGACGAGGTCGATGAATGAATGAATGATGCTGTATCACCACCACCACCACCACCACCATCACTGGTTAACAACCTTTGAAATTGTCAATGAGTGATTTGCGCCGGAATACACGAATAAAATGAATGCATGAATGAAGCGGAAGAAATAGTGCTTCGTTTGTGATATTTCTGTGTCTCAGTTTGCCTCCGTTTTTTTTTTTTTGCTTTTCCAAAACACGGAAAACAAGACATGCAGCACCCTGACATCGTCTCTGTTCTTGGATCTCGAGGAGGTCAAAGTCCGTTCCGTCGTCGCACCGAGTTTCGTCGATCCATCCTTCTTCGACTTCCATCTCCCATCTCTCGTCATACAGGCCACGATTCAGGAAACCTATGTATCATCATCTCAAAATCTTGATTCGTCGCCGACTCCCACGGTAACGAACCCAACGGTGAAAAACCGTCGACGAACGACATCATCATACCACCACTACCGCCGCCACCACCACCGCCGTTGAGACTACCGTCCGTACCGACATCAGGGGTCATGTTCACCGCCGGGAAATTGTAAGCGGGAGTACCAACGTATCCCCCTGTGACAGAAGAGGACGACGCAGGTGGGATGGTGGACAATGGTCTGGGGAATTGATTCTCCGATGTCGGGGGGCTGGCGGCCATGTTCGCGTTCGCCGAAGTGTTGTTGGTTGTCATGCTCGGTGTGGCGGCCATGGAGGAACGGCGGTCGTGGTGGGCGTGATTTTCTTGTGCTATAGCCATGCCTCTCGAACTCTGACGGCCCTGGTGGTGGTGTTGTTGTTGTTGGTGGTAGTGCTGGTGCTGATTACTATCATGATGATGACGATTTTGATTCTGATTCTGATGCTGCTTTTGACCGGCCCATTTGAACCGATCTTTCCATCTCCACATGGCATCATGCAAAACGCTCATGGACAATCGACTTTGTACTATCAGAGGGGATGCTGCGGACAAAGATGATGCTGACGATGAACCAGATTCGTCTCCTGGACTTACACCGTCAACGACAACAGCTCCAGTGGACGAAGAAGTCGTTGCCGCCGCCGCCGCGGCGGCATTAACAGTATTGGTCTGCTCGAAAATTTTGTCGATGCTCCAGAGCTGTGAAAAGATCTTGGCCATTCGGCTGGGCATGTCGTTGCTCTCGACCGACATTTTCCTCAGTAGGGATATCGTCTGGAAGAAATACGTCTTGTATTGCTGTCTGGCGTACTGTTGGCGGTTAGCGCTGTCGTTGTTATTGTAGTCGTCACTGCCGCCGCTGATACCATTAACACCTCCGATGCTAGTCTTTCGTGACGTCGAGGTCGGCGGCGGCGGTCGAGATTGTTTCGAGAGGCGGAGAAGGACAGACGCTGCGAGAGCCGCGATGCGGAATATGTAGTGCGGACAGTGTTGGATCAGGGACATTTCAACCTCGAGCCGTTCAATGGATTCGATAATGGACGTGGCGCATAACCCCAGTTGAGTCACTTTGACGCTTGTCGCTGGGTTCTCGCGATCTTGAAGGCAATGGACTCGAATTTGGAGACGTGTTATGTTGATGTAGAGTTTTTCGAGTTCTAGATTTTCTCCTCCGTTAGTGGTGTGTGTAGGTGAAGAAAAGACAATCTGCAGAAAACAAACTCACCGGATAGTTTCCGCTCCGACTCAAGTTCATCCAGTTGATTTTCAAACGTGTCAGACATCATTTCTCGCGCAAACCGGGAATGCTTATCCTGAGCATCTTCGACACGAAACATTGACGGCGAAAAGAGTGTGTTGATCCGGCTTAGAAGACTAGCCAGTCTCATCTCAAGCAACAGCAAAGGAGTCATCGAGTCCGTGAGACCACGCGGGTCCATTGATCTTTGGAGTTGATCGGGAGATACCATGATCGGGTAACCTAATCCGCACGCGGCTCTGGAGTGGACGGCACAAGTCAGTAAATGGAGTGCGCGTGCGCGGTACTTGGTACGTGATCGGAAAACTCACTTCTGATGCACGACAATACAATGGAACCAAAGTTGCAGGCGCCGTTGTATGTCTTGTTGTGTCAAGGTCATTTTGGATCTGCTGTAGTCCTGAGAAAACGTGGGCACGTGCAGACCAATTTGCAGGGCGAGGTTGATCGCCATGCCGGACAGGGTGTAAGAGGTGTCTTTGGATGTCGAGTCGGTAGGAAATGGGAATGACGACAGGAGTAGGAGTCCTTGGATTGCTGGAATCACGGCGGGCGTCGGGTGGAGAGGTGGCCAGGGCAGATGAAGAATCGGCTCGGCGAGAGATCCAAACAACGTTGGATTTGCAGTATATCGACGCACACCTACGCCTATAATGGCCCAGAAGATCAAAGAAGATTGGTCGTAGTAGCTATTTGGTGAGATGTTGGGGTCGAGGAAAGGAAGGTGGGAGTGATAATGTGCAAAGTACCTGAATGCCCAGCTCAGTTTTCACACTGTCTCAAGAATCTCGGAGATCAATACTCACAGTCTGAAAATCTCATCAATCTCATCTGCTTCAACCGTCATTCCTGCAAGAGAGCGAGAAACGGTCGCGGTTGGATTGGGAGATTGTCGTGTCGAGGCTTGAGCAAATGGTTGATTCCAGGAAGGAGGGAAATTCACATCTGCTTCTGCCGTCAGAGGTCGGGGCAAGAGACTAGCAGAGTCGGACCCTCCATTGTTCAGAACCGAGTTCGAGGTCGACATCGCAGGATTCGACAGCGGATTCGCAGCTGGTTCAAGCGTGTCCTCACGGGCATTCTGATCAATGACTGATTCTGGAGGAGACCGACTTGCGCCCAGTTGCTGCTTGAGATTTACATTCTCTTGATACAGAGCTTCCGTCCTCCTTTGCCATGTCAGACTCGGACGTTCCACGCCACGCACGGACATACTGACCTTCGCTTGTTGACGCGTTGGAACCCGTCTTCAACCTTGCAACTAAGACTCAATTTTCTGCATCGAGAGCACGGTTCTGGATAATCGGTTGGAGCACTACATCTCAACTACCGAGACGAAACGCGTCAGAGATTGATACATCTCGAGTATGCGATGGCTGTATTTTACCTTTTGCTGCTTACATTCATTGCAGGCTTTGCTGGGATGTCGTCGGGTCTGCTTCGGCTTTGGAGGGCTCGCATCAGACGTCGTCGCGACTTGGTGATTGAATACTTGACTTGCTTCCGTTTCGTCCATGACGGTTATGCGCGACAAAAGCTCTGCAGATCCTGAAGACTCACGTTACTGCGCGGCCTGGCCAACTCGCCATCGGGTCTGCATATGATGGTGTTTGAAAGAATCAAAACAGAGCCATGGAGTAGGACAATCGGTGGATCAGACCTCGGCTGGCAAAGGAAAGTTCGGCATGGTGGGCGATATACGAATACGAGAGGAAAAAAGATTAGCTAAGCAACTTCATTGCACGTGCTGCAAAAAGCAGGACCTCAGTTGCAACAAGTTTATCATAGACCTACTTTCTCGCAATGTCTGAGCGGCGTTCTTGTTATGAAAACTTGGAGCTAGGTATGAATCATCGAGAGAAAGCCCGAAAAGGGCGAAGAGTCAAGTGTATGCACCTTCACACCCACGCGCCGACAACCGCTTTTGTGTAACCATCTCCGGCCATTCCAACAGTACTCTACCGGGTTGAATGGCAAGAGATGGTGCCGGAGGAGTCTATATTTTATTTGTACAGGTCGGCGCTGATGCAGACATTGTATGCTTACTCATATATGACAAGATACTCCCTTGCAGTACTCAAAGCAGGTTCAAGGATTTACCATAACCAAGCTAGCTCGTTGTGGCCATATACGCTTTTGACGTTGCGAATATACTCGATACAATCGCGGATTATTCGGAGATCTCGACACTTGTCAGCGTCTATCACACTGAAAGGTGCTGGTTGTTCAGCAATGGGCGGTGAAAATGTAAGACCGGAGGGTGTACTGTAAAATCCGATGTCGGGGTTTTCGCGCTCTTTGCTTCAACCACAAAACAAACCACGCTGCACCTCAGCATCCAAACAGAAGGTGAGTAAAAGTCAGCCGAGGTCTGACCTGACGTGGTGTGGAAGACTCGGTTTGTTATATATCTCTCCATACACATCCCGACTTCTTTCATCATTACAAACGCCCACCCGATACCTTGGTCAAGCTTCCCAGCATGTCGCAACGACTCTCACGAACATCACAGCGACTATGGTCGAACGGTGGTCGAGTCGCAACGCCAAGATGCTCTAGAACACGCCGTGCTGGATACGCCACGGTCTCATCCGTCCCAAAGACACCCATGAGTCGATTTGAAAATGATCGGTTCATAAACTTTGAACAACTTGATGCCAACATCAAACTGATCAGAGAACGGTAAGATCTGGAGGGTAGTCCCTTCTCGACGGGGCATCGACTGACATTGCTTCGCAAAAGACTCGGGAGACCATTGACATATGCCGAGAAGGTTCTCTACAGTCATCTTGACCAACCTGAATCAGCGACAATTGAGCGGGGAGTGTCAAATCTGGAATTGCGACCTAGCCGAGTAGCTTGTCAAGATGCGACATCACAAATGGCCTTGCTGCAATTCATGACGGCTGGATTGGACAAGGTGGCGGTTCCAACCACGATCCATTGTGACCACCTCATCACAGGCAGGAAAGGTAACGATGTCGACCTTGCTGTTGCTATATCTTCGAGCAAGGAGGTTTTTGAGTTCCTCGAAAAAGCCTCCCAAAAGTACGGCATCGGGTATTGGGGCCCAGGAGCCGGTATCATCCACCAGGTGGTGCTGGAGAACTATGCATACCCTGGAGGTTTGATGATCGGGGCCGATTCCCATACCCCCAATGCCGGTGGATTGGGTATGGCCGCGATAGGTATTGGAGGTGCTGATGCGGTCGATGTCATGTCGGGCCAAACCTGGAGCTTGAAATCACCTAACATTATCGGTGTTGAGCTGACGGGCAAATTGTCCGGCTGGGTGGCACCCAAAGGTAAGAGTCTCCTGGGGGCGTCAAAGAAACATGGTCTGACTCTGGAACATAGACATTATCCTGGACATCACCAGACGACTCACGGTAAAAGGAGGAACTGGCTCCATCATTGAGTATTTCGGACCAGGGGTCAATACGTTGTCCTGCACAGGCATGGCGACGATAACCAATATGGGCGCGGAGACCGGTGCCACGACATCCATCTTTCCTTATACCGATGCCATGGGAGCTTACCTGAACGCCACTGGCCGGGGCTACATTCGTGACAGGGTGCAGCAGCGACTGCCCAATGTCCGGGCCGACGAGGGCGCCGAGTATGACCAGGTGATCAAACTCGACCTCTCCGAACTCGAACCGCGGATCAACGGACCGTTCACGCCAGATCTGTCGACTCCTGTGTCCAAGTTTGGACAGTTTGTGACGGAAAACAACTGGCCACAACTTACTGCAGGTCTCATTGGGTCGTGCACGAATTCGTCTTTCGAAGACATGAACCGAGTTGCCAGTCTGGCTAAACAGGCTCTCGACGCAGGCATCAAGCCCAAGATTCCCTTCATCGTCACCGTCGGCAGTGAACAGACACGTCGAACACTCGAAAAGGCTGGGATCGTCGACATCCTGAAGCAATCAGGTGCGACCATCCTGGCCAATGCTTGCGGTCCTTGCTCAGGGTCGTGGGCCCGAGAAGATGTACAAAAGGTGAGTCGCGGTGAAGATCTTGTGCGTATCTGTGTGGAACGAACCGATACTGAAGATGCAATCGCTTAACAGGGTGTTTCCAATTCGGTGATTTCCTCGTACAACCGTAACTTCACCGGTCGCATCGACGGAAACCCCGAGACCAAGAGTTTCCTCGCGTCACCAGAGATGGTCATCGTAAAGACCTTTGCCGGCGACCTCAAGTTCGACCCAATCAGAGACACCATCAAAACGCCCGACGGGAAGGACTTCAAGTTCGAGCCTCCATTTGGATCGAGTCTCCCCACTCAATACGAAAACGCAGATGCCACGTACAAAGCACCCACGGACAACGTGTCTGGAGAGGTGTACATCGACCCAGACTCCGAACGTTTGCAGCGTCTTGAGCCGTTCCGCGCCTGGTCCGGCGAGGACTATCACGACTTGCCCATCCTGGTGAAAGTCAAGGGGAAGTGTACGACGGACCACATCACCCCTGCTGGGCCTTGGTTTCGATTCCGAGGTCACCTCGAGAACATCTCGGAGAACACGTTGATCGGGGCGACGAACGCGGAGAACGACCAGGTGAACTCGGTGCGCAACGTGTTTACGAACGAGTTTGGCCCCATCGCGCAGACGGCCAAGGACTACAAGGCTCGAGGGCAGCAGTGGGTAATCATTGGAGATTCGAACTACGGCGAGGGATCATCCAGAGAACACGCGGCTCTTCAGCCTCGCTTCTTGAACGGCGTCGCCGTCGTTGCCAGGAGCCTGGCTCGCATCCACGAGACCAATTTGAAAAAGCAGGGCCTCTTGGCTCTGACGTTCGACGACGCCGCCGACTACGACCGCATCCAGCCTCAGGACCGTATCAGTCTCGTTGGTCTCAGCGAGCTGCGGCCCGGTCACCAGGTCACAATGCAGGTGCGGAGACCAGACGGATCGTCATGGTCGTGCCAGCTGAACCACACTTTGACCGACGCCCAAGTGCAATATTTCAAGCACGGGAGTGCGTTGAATTATATGGGTCACGTCAGCAAGAGTACGGCAGCTGGGGAGGCGTCGGCGTAGAGCCTCGTAGAAGGGCCGGAAGGGGATTTGAAAAGCTTCGTTTCGGTGTTGTTCCATAGAGATTGCAGCAGATGAGCGTTGTTTTGTACGTGTCGCATTGTGTGCGTGGAGCATGGCGAATGACAGATTAGAGAGATCATGGCGGCGTTAGTACTGTAGGAGAATTGAGATTTCCGAATGACAGGAGAGATGGAAATTGTTTCGCTCCGAATGGCCTGGTCGAGAATTGTTTCGTTGACGACGCATCGGAAATACGATTTCGGCTTTTCCGCCCTTCGCAGTGAGCCTCCCCCCTTACCGCAGCCTACAAGGCGAACCTTGGAGACGGAGGCAACCACGTGATCTTTGTCCACGTGATCAAAGTGAGCACACGTGTGTGTCCCGGGGCTGTCTGTATCACACGTGACCGGCCACAGACGCAGAGGTGTGGAAATCGTACTGCCTACAGTACGTACTCGTACAAGCGTGCCATTTGTTGAGCACGGATGTTATCTCTGCAGCCGTGGCTCTGACGTTATGATCTGCCATGATCGATACGAGGTAGACACCCTGTGCGGAAAGATCTTCTCCAAGTCGGAGAAATGTGCGGTAATTGGAGTCGTACATACGAAAGAAGGACGCAAGGGAAAAAAAAAAAAAAGGAAAAGAACGTCATGGGTGGCACTGCATCTGCAAAAGTCACACGGCATGTTGCTGTTGTGTGACAAAATACAATTGTAGTTCGCGGCGGTTGGTTCTCAGCGGCATATTTACAAGTGACAATAACGGTGGCCTTTGTGCCAGGTTCGCAGGTGGCTGGGTTTGCCAACTCTGTACTCGTAGCCGAACGTGCCTCGTACTAAAACAACTTTGGACGGACGGATGTGGAAGGCCAGAGTCCCCGACTGGTCAAGTGACGCCCAACGGGGGCGTCGTCGGTGGACGGATGTGTCTTCCTTTGCCGAGAACAGAGATCAGAGATCCACGATGTCTTGCCTCGATCTGATGGAATCTCGTTCTGTTTTTCTTTGTGTGCCCCGAGTACGAGTACACTCAAAGAGCAGGGGTTGGTGTAATCAAGCCCTGTCATGAAGCAATGTTGCAACAAGATGGATGTAATAACAGACGTCTAACTCGGCCGGCACGACTGTTGGTTCTGGAAATAAAACATCGCACATCGTGGCGTCGATCGTGGTTCGTGGCTCGTGGCTGGTGTCATACTGTAAGTCATTCATCCATTGCCGTAACCTTGTCCGAGTATCAGTGCATATCATACTTTTCGATCTGGATCCGCTGATCGATCCTCTTTTTGCCTCGAAGCCGCCTCCCATTATCTATTGAGTTCCTTAACAGTGTCGATAAGTGACGTCTGCGCCATCTACGATCCCATCGTCCCATCGTCCACCATCCATCTCGTCCTTCATCCTCACCCTCACCCTCACCCTCACCCTTACTCGCTTTGCACGAACACGACGTATCGTCATTCAATCGGGGCCATATCCACCTTGTACAGCACGAGTACATAGCCACCTCTCCCCGATTTGACTTCCTTATCTCCCTTCAACTCGCACTACCCCAGAACACGAATTCCAAGTTTGGCTGGGCCACTGCTTTCCCCTTCCACTTACCACTTCCTGCTTTTGTACCAACCGACCCCGGAAACTATCGAAAAGTCAATCTTGCAGAACACATTTCACATATTGACGACATCATCACCACCATCGATCCTACACATCAAATCCGTCCTTCGGCTCGAACCGAAGAATCCATTATAATTCATCTTCGTTGGCGTCGTGTCAACCACAAATACTTCTTATCGTTCCTCTGATCTATTCTACTTTCTCTTTCAACATGATACGCTTCCCAACTTTCCGCTCCACACCAGCGTCATCGACTCCTACGGCCCAGGACTCGCTGCGCGAAATCCTGCGCAAAGCCTCCGACGCAGACTCCTCTTCTTCTACCGCACACAGAAAGAGTTCCATCGGTTCTTCTCGATCTTCAACTGCTCGAAGTAGTCAATCTTCGACATCGTCCACACAGTCTGCTGGATTCTTTTCGCTGCGGTGACCGTAACCTCTGAACAACAAGTTCTTTCTTTTCGTCGTCGTTGTCGTCGTCGTCAATACAAGCAATTCCTTCGTCGCCTTGGGCTTTCACCTCATTTCTATCCAACGCAACCACAGATCCCTTCTCACTCGATCCGGCAGCACTTCGCGTGTGTCTTTTACTTGTACACAATGCCCAGCTCCAAGGGAAATCCCACCGATCCCGAACTTCGGGAGAAGATCAAAGAGGAAGTGAAGAATGAGGAAAAAGGTGAGTGTTTCTCGCTGGTTCCGTCACACGAGCCATGTCTTTGCC
Source organism: Exophiala spinifera (assembly GCF_000836115.1). NCBI lineage: Eukaryota > Fungi > Ascomycota > Eurotiomycetes > Chaetothyriales > Herpotrichiellaceae > Exophiala > Exophiala spinifera. The sequence continues at coordinate 443,014 of NW_015622521.1, forward strand.
CGACAAGTCTTGATTGACTCCATCGATAGGCGGTGGTAAAGGCTCTTGGTCTGCGTGGAAAGCCGGCGAACTCGCTCGTCGATACGAGGAGCAAGGCGGCGATTACGAAGACACAGGGGACAACAAGAACAAGTCCAAGAAAGGACCACCGGAGAAGAAGTGATGACGATGTGATGACAACAGTAACAGCAGCAAACCACACGATTTGATGTGCATGCGGCACAGGAAGGAGCAACAGTCGGAATAGGATATCGCTTTGGCGTCTGTTCGCGCCATTGATGCAGGTCATGTTCTAGCATTTGTATGTGTACTTGTATTTTTATTTGTATGCATTGACTCGATGGTGTTTATGTGATGTGGATGTACGATAAGTATCAGGGCATAGGTGTGCATTTTATTTTGGAAGAGGCGGGAGGTGAAGCGGAGCAAATCGTCTACCGCATACTTTTTACCAGTGTGCCACTCTACCATCGTCAGGGTATGGGGAGTATGCTTCCGCGGACGACAGCATGTTGAACAGGTTCTTTGTAGTAATATAGCTACCTGCACCATTGTAATGATATTAATACCTCTGCTAGGCTGGTGCCTCAAGGCGTAACGCTTGGTGCATTTTGCTTGCCATGTGACCTCGGATGGGATGCACTGGATCCGTTCAAGAGCAGCCTAGTTCGTGTTGCAATCGACCCTCTTGAGTGTGTAATAAGGTGTCGAATACGAATCCCGGCCGGGCGTTAATGTGTACTTATCGGCGCTTTCGATAGCGGAGGATCGAGTAACACGGATGATTTAACGAGGTGATCCATTTGGCCAGCGCGTTTCAGGTGGCGTGGAGATGGCGAGCGGGTCTCACGAGCAACTGCAGGGCGGTCTTGGGGGACAGGAAGCAGATCGCTCTGTGGCAGAGGAAGGGCATGAGGCCACAACGCAGGCTCGGTCACGATTGACGCGAGTCGACTCAGGGGGGCACCGTACATGCAGTTCGGGCCTTGGTGGGTTGAAATGAAGTTATAGTGAGTGGTTCCGGAAACGGCCCTCCCCCTTTGCTGACACATTGCAACTTTCCTTCGCCTGGAGCCGAAATAAGCGGCGCTCATAAATCCTGTACTGGTACTCGTACTCCTCACGGGGTAAAGTAAAGTAGGTATTGTACCTGTGAGGTGGCGGGAAATCCGCCTTCGGTTTAGGCGGCCCACCGTTTCGGGCATATTCGCAGGCTGGTCGCGCCGCCGCTTTTGACGTCTATAAGAACCGTCGTCCCCTACAAGTGTCCTCTTCCTCCCAACCTGTTCTCTTTCTCACCTCCTTTGCCCTCATGTACCCGTCATGCGTCACGCACTGCAGCCTACATCCTTCTCTGCCGCGTTAGCCCCCCTTCTTTCCCTGAAGAAAGAGGTGGAAAGCGCGACTTCATATAGTACTCCTGCATGGCTTCCTAGGAGGCTGGGACAGTATATAACATAATCAATCAATCAATCAATGACGAATGAGGACTCTGGTCCTAGAAACAGAGAGGTCCTGAACTGTCATGGGCTTTTCTTGTGTTGCCTCCCTATTCTGGGAAGATAAAAGTCACTAGCAGTCCACTGGCCCGTACCCACTGTTGATCATTGATATTTGCACTTGTAAATCACCGGCGGTGTTTCGTTCTCCCGAATTCCTTTGCATGTCTCCTCTCCAGCCATCCGAGTTCCGACGATTAGTGATATCGGATTCTGTGCGTGTTCTGGCTCCCTCGGAATTGAATCTGAGACTCACTTCTATCCCCCTCACACGAATCGATTGATGATCTTCATTGTTTCAACCGCCCATAATGGTATCAAAGTATCAAGAAGCTGTAGGTTAAAAACCTGTATCGCTTGATTGCCGGTGCCTGCTTCAGTTCGTCGCAGAACCCTGCCGCAAAGATTTTGTCGTCGGGCATGTAGTCAGCATGGCAAAGCATTGCCAGAAACATATAAAATCCTCTTGGACGGAAGACGTTGGAAATGGAAAAGAAGCCAACACGCCGCAGGGCTGGCTTTCCAGGTATTGCTTCTAGCACCAATCCACTGACCAGGCAGGAGTGGGCCTGCTTGATCTCAATTGGCATTGCCCAGAAAGTATTCGCGACCTCAGAGGGGTGACCCTTGGTCCAGTCCAATCTGTTCCATTGGCCAATATCCCACTTGACGACCCCAGGGTTACCGTTGATCAGATGACTTGGAGGTCGCTCATCGGGTTGAATCGTTTGGATCTCCACCTTGGCCAACGGGCCATGGATCTCAACAAAACCTCGACGAACAGAGCCAGTCGGGTCTGCAGTCTTCAAGATCGTAGCAGCATCGACAACGCTTACGAGAATTTCCTCGTCTGCTTGGTTAACAGCCCATCGAACGCGGTACTCTATGGGCCCACTGATTGAAGCCCACGACCAGGTAGGCGCACCGGAGTTGTTTCTCCTCGACTCCGTGGAGATTGTCTTCCATAATAGTTGATACGAGAGGTCATGTTTCCAGAGTCCGGCCAAATACTCTTCGGGGGGCCCCAGATTCTTCGCCAGACCTGAGATAGCCACGAGCTTATCTTCGTCTTCTCTGGTCAGGTCGCACTTTGAATATTTCTCCACAACCTTCTGCCAGATGTGGTATCCTTTAGATTCAGAAATTGGCGATCTCACAAGTTCCCATTGGAGACAGCTTGGATCAAGCGAAAGCTTTGACCCCGCGACCGATGGCCAGCCATACGGGTATGTTTCGGAAGCTGTGAGTTCGTTACACTCCCAGACTAACTGAGTTTCGCCAAAATGTATAATTCTCGGGGCCAGAACTAATTCTTGAACGACCCATCCGCGGCGATATACTTCACCGTGCTTTGTGTTTTTGCCGGATGCTGTTCCATTGTGCATGTATAGTAGATCGTTGGCCATGTCGGTCCATCTTGGCTGTACCGCGCACGGTCTTACATTGAGTGTAGATCTGGTCCGGAAAAACCCGCTGTCGCTATTTTGGGCATTCGTAGCCACAATGTCACACCATGAATGTTTGTACACATCTCCCATTCTCGCTGATTCTCTTATGAAGTCTTCCATTGAGTCTTGAAGAATGCAAAGACAATCAATCCATATGTATTCAAGTCCGATCCCAGATGCTACGCGAAAGGCATCGAGAAATGTCTGCGGGAGTTGGTTGAATTGTAGTGTCGAAGCAAAAGTTGAATAATACTTTTTCAGATATTCTCTAAATACTGACTTCCCCCAACAGTATGACAGAGCCGCGTATTTTGTGCTCAAAGGCAACTTCGTCATCTCCAAGATAGAGACAGTATGGTCCTGCAAAGAGATCTTCGCAAGTCGTGTTGGCAATTTCCTTTCGCCGTCCAAGTGAGATTTGCAGAGTTTGTGATTTTTTTCGCAGTTGTCGATCCAATATTGAATCTTGGCGTAGGTAATGGCACTCTCCATATTCTCAGATATCTCGGTCATTGCTGGTATTCGTGGTGCCGTCATATCCAATAAACACGATCAGATTTAGTTTTCGGCCATTTTGCCTAGGATTATCTTACCGTATTTGTGTAATACCATCACTTGTTCGAGGGGTTCCCATCCTTCCGTACTGCTGATAATAAACTTCAATTCTAGCTGCTGCGAGGTATCTGCCGTGAAATCATATATCCTGTGAGCAAGATTCTTTTGTGAGTAAGACACTTTAATCTCCTTTGTTGTTTGCAGATCCTTATTCTCGATATGCTTCAAATTTTGCCACAGAAAATGACAAAGATGGCACGTGGAAGCTGATTTTCTTATTTGCCCTATTGATTGATCAAAAAGTATAGTCTTACCGTCAATCAATGGGTCAGGAATTAGCTCCGAATTTTCGCTGCTCATTCTTTCAGAGACTGAATCTTGGAAGAATTCCCCCCCGAACAGGCTTTGACATGCATCACATAGTGGAGAGGGCGTTATCGAATCCTGATTCTCTTCAGAGAAAGCTCCACCGTCTCGTGCCTGCAGTTTGAATCCGACACGGCGAGGACCATAGAACTCAGCCGCATGATTAGGATCTCTTGCTTGCTCTTTTTTAAACTCCCTAATGCTGAGAGCAAGGTCGAACCAGTTAGGATCCGTCATGTTCACGTCTGCCCTTGAAGCTTATAATTCCACAGTTTGCGCTGTGTAGCTTGAGCAATGTGTGGATTGGCGTTCTCAATTAGCTGCTCTAGACCCTTGATGGGTAACACGAGGGGGTTGTTAGTGACTGGACAAATGAGCTGGTCGATAAAGATAAGCTGAAACTTTTCACGTACAGCGTGGCTATTTCTTGGCGGCTCAAAAGGAGGTAAATCGACGCTGAGCTCACCTCGCACCTAGCACCCTTATTCGCTGTAGAGCTGCGCCGCCTTTCCCGTTTTAGCGTTGCATATTCTCCTCACAATGGTGGCGAGTTTTCCACAAAAAGGGCGACACGTTTCCACGTGACTACGCATAGACCATGGGGCTGGCGGGTGTTTTCGAGGAATGCTCCTGAGGCCTCGGCGTAGAGGCAGGAGGCTGGAACTGTGGTATCAATCGTCCATAATGGCTGAGCAGTCTACTACTGACGTCGCCTTCCTTCTTGCCCCTGGTCTCTATACGTAAGGAACGTTGGACTAGGAACGGCAAGAACACTTTAACTCGGCCACGTGAGTCGAAGTTGCCGGAAGCCTCTCCAAGAGCTCAGCCTCGCTACGGCTGCAATGAGTTGGTGCTATCATGAAACTATCTCTATCTTGTTGTGCAGTCATCGAGGCTCCTTCACCTACATTGTCGCCGACCTGGAGCCCATTCTGAAGCAACTGTGACATCATTTTCTCCCCCGCGACTACTCCTGAGACAAGATCGCCCTTGCGCGTTCGCCTTGTTCGGTGTTGGCGTCGCTCCCCCTCCCATATAAAATCGCGAATCCTACAAGTCGAAGATTACTTTGTAAAGGCCTCGGAGCAGTGACCATGAACATTCAAATCTCACACAGATGCGTAAACATGTTGTGCGCGGAGCAGGAGTTTGAGACTCTAGGCGAAACTATCGACCATCTACGGGGCATCCACAGATTGCAGTTCATCAGACGGCCTGGCCCTCTCGGTGTTCACGACAGCCATGGGCATCTTTGGCACTGTTTCAGTTGCGACACCAAATGGAACAAAGGCCACAGAAGTTTCGATTCCGACAGGGCCATGTGGAGTCACCTGAAAGATTGCCACGACTCTTGCCTCGATGACATCAGGCTTGACCGTTGAAACCGAAGCCACAGCCACAGCTTCACCCGAGTCACTTGTCTTTATCTACCGAGACGTGCAACTGCAACCCTTACACACCAAGTGCGACTCCGAATGCGCCCAACTCGAGCACGGTGAGTGGGCGTGAAAAGAGCATCATCTGGGAAGAGGCTGGATTCGACAAGACTACATTTCATCAACGCCTGTAACCACCTTGACCACGACCAAGACAACAGAGGCCGTGAAATCGAGATGTTCGACAACTGCATTGCCATGTTACTGGCCACTCTTCAGGAGTACAATGGAGGTGCCCCATCCATAGCTACCACGGCCTCGGCTCGCAGTGGGATAAGATCATCGGTATCACGTTGCGGATATTAATTTCCTCCTCAATCCCGGATCCAAATTTAGGATGGATAATTTTCGCTTATCATCTGTATTGCATCTCTCTTGAGAACCGGTGTCATCGGAGGAGAGCCTTGAGCTGACGTTCTACCGATTGTGTCCCAAAGTGTTCCGAACCAAAACGCTCTCGGAATCTCACCAAAGCCCACCTATACCAAGTCAATGCCTGATAGTATTCGCCTTTGAGCTGGAAGACTCCTGCCATACCCACAATGGTCTCTAAGGTTTCGGCGTTATGCTCACCATGCAGTCTCTTCCTACCAGACAATGCCTCTTCATACCATTGAAGTGATTTGTCGTAACATCGCTTTTGGCAATAGTCCTCCCCTAGCCAGTGGGCCGTGGTAAACACCTCAGGGTGCTCCGGTCCACAGACCTTTTTATAGCTATTGTACGTCTCTTCATGTAGCCTGATAGCCTCGTCGAGCCGACCGCTTTGGAGATATACGTTGGCGATATTGCCTTTCACTGCAAGTGTTTTGGGATCATCTTTTCCCAGTTGCTTCTCCTTTCCGTAGAGAGCGCGTTGAAGAAATTTGAGCGCCTCGTCGTATCGCTTCCAGCGTCTGTACAAGATGCCGATATTCATGACGGTTTCAAGCGTTGAGAGGTCTTCCTCCCCTAATGATTCCTCCTTTTTCCTTAGTACATCGTGATATATTTCGAAGGCCTCTCTGTACTTTGTCTGTTCTTTGTAGATCACCGCGATATTGTTCAAAGAGGCAAGTACTCTGGGATCTTTTTCGCCGAATCTCTCCTTTATGTGTAAGAGAGACCTCCTATACCACCACAAAGCCTTTTCGAGCGATCCGGTCTTCTTGTAAGTGATACCAAGACTATTGGCGATTTTGTTGGTTAACTCATGCTCTACACCGAGTTGATCAGTCGCTTCGGTATACAGAGCACGAAATTCGGCCAATGCCTCATTATGCTGGCCCTTAAAGAGCTTGGCTGTTGAAACGCCGTCACGACATTCTAATGTTGAATGTACGGACAGGTCTGGCACTGTGTTAAGTTCTCTCTCGAACCAGCTAATTGCCTGATCGTGTCGACCGAACTTATCGCAGAACTGTCCGAGCATGAAGAGCGCTCTTGTAGAGCCAAAAACTGGCTTGCGCAGCAAGGTGTCGTCGATATGCTCCTCACAGCTTGTAATATGTGACAGCACTTGCCGACAAGTAAACCAATTTTGTTGGCGCTCCGATGTCAACTTCTGTACAGCACCGGCAACAACCAAGAGTGCAGTCTCCGCGAATTCTTGTCTTTGAACGCCGGGTGATCTAGATAGTCTTTGGCGAATGCATGTTTGAAGAACTGCATGGATTGAAAACCCGTCGTCGTCACCTTCGCGTTTTGCGAGAGAGAGCGAGAACAAGTTTCCCATTCCGTCTTCCATAACCCGAGCTAGGGCGTCTGCGATCACGTTAGTCTGTCTCGGGTTGGAAATAACGAGCTACTTACCCTTCTGCGCAAAGTTGAACCCAAACTTGAGCAAGTTTTCGCTAATGTACTCGCCAGCGAGAAACGCACAAACCTGCAATATCTCAAAAACCTTGGGGCTCGAACTTTCAAGCTGTTGGAAAGTTAAGTCCCAAGCACTTAGTACGCCCTTGCCATAGGGCCACAGGATAATCGGCGGTGTCCAACTCAGCGTTTCTCTGTTTTCCTTAAGGCGTGATAGGTATTTTCTGGCCGGCGTCTTCAGATTATGGATATGTGCTCCTGCTTGGTCAACGGCCAAAGGGAGGTTTCCCAGTACTTTCACAATCTCTTTCGCAGCATCGAATTCTAATGTTTGGTCAGTCATAAATCTCTACAGTCTCAATGCACAGAATCTTACCTTCCTCGTCAGCCTGTTCGTAATCCGTCAAAGAGCTTTTTGAAAGTAGTGACAGCGAAGCTGCCTCCTCCATCAATTGAAGATCAAGAATCTCTTCACACCGAGCCCAGTCATCCCTTCGGCTTGTAATTAAGATCACACCAGAACCACTGTGAGGGATCAAAGAATCCATCCTCTGGTCGTTCAAGTTATCCCATCCGTCCAGTAACAGTAGCCAATTGCCATTTTCCGAGGCAGTAAGCCACTTTTGGACAGAGGAAACTGCTACTCTACCGAGGTCTTTTTCGATACTCCAAGGGGAAGGGCTGTTACTCAGTCCAATCTTCTGTGCGATAGTACAATAGCTCTCCACAGCAGATTCATAACTGTTGGCCCTTATCCAGAAAACGGACGAAAAGTCTTCTCGATACCTATAAGCGTACTCGAGAATCACTTGGGTTTTCCCGATACCTCCCATTCCCTTGACGACACACTTAACGCAGCTGGATCTTGGAAAACCGCAAGAATTGACCTTCTTGTGGATTTCTTGAAGGCTCTGGACCCTTCCGACAAAGTTTTTGTTCCTCGGCAACGGGAGACTGACCAGACCTCTCCCCGGAGGTTGCGGAGGCACCACCGACTGTTCTTTGCCGCTCTTTGAGCTCGCGGCTAGGCAAGTCAGCTACTCATGAACCACTACTGAGGGGGCTAAGAGAAGGACTTACTGCTAAGAGACTCGCTAATCGCCCGTTGCAGACGCACTCGCGCGTTCTCGCCTTCGCCATATATCAGCGGGATGAAGACTCCGAATATCCCCTGGAGAGAGTAGGCCCGGTCCTCCGTCTTTTTGGTCTCACGCTGGGCCGCCCATTGCATTCGCTCGTCCACACGGAACTCTGACAAAGGTGCGCCTTCGAGGGCTGCGATTGGAATTCCGGTGATCTCGTGGATCTGCTGTTTGAGCGTTGCCTTACTCCCCAGTCGTTCTCCCCCTTGTGAAAAGAACTCGACCGATGCTGGGGCAATGAGTTCCTGAAGCGTCCAGCCTCGTTTGAACCATCTACTATCTCGAAAGGCTTGTTCGGCCGCACTCTCTTCACCCGGTCCCCTGCCCTCACGAGAAAAGATCTCTGCCGATGGCTGAGTAACGGGCCGTTGTAGCTTTCGATCTCGCGTCAAACGTGCGCTTTTTCGAAACCTAGATGCCCACGTCCCCTTGGTGTGGCTGTCAGCGGCATTGTCGCGCGACACATCTGAGAGGTAGACGTAGCATTGAGTGGCATTGCTATACCAGCGAAACATTAACGTGATCGCCTCGGAGAGCTCGCTATGATTGGCCTTGTCGATGCAACAGGTGTCCACCCAGAAGTATGTTAGCCCGTCTCGTTTGGCCTGCGCGCTGCAGAACTGAATTTTGGTGTAGCCCGCCTTCTTCTTGAAAGAGGAATGTTTAAGATCGTTGAAAGTGACCTCGTCTTCATCGCTTCCCCAAGTATGCGAGAGTATGGCGTAGCGGGGAAGCTCATTTTCCTGATATTCGGTCAGGCTGAGGACGCCTCGGTCGTTGAATTTCAGTAGTCGCATCGTGTCGTGGGGGAACCTAAATCGGGCGAACAGAGCGTCTGCTCGGTAGATATGGACATACTAGCTGCAGTTACCCAGAAGGGCTCAGCTGCTCGTTACGATATGCTGGGAGAAGCCAAGTTTGCAACTTGGGCGGGCGAACCAAGGTGGGCGTCGAGCTTGTGATGCGGGCCAGCCAATGTGGAAGAGCGTGCATATCAAAAGGACGATGAAGAGCTCACAATTGAGCGTCTTCGTGGACGATCAGATCTGGATAATAGCCAGGACCGACCTCGTGATTATACAAAGGGATAGCGAAGAACGTCCGATGAGGTTGAACGTGTCTCAGCCGTGAGGCTGTAGGCTGATATGTGTGGCGTCAGCTGCACCGCCTCTGCGAAATGTGGCGCGCTGGAAGAGACTGATACCGCGAAGCGCGAGGCAACCATGACTGGGTAAGTTTTCTCGCACCGCCGAGTAACCATATCTTCGGAAACCAAGCCCATGCTCAAGTTCTGAAAGCCACAGAGAGCACCGGCGCGAGGGTACTCTTGTTCATACCGGTGATACTGGTCTGGTGGAATCATAATCTACGCACTCGGTTTACCCCTTATGCGTACCAGACTTGCTGAAGCTTAACTCTGGGTACGTACAACCGAGTTGTCGGGGTAAGTAATTGATCGCATCGACAGCTCAGCGCAGCATCTCTTCATCTTTGGCAATAAAATACGCCTACTCAGATCGGTATGTAGGTAGTCCTGAATAGAGCAATGTAGTACTATGCATCTTTGTTACCTTGCTTGCCTTAGCCTGGTCTCTTTCCCCTGTACCAGTTTCTGCAATCCCTGGTGTGCTGCTGTTCATGCGGTATAACTGAGGAGAGCTCTCACACCCCTGTGACGTGTCTGCGGTAGTCAATGGTTGAGGAGTAGCTATCTTGATATTTACACTTTGCACACGGAGCGCACTGGAATTCTGGCGCCATCTGCCAAGATTCCAAAACAGCTTGCCTCTTTACCCAAAGTGGGAAACATGGTGACGCCGCCCTTGCACGCCCCGGCTCCGCAAGATTCTTCCGCTGAAGCACGACTCTGAACGGCCACAAAATCCTCAGTGTTCGCACGAGGGGACGATTCCGAATGTCAAGAGAGACGAGTGACTAATAGAGTCCTGCTACGTACTCATAATTAGTACTTCGCCATAATTGGCCCGACGATTGCCGCTGGTTGACTGTCGGCTTTTGATCTTGACGTCCATCCCCAGTTCACTCCACGGGGTCTCCTGAAATCGGGTTTTCTCCTGCAAATGGGTACATATACTCGCTAAATCCCTGCCTTCTCTTCCCATCGGAACAGATGTCTATCTGTTGACCATCTGAGTCGTCTTGTGCTCGCAACCTTCTTTCATTCAGCATGGTTGCCCTGGAAGGACGCCAACTCTCATCAAGCGTTCTTACGCTCACGTCTCTCGGCTTCCTTCTCATCGGATAGTTAGTCCCTTCCGCCGCCATCGTGCGCTACAGCTATATATATATATACCTTACTGACCAGGCAATTCATCAGTGACAATGGCCTGTTTGGCGGGTTCGTCAATGGCGTTGCATTCAACGATACCTTTCATACCCCCAGCCCTACCATCATCGGTCTCATTGTTGCGATATATGAAGGTACATTGGGCAATTGAAAGAACCACTCGTGTTGCCGCGCTAACGTTCACCCACCAGTGGGATGCTTCCTAGGTTCGGTGCTGACTTCCTTCTTTGGGGAAGCCCTCGGACGCAGAAGAAGTATTGCCATCGGGTCCATCATCATGATAGTGGGAGCCATCCTCCAAGCCACAGCCTTCTCCCGAGTGCATCTGATCATTGCCCGGGTGGTATCTGGCATCGGGATGGGCTTTATCAACAGCACGGTCCCAGTATTCCAATCAGAATATTCTCCCAAGGCCAGCCGCGGACTTTACGTCTGCATGCAGCTGTCGACGCTCAATTTCGGCATATTCCTCGCCTACTGGATCGATTACGCCTTCTCTTCACACACTTCGAGCTATGCGTGGAGAATCCCCTGTGTTCTCCAGTGCATATTTCTGTTGCCCATGCTCCTCATTGTGGCCGTCGTCCCCGAGACTCCGCGGTGGCTGGCCAGCCATGATCGTGGCGACGAGTCGCTCGTGGTGCTTCAAAGACTCCACCGCGGCCGCATGTCTGACTCACACATCCGCCTCCTCCATGCAGACATTCTGCACACGGTGGAGGTCGAAAAGAGCCTCGGCACCGGCAAATGGATTGATCTGATCAAAAACGACAGTATCCAGAGTCGGCGGAGATTCTTGATTGCCTGCGGGATTCAGGCTTTCCAACAGCTCGGAGGTATCAACGCAATCATCTATTACTCGGGCACGCTGTTCGAAAAGAGTCTGGGATTCAGTCAGCATATGTCTGCTCTGATGTCTGGGTTTCTGCAGACCTGGTTCTTCTTGGCTTCTTTCATACCGTGGCCTCTCATTGATCGGGTCGGTCGTCGGCCACTTCTTCTCTCTATGATCTCACTCATGGCGGTGGTGATGGGCGTCCAGTCGGGATTGATCTACCAAGTTCAGTTCAACACGCCGTCCGCTAAGGCCGCTGGCCGCGCAGCTGCCGCGATGCTCTTTGTCTTCCAGGGAGCGTTCACTGTGGGCTTCCAAGCGACCGTCTGGGTTTACCCTACTGAAATTCTGCCTCTGCGTCTGCGCCAACGTGGCTCCTCGGTCTCGACAGCTTGTAACTGGATCTTCAACTATATGATCGTGCAAATCACTCCCATCGCTATCAGCAACATCGGCTATCGTACCTACATTGTCTTCGCTGTCCTCAACGGTATGTTACCTCCCCCTTCCGCAGTTGGTGAATCCGTCTCCTTTGAGTGGCGTTTGGGCTTTCATTTTCCTCCCGGCCCCTGAAATAGATGTATGATACTGACCTTAATCACAGCCTGTTGGGTTCCCATCATCTATTTCTTCTTTCCTGAAACCAAAGGCTTTGAGTTAGAAGACGTTGACCGCTTATTCGCTCGACAAGGAAGCATTGCTGCGCGGCGTATGTCAAGACCTGTCTCGGTGGATTTGCACAGATCGATGGGAGACAGCCAGATTGAAACAGTGGTAGCCAAGAACGGGTACGATCAAAAACCCCAAGAACTAGAGGAAGTTGCGTAGGGAACACATCCAGATCCTCGGAGGCTGCTAGTGGAGTTTTCGGGCTCTGCCAAACTGTCACTCATGAAATGCTATGTCGGGAATACTCTAGTAACCAACCGATGTTGATATACAAGCGAGGAATTTGAAAAGGTAAAAACTCATGGTGGGCATCAACCTCGTAGCACTGCACTCGCACTGGCCAGGCGCCTTTCGGCGATCGATGATGGATCCTAGACGCACGAAAAGCGGTAGATGGATTCTGGGTCCTCGTCAATGAACAATGGGCATTTGAGCCGAGTAACTCAGTTCCTTTCAGTCCTCTTCCGAAACAGGCGCAATAGTCCTAAGGTGCAGTCTTTCAACAACGAACGGATTGTGCTCCGCCTGATGGGGAAGATCAAAGGCGTAGAGTAGACGGACACCATGCCGGACCGTAATTCCCTCTCTTCTCCAATTCTGGACTTCCGTGTCTGAAATATCGAGTGCGAGCAGATTTTCCTTGTTTCCTTCGGAGGGGGGAAACCTCAATGCCCGGTGGTCGCCCGGCAGCAATCGAATCGAGGTTGTAAACGGGGACACTGCGTGAGCCCCGAAATCATCGGCTCTCAGAAATTCAATTTCAGCGTAAACAGTCACCGTGAAAGGAAATAATTTGTGTGCCATCATGGGCCAGAACATGAGTCACACGGCCCATTGTCGCAGCAGCAGTGCTCTGGATGTACGTAGTCTTGAAGCATATCTCAATCCGGGGCCCCACAGGACGACTTCAATAACCGACGACGCGCCAACAGATCGGCTATTGAGTCGTCCGAGGGATGGTTCACCGCTTCCTCCTCGTTATACTCTCTCGCTGGAATTCGTTTGCTCGTAATAGAGAGAACTTCGAGTATTCAGACCATGGTGACGAAGTTCAACTAGGCCCTCCGAGGAACCCGTAACCTTGGGTGCAAAAAATGGATCCACAGACAGAACCACGGTTTATCCAACACCATCCTTCGTTTTCGAAGATCGTGGGACGCGACGCAAGATACCAGCTGCTGTGCGAGTCGCAGTTTCCGCTTTTCCATGAAGCATGCATCTTCGACCCGCGAGACAACAGCGTCTTCGTCACGTCCAACCAGCTGCACAACGACGCCGGTCACGACTCCGCCGACACCGACAACAAACATGTCAAGCTCACGTGCATCCGTGACACTGTCGGAGGGGAGGCCGTGGTCCAGGAAATCTCATTCCCAGGGAGCGACCACGCCATGCTCAATGGCGGCGTCAATTTCGGCCATGGCACGATCCTTCTGTGTGCGCAAGGATCCAAGAATCCCTCAGACATCAGCGGTATCATCTCGCTCGGCATCCCACCGCCTGGGTACGGGGCTCCGCCGCGGGTGGTGGTGGACTCTTTTCACGGGATTCCCTTCAACTCGGTGAACGACGTCGTGGTCTCGCCGACCGACGGGTCGATCTGGTTCACCGACCCCAGCTACGGGCATGGTCAAGGCATACGCCGCGCACCTCAACTGCCCAACCAGGTCTACCGTTACGACCCGCACACAAAAACCATTCGCGCCGTTGCGGACGGCTTCGTCCGGCCAAACGGGCTATGCTTTTCGCCGGACCTGAGGACCCTGTATGTGACCGATACAGGCGCCATCCACGGCTCGCCTGACGTGCCTATTGACCTGAGCGGACCGTCACATATCTATGCCTTTGATGTCGTTCACGTCGCTTCTGACGATTCAGATTCGGAATCGTCGTCCAAGGAACCGTTCCTTGCGAACAAGAGGCTGTTTGCATATGCCCCCGGCCGGTTCCCCGACGGAATCAAATGTGACACGGCGGGAAATGTGTATGCGGGCTGTGGTGATGGCGTCGAGGTGTGGAACAAGGCTGGCGTACAGATCGGCACCATGGCCATTCCGGGAGGCGTTGCCAATTTTTGCTTTGGCCGGCAAGGAGTCATCTACGCTTGCAATGAAACCCGGCTGTGGAAGATCTTTCTGGAGGCTGATACCGTCAAGGGCGCTTTGTTGGGTATTTAATTCCGCGCGTCCCGGACGTGTTACTGCAGGTTTTTGTTCATGGAGGAACTTTTCGGGAAATTTGAGGCAGCTCGTTCACAGTCCGGCTTGTCAGTTGGCGACCTTCCGCCGCTGCTACAATTAATAAGTTAGTGCAGACCCAGACACCATACCTGTCCAGCGTCTAATCGTAATCTTCAGGAGTGAGAGTGTAAGTCAAAGAGTACCCAACGAAAGGGGGGAGTCCTGAGTCCAACGTGTAAAAGCGGCATCATCGAGGTCATCGGGCGTTTAGCGCTGAGACACAACACAATTGCTTGAACTGCTAAGCAACGTAGTGCTCAATCTCTTACGACGATATTCCAAGTAGCTCCTCAGTATCAAGTGTTCAAAGCACTTGGAAAAGGTTCTTGGTACAATTCGTCTGCAATTTCACCATCCAACAACTTAAAGATCATAACTAACATCCATCCAGCTAGCTTCTCCAAATCCGAAAGGACTTTCTTTTTTGCCGCTGTTGTTTCCGTGCGCAAAACTGTGCATCCTCCTCTTTCGCAGAATCAGTTATGTCGAAACGAGAGAGGGCCAAGGATGCAAGCACGGGAGTCTCGGATCGGAATAGACACAGCTAAGGGGTGATCTTGGAGAATGGCTCTCGAGACGTCTTGTTGAGAGGCTGCCACTGATGACTGCTCGCCCCGTGGTACGGACGCAGAGTCATGGGGGATTACTCCGGCAAATCCTCATCGCCGGGTTTATTAACACCTAACGATCTTTCTCGTCTGCACAACCTGTCGGCACTGTGTTAATACTGGAGTCAAACGGCAGACTCCCTACTAGGTAGGCCCGAATTAAAGCCGCCACAACCAGTGAGTGTGAGAGGGTCGTGAAGTGGCACAATACCTTACTTAACTCTGCGACAAGTTTCTCCTTCAATAGCAACAGTCGGGATTCTGATCTGCAGGGAAGATGAGACAATGAACTCACCGCACTCGCATGACTGAATACGGTTTCGCTTTCATCGAAGGTTCACATTCACACCTGACTTACGACAATCGCTGTCGTTGTTCACATCAAGCCATATCGCCACTGCGAAAACTATTTAAATGGTCACCTCCCCTCCCAATCTAACACTCTTCCATCTCTCGCTCAATCTTTCTTTCTCATAGAAAGTATCCTTTTCCTTCATCCCAAATGCAGCGGACGATGGGGCAGAAGAGGCCGGCTCTCAGCGCCATGGAACGAGACCCTCAAGTTTCATGAGGCAACGCACCTCATCCAATTCCTCGAGAAGAGACGTTTCAACTCTTTATATATAAATCATTCTCAGCGGCATGGAACTTCGGTCAGTACGCCCTGTGCATTCAGCAGACAGTGGTGATGCCCCAAAACTGTTTCCTACCTCCCATCATCAAATACCTTGGCAAAAACTTCCAGTCTCGATCTCACGAATGTAACTGACATGAATCTTGATCAGGTTTTTCGATTTCCAGCACCTTGCCTTTATCCTAAACCACTGGTCGAGCAACCGGAGTGACGAACAGCGTCGGGCAAACATCCAGCTTGGTCTCATCACTGGATCTGGTGATGTGATGAAATTTTCGTCTACAACAATTCGATCCAACCGAGCAAACTCTTTGGATCCATCTCAATGAAGGGGTTGTCGCGACAGAAGGGATCCATCATTATTCTGGTGTCGAGCGTGCTGACACAGCACCTGAAGATGTGGAGCAAGAGGAGGAGTTTGCAACCATCGCCCTAGAAAAAAAGCACAAAGATGGTTACGACTCCGGCCCTTGGTTTGCAAGAATGATGCCCAACTTGCCATACGTCCCAGATAATTGTTGTATGCTCTTGGTTGGCTGAAAAGGAGAATGGGACGACAGAAAGGTCAACCTCATCAATGCAGATGGCCAGAACGAGATCGACATCGCCATGGCCCATCGATGCACATTCCGGTACAAACGTCGAACTGCAACAAGTCCCCGACCCTCACCCGTCAAGAAGAGCGATGATCGCTGCGGAGAACCTTGCAGTCCAGCCAAAGGACTGCCCTTGGACAGCATTCAACAATCGTTTCAGAGCCTGGTTCACTGTCAACAACCTGCTCTCCTTGGAGCAAGGGACTGAAGGACGAAGCAGAAGCTTACTGGAACAGCGCAGGCATGGGACCAGACCAGGTCAGCGAGCGGTTTGATGCCAGCAAGCCGGTCGACCCTGAAACCATCGACAAGCGATCCTTGCTGATGGAAATCCGGTGGGAATGATGAGATGGAACTGAGTTCAATCCAAGATTGCTCCGCTTCTGCGTAATGCTCCGTTAAAGGGGCATCAGTTGAGGGTTGCTCTGGATCCGACAAACTGATATTTGCCACCCGTTTTACCTCTCCCGTAAATCCCATGTGATCCATCTCCCCAAGCAACGTCAACGCAGATGACTTACTTCGAAAGATGGGTGTTCAGCTTGGAACTTCTGAACATCCTCGAAAGTATGCCATCCGAATGCATGAAGCGCATGCAGAAGAGTCCACTCGAAACCGCGTCTCCTGTGAGGAGATGCAGAAGGACACCCAGCCTCCAGCCATTGAGTCCATCAATGAAGATGTCTGCGCGCCACTTGATATTCTGTCACGTCGCATCTTCGACCGCACTCGGGTTCACAATTACAGAGGGAGGTTTGATCCTCGCGTCCACACTCTCGAGCACTCACTTGGGCAATTTTATTGGTCTTATATCGGAGCAATGAAGCACGAAGTCTACACTCACCCGAATTGGGAGTTTGAATGCGCCCAACTTCGTCAAGTTTCCACAAAGTACTGGTGTGCATGGGACACCTTAACGGATGAGATGAAGAAGCAGTACAAAGCCAATGAGCGTGCTGTATTGTTTGAGATTCTTCAGATTGCTGCGGTCGTCGTGAGTACCACGAACGCAACAACGTCGCCATTCATGGCCGCCGCACTTGGAATGCATATCGTGGGCATTCTTCTTGATGAAGCAGCAGCCGAGTGCGATGATAACACCTTTCCGGTACTCGCAATTCGTTATACCGAAAACCAGTTTGTTATCATGGTGGGTGACAGTCATCAATTGTCACCAAAGATCTCCACACCCAACCAGGAATCTTCATTTAAGCGAGAATTGACGACGCCGCTGTTCACTCGTCTCATCAAGGTCGGCTTCTCGGTAGGTGAGATCTACAAGCAATCACGCATAGTCCCAGACATTGTCAATTGGTTAGCGAGATGGCCTACAATTCGAAGTTCGCCTCCACGCCGGAAGCTGCGTATGAAACCCGCAAACCCGCGATACAATTTCGCAAAACTATCCAGGGTTGTTATACGATCGAGAAGGCCAGCAGCGTCTATTTCCTCGACCATCCTAAGGGTGGATGGAATTACACGGGAGTCACAGTACTGGATCGAAGTACAATCGATTTACACGATGACGACCAGCAGGATGATCCAAGAATTGCTAAAGATCAAGAGTTAGGTGCACTCTACGCCAGACCCGACCACCGCTGTCGTTCCAGCATACTCTGCACAGCGTGACGACTGCCTGTCAATATTACCATCCATGGAACTGCATCGATTGGAAGGCTGAGAACGTGTGACCATCGGCTGCATTGACGCCATGCAAGGAAAAGAGTTCAATTACGTCCTTCTGATCCTGTCAGTTGGTAAGGCCTCGGCTTGGGATTTTTATAGGATTTGCGACGCCTCACCGTTGGATGTTCGAGAGCCAGCAATGGTCTGTTGATCAGCTCATCTCGGGATGAAATCGTCGCAAATTGAAATAGGGTGGATCATCTCCGGTTCCTCCTCGAGTACACTTCTATGAGTACAATTACAATTAGCACTGGTGGGAAGTCTTTGAAGCAACGTAGCAAAGAAGAGCAGGTCGAAGTCCGACCAGAAGACCCGTATGTCACTTTGGTCAGTGCGGTGGCTTCGTTACGGACTCCTGCAAATATGACCACCAGTGGCTCCCTGGCAGAGAAAGAGCCGGCACGGAAGAAAGGAAAGACCGATAGCAAACCTGCCGATCAGAACCTGGGGAAGATGAGAACAAGAAACGTGGACCTCGTCAGGTCAGAGCGCAAGCGAAGAAGCGGTGGATGGAGAAACAAGCGGGCATCTTTGCTGCGACCAACGTTATTAAAGATGATTGGGGAGCAGTGGCATTTGAAGCGTTGGTAGAGAAGTATGAGAAGGAGTTTGCAGCGCAAATGGTCCAGCATCGACATCTGGCAGAAGGGTGGGACTTTAGTGATCCCGACGAGGTTGAAAAGGCTGTTGCAATACGTGAGCTCCAACACCGCGTGGTAAACGAGCTATTGAACATCTCCAGAATCACTTTGCCAGCTTTGGTCTTAACATCCATCAAACTTCTCGTCCAAATTGTGTCTGCGACCTTACAAAGCACAGTTTCTGCTTGCATCGACTCTGCTCAAATTCATCTGGAACGCGGGACGCAGGAATCAGGCAATGCCTATGTCTTCCGGCCAGTCGTCGAAGCACTTGACGCCCTGTGGCGTGGGAAAAAGCAGGGCGCGGTCTTGTTCGTCGCCAGCGCTTCGGACGACTTCTTCAGTAATCCGCAAAGCTTTTTCGCTTTTATATTTTTGAGCTCTACCGAACGCTGGATATCATCTACATCGTTCACGGAGGAGCCTCACGTCGTTTCGTATCACGGGACTCTCGAACATCCTTCGAGCGATCTAGCAAATCGATCAGGGCACAAAGAAAAGACAATAAGGAGCACAACTCCGGAAATTGTCTCCAGTGTCGCAACCCGGCCGAAACATTGATTCGGTCACAAAAGTTGATGGCATGACAATAGGCCGCGGATACTTGACACTTCAGGACCCGAGCTTACCAGTGTTTCGCGCCTTTCAACGTCTCAATCCCATTGACGACTTGGAGTCCTGGCTCGAATTTGTCCAGGAGAGAAGGGTTAAAGTCATCGAGTTCCAAGGTCGATTTCAGTGTCCAGTCCCATTGTGTCGAGAGTCTATCTCAACTAAACTAGAGCTTCCAGCACATCTCATGGGTCATGTCGTTCCCCGAATTTTCCCCTTGTGCCCGGCGGGGGAAAACCTCCTCGCGTACAATCACAAAACTTGACTGCATGCTGACTCCTTGAACGTCACATCTCCCTCTGCACTGAAGAATATCTGGCAAGATTCGGATGTCGCACGATCCTGGACACGGCCAATGTCGATGTGGCCGTCTACCATGCAGGGCTAAAACCCGAATCCAAGGAGAACCTGTGTCGGCATTTCAACAACTCTCCTTCAACCAATGGTCTTGATGTTGGAACATACGCCACGATGTCGTGTGGCGTGAACCTGCATACTCGGTGCCACCGGGCAGCATTCCCAGACCCACCTCCTTCACAGTCTCATGGAGCCCAGGCTAAAGCCAGAGTGCCCCGAATTGGTTCGCCACAAGGGGTCATTGTTGAATTTGTTACCTTTGCCGCCAAAGGATCATTTAATGATCGCCAAATTCAGAGAACCACCTGAGGAAGGCCATTACCAGTGTATTGGTCAACATGAACCATGAAACGTTCAGAGTGCAAGTCTCCACCAACGACTAGGAGATTGCTCTCGTCGTAGGCAGTTAGGTTCAGCATGAAAATCACCTAATCCGAGCCGACGATCACCGATTGCCACACAGTCATGGCATGCGTATCTTGAGAGGCATCGATGTCATCCACCAGATATTGACCAACGACATGGGCATACCGTTCGAGCCTAGCTCAGAAGAAGAGGACTCAGACGGAGACGAGCAATCCTGATCTTATCCTTCAGTCCTCCCTCCACTCGAGCGTCGGTGCTAGACAACGGATCCATGCGCACAGGATACTTATCTGCTTTTAGGGCTTTTGGTCTCTGCAATTGCGGTTGCGTTGAAGTTCATAATCTTATCTAGTTGCATCACTATGGACATGTGTCCTGGTCATAAAAACCATGCTGTAGCACAGAACCTTTTCATTTTAGCGTGAACGACAAGAAAAAGATGCTTGCCCTACTGCGTCTGCGTAGCGCTTGGATCGACGTGGAAGAGGGTCGGCAGAAAAGTCGAGAGAAGCAGGGCTTCTGAAGAGAAAAGCGCTCTCAGACTATTTATTAGCAATCCGTAACACTTATCAATGTATCATTTCCATGGATGTTTTGGGTAGACCGTAAATGCGCTCGGTGCGGTGCATGGTTGGATGAGTCTGGCTTTGGCGTCCCAGGGCATGTGGGCAGATACGTGAAACTCCCAAGTCTGACGAGTGGAGCATTTACCTTTACCAAAAAAAATCCAGACAAATTTTCGCTCAGAAAAAAAAAATGCAACAACGGCAAAAAAGAAAGTCCTTTCTGATTTGGAGAAGCTGGGAATCGAACCCAGAACCTTTTCCAAGTGGGTGAACACTTGATGCTAAGGAACTGCTTGAAATTAGCTGTTGCTCTGAATGAGCTGGAGGGCTGTTAATGCTTACACGTCATACCACTAGACCACATCCCCTGTGATCTCGAAGCTGTGAGCTTGAGAGGACTTGTTGGAAGAAATTTCACAGCTTGAAATTTTATCCTGTGTTTAATCTGAGGTGAGTGGAGCCGTACTAGCTAACTAACCAGGACCCACAGGCCAAATCACCGCACCCTCATACGCCATAATCAGTACGAGAGCATGACGATGAATGCGAGAAAGTACCGCTCAAGGTAGATACAGTCACAGATAGAGGTATATCTAGAGTCTAACAGGCTCTGGAAGAAGATACTCAGAATACGCTACCCGAGATAATCGAAAGCAAAAATACGAAATAGCACGAGTTGAGAGGCGTCCGTATGGTTGAGCCGAGTTAACGCGGACGAATAATAAAATTATATTCGCGACATTCTTCCACCTTAACCTCGACCATGACATACCGTTTCTACTCCTGTCACGATCTATCCCATTACCCTGTCCGGGCACCAGAGAGAACTGCTCTCTCCCTTAAAATAATAGATGCTAGTAAACAACTACGGGCCACACGCAATGGCTGTCATGACGTTACGCACTCTACCGTGAAGAAAATGTGATAACGAAACCCTTTTGATTTTATCATTGACTTCTCTTCGCTCTGGGTATATCAATAACATACAATGCTCTCTACATAGCTCACTCTACACTCCGATGCTGATCCAGTTCGTTGGTTTCATTCTCATTGCTATCCGGACCATGAATCAACTCCTGTTTCGTACTCGATCCAACCGTTTGCTCTGGTGCTGGAATTTGTGTTCCGCTGACTGGTCTCGGCCACGAATAGATACGGCTTTGGTGACTGTTCCCCTGTCGATTTGTGGTGCAAGTCAGGTCACTGGCAGTAGTTGGCGGGAAAAGGCCCTTGGACACCTCGAAGCTCTCCTTGCCACCACTCGTCTGTACTTTCTGTCTTCTTCAAAACCCTGATTCGATCTCCTTCCCGAAAAGCGAGGTCGCCTTCACTTTGTCCGTCAAAATCGTACAATGCGGTCACGAAAATCGCGTGCTGCGAAGGTGTCCGTGGTGGGGGAGGCGGTGGAGGGCGTTTCTTCTGTGCGACAGAAGCCGCAGAGGTGACAGACGTTGTCGACGGCTGACGCTCTCTGGAGAAATAGTCCGTGTGAGGTCCAGCCGGGGAATACGACATTGGCGTCTGATAAACTGAATGCGAAGGCGAGGGTGTAGCGTCAACGGGAGTTATGGGGCTCAGCAACGTCGATGGCGCAGGAGAGGAAGAAACCTTTGGCTTGATGTCAAAGGATGGAGAAGGTGGAAGTGCTCTGGCAGGTGAGACAGACTGTCCACGGGCAAAGGATGAATTTGCGCTGGGCCGACGGTAACCATTGGCAGGCGCGTGGCCATTCTCTTGAGACATGGGGGCTCTGATGGCTTTGCCGTTGGCTAGAAGGGCAAAAGATTCGATTTCTCGTTGTACAGGCTTGAAAGCATCGTCCCACAGCCTGATGACTTCATCCATGGGCGGACTCGGAGAAGGAAATCCCTCTTCCGTGCAGTAGGCGTGCAGCAACGTGTAATAATGTCCAAGTAAACCGTTCTGGATGTTGATGAGAGTGGCCAGGAAATATGGTAGCAGGGAAAAGACCGATTGGAGTAGACGAGGTAGACAGTGTCTGAGGTTCTCATCCGCGGCAGCGTATGCTTCTGTTGCAGAAGCAAGATCGGACTGGGACTTTGCGAGTGCTGCATTCTCTCTCTCGGAACGCTTTGCCTTCTTTTGAGCCGTATCGACCCTATTCTGATATCTTTCGTAGTCCAGCTTCCGGTCTTCTCGCTTCTTGATCGTTTTTCTCATCGTGTGAAGACTGTCTTTGGCACTTTGAGCGGGCTGGATCAACTTATCCTCGACCTGGGCAAGATCTTCTGTCAAATCTCTCTTCAAATCCGAAGATTCCACCCTGATCCGGCTGGTTCTTCCGATGAGATGCTCCGGTGTGAGCACTGCAACATGGCCTTGATAGTCTTCACTGGCTCCAATAATCGGGGCGTAAAGGAGCTCGAACTCCTCGAACATTCGGTGCTGGTGGGTGAGAATGGCAATCCACGCTTCTCGCCATTGCTTGGAGGATTCAATTATCTTGGAGTTGTTAACGAGCCGCCACACACTTTTTTCTTTGGACGGCGGATCATACCTTGGACAGCAGACGGTCCGCCTCTTCGAAGTCTTTAAGTAGAACCGAAACCTGTTGCTCATCTGCACTCCTCCTCATGTACTTGCCAAAGTGTCGCTGAACACTATGCATGGTGTGACTTGGACAACCGCCGGTCCATTAGAATGTCTCGAGCAGTGAAAATGGCAGATGGTCGAGCCGTAGATGTGTCTGTCTACGGAGACCCAGGCGTTGTTGTCCTAAAGGACAAACAGAAGCTAGACGGCAGAGCCTCGAGTGGTACGACTGGGGAATGTTGTGTCGGAATGAGTGTCGATGGGCGGGCGGGAATATGCATTACATTTGAGGACTGGCCTGCAGTCTGATCGAGTGAATACGAGCTGGAAGCTTCGCCCAGAGGAAAGAGCAATACAAATAAGTACGAAAATTATAAAGAGTAGCTAAACTGGTCAAGACGTTGGATTGTTTGAAAAAGCAGACAAGCGTCTAGGATCTGGACTCAATGCGCAGTCCACCAGTCTCAGGTAGCCAGTGTCAGTTGACGCGCGTAATTCGCTCTTAGCCTACAACAGTCGCCGCTCAGTCCTCGTCTGCTCCAGCTCGCACAGTCGACATTCACAGCCGCATGCACATCCCCTCCATTTCTATTTGACGAGGAGGGTAATGACTCCGGTTCCTTGCCGGTGGACACATCATGCTGCTGACAGCCTCACCTTCCTACACCTCCGTTTGTGATCATGGTGGCCGGTGCTTCGGTACACCGTGGTACGCCTACCTCGAGTGTTGCTCCGACGCAGAATACCGCGCCTGTCCACGAATTCCGTTGTCTGTATACTCGTGACCTACTCAAGAAGGCGAAGAAGTGGCACGATGGCTCCCTGCGCTTCCACACCTTCAATCGACGCGTCATGGTCTACGATGACGCGAAGAATTATATCGGCGACCTTCATTATAGGCAAGAGGAGGAATTTGATGAAGGGGTAGAGATAGAACTAGACCGAGGCGTCAAGGTGGAAGTTGGTGAGCGTATGGGAGAAACTGAGACCGACCTGGCTCCGATCCTCGAAAGGCAGCGACCAGAGAAGGCCACACCACGAAAAGGACCAGCAGGAGGATCCGGTGGTTTTCTGGCTTCGACAATCCATTCTCAGAGGCCCAAGTCATTGCTTGAGGTCCTCGGACCTTCGCAAGGACGTCTTCGTCATTCAAGGTTGCCATTGCAATCGCCATACGAGCAAAGACAGGCTGCTTCCCGCCCTGAGCGGAACGAGCCTCACCTGAAAAAACGCAGACTATCCAATGATAAAGAGAATCTCCTTGATGAGACCGTTCGACTCGTCAGGCCCAGCAGGCCTTGCTTACCTCAGCCCATTTGCCACAGCAAGCCTGACACATCACCACTTGTACGGAAGCCTCCGACAAAGTCACGGCCAGTGGTCGAAATTTCATCAGACGAGGACAGCAATCATGATCGAAGAACTCAGCCAAGGACCAGTATCGTTTCCTCCTACGAACCCTCGAGAGCTGTGGGAAGATCTCAGGGAGTGTCCAAGTCTGTATCAGCTTTGCGAGAAACAGAGATCCGCGAAACGAATGTCGTCAAAACTCAAGCAATGGGACAAATTCGGCGAGACATTAGAAGACCGCAGATACCCAAGTCCACATCATCTAGACCCAGGTTCTCCATCCAACGTAAGGCACGTTTGCTCTTGGGTCGACCGAGACCGAAATCAACGTTGACGGTCTTGCAACCTTTCGAGAAAGCTGCTTCAAGGCTGGGTGTCGGCACCCCAGTTGTGACAGTGTCGCCTCGTGAAGAAGCATGCAGTCCCATTCCTCCGGCGCCCTCACCAGATGCCCAAAGGAACACTGTTTCTCCTCGCGTCGACGCAGGATCTTGTGGGCGACTCAACAACATATCCGGTGTGCGCCAATTTACTGGAAACGTCACCGGACCGGAAACGATCGACTCAAGCCCCCTCTTCCTGCCCGAGGATGAAAATAGGGCACCTAGGTCGCCCACACCACCACCGCTGCCAACCCAAGAAGAGTTTCCCTTCCTGACAATGTCCATCAGCGAGTTAGCACCTCACGAGCCTTTGGAACATAACAATCCAAGTTTTGTTCGACAGAGTGCCTATGCTGAAGAAGAGTTTCAAAATGCACCTGAACTGGACACAGTTGACCTATCCTCCCCCGATTCTCCCATAGCTCAAGAGTTCGAGGAACCCCTAGTACCTTTTGTCATTACAACGGGTCCAACTCTACAGCCAAGTGCACGACAATTCCGCCGAGTCTTTTCTGAGAACGATGCTGTCACGGAGGATGATGACGCTCAAACACATGCAGGTCAAGGTAATCTGGAATTGCGAAGCCCGCTGAAGATCCTGAACGCCTGGTCGACGAGACAAAGTCCTGTGAAATCCAAGAGTCCTCCAAAATTCCAGCGTTGTGTATCCGACACTCCCGCGTTGAAGGATCCGATCGAAGACTTTTCTGGCGAAGGTCACGGACAGGATCAAGAAGGGCAGACTGGACCTTGGACGTCTGACGAAGCTTTTCTGTTGTTTGATTGGTGGCCACCTGGGATTGAGAAGCCAGAGTACTGGGCGGCGACTGTCGAGAAGCCTTGCGCTCCATCGGCTGTGGTGGCAGGTGACGTTATGTCAGGCTACCCGACCATAATTACCACGGCAAGACAGTTCCTGCGTGACGATGTTAATGCGCTATGACTCTTGTATTATGATTGATGATGAGGAACTGCGAAAGATGTACGTTGTACGTACGGATATAATACAGAATGACTCCTGTAGACTTGAAAAGATGTAATTGCTGGTACCTGCTTGCCTGCCTATCTAGTTTATTGTCCCCGCCATTAGGAACGGAGTGTTTTCTTCGTTGTTCTTCATTCTGGCATATCTCGCTGACGTGCTCATTCCCATTCCGACTTGTAGAGCTATAACAATGCTCCGGAAAAGGTAGCGGTGTTCGTTTTGTTTTGCTAATGATGATCACCATCGTCTGGGTTTTGCTAACGATCGGTTTTGCTACCGACCATATCCTTCTCGGTCTCATCATATTCACTTGGGTCGGCTAACTATCATGTTCATCTGGGTTTGCTAATGATGGTATTATCAATACCATGTCTGGAGACTGTAATTGATCTAGTCCAGACTACAGAATAAGCCTACGTAGACACAGATACTCTCTCAGTACATATACTCTGCATCGATTTGAGGTCCACCCATTGAACGACACGACCAGTCCCCATATCGAGTCCAGTTGAACACATGACGCCAACCACGGGTCCGGCGTGTTGTTTTCTGTTTTCTTCTTCGGGGCACAAAGGCTTCTTTTAAGCACTTAGCGGTCGCCGGGGTCCTACTCGTCCCTAGTGCTTCTCCGGGACATTGACGTTCTCCAACTGTCCCACCTCCTCCTTCTCCCTCTCCGCGATGGTGAGTTGGTTCTCGACGTCGAGTTTCCCCTGGCCTTGCATCTCGGTGGTGACGCCGGCGGGCTTCGCGAGTTCAAATTGTCGTCCTCGTCGTTCGGGGCCAAACGCGGTCGTCACGGCGATTCCTATTGCGATGATTGCCGTCGCAATGCCCATCGTAGGGCCGTACGCGGGGGCGGGTTCGCCGTCGACGGCGGTGACGGTGATTTTCTCGGCGATCGCGTTGACGATCTGCGCGGAAGGCGAAGAGATCATGTTACCTAGTTGGTACGTGATGCCGGGGAACGAGGACCGGTAGGCGGGTGGCGAAAGCTCGTTGAGGTGGATTGGGATCACGCCCCATGCGCCTTGGACAAAGACTAAAGCAAATCACTCGGGCGTTAAGAAGAAAAGGAAACTCGTTTGACCCAAAAACAAATCCAAGCAACAAAAATTCAACTCACATTGCATAAAGAACCCGGTTGCAGATAGACTACGCTCAGTAGTCGGGAGAATCCAAGCGGGGATCAAAAGCCCTGAAACGAGGGCAGACACGATGATGGCGCGTCGACGCCCGAACCATTGCGAGATATAGCCGATGATGGTGCCGCCGACGCATGCGCCCGTCTTCATAATGATGCTGGCTCGGCTGGCGGCGGCGTTGTTCAGCTCCTTTTGCGTGAGCATGAATGTCGTGTAGCTGTCCTGGCTGGTGTGCGAGTAGTAGTTGAACCAAGTCATGAGGATGATGCAGTACACGCACATGCGCCATTCCTGGGCGAGCATCTTGCGCGTCTCGATCCAGAACGCCCTCGGGGACGAGTGGCCTGCACCTGCTTTCTTTGCGGCGACGAATTGCTTGGACTCTGGGAACATCAAACGGATCAGGCCGACGGCGATGGACAGGCCGGTGCCGATCCAAAATACCGTCTTCCAGGAGTCGGTGCTCCCGCCGACACCTAGATTGCAAGACGCGGCGATCACGTAGCCCAGCGAATACCCCTGTTGGAGGATGCCGGACATCAGACCGCGAGCGTCGACAGGGCAGTTCTCGAGGGCCATGGCGATGGCGTTGCCGTACACACCGCCCATGAAGAGGCCAAAGAGAGATCGGACTGCGAGGAACTGGGAAAAGGTCGAGCTGTAGATCGTGGCGACTTGCAACAGGCCCAGGATGATCATGTTGATGACCATGGGGTATTTTCGACCAAACTTGTCACCGGCCAGGCCGAACATGGCGGCACCAACGGAACGCAAAAGGAGGGTCAACGTGATGGCGGTGGTGACGTTTGTCTTGCTGGTGTGGTAATACTTGGCCAGCTTGACGGTCTGGATGGACAGCGCGTGGAAGTCGAAGGCGTCGGCGGTCCATGCTGCCAAACCGACGAGGAAGAAGAGCCAGTCGCGAGCGCTGAGCTGCGCAAAGAGGCTGATGGGGTTTCTCAGGGGGCGAGGTGACTGCCACTCGCAGTACGTCTCGCCGTCATCATTGGTAACGGCGACTCGTTGCTTCCATTTGAAAAGGTCACCCCAGGATTGCTTGGCTGTCGCGAACGTTCCCCTGACGATGGGATCAGCCGGCTCATTATAGATCTCGGCCATGTTGTTGAAGGGACGGTGTCAAAGACGGGGGAATTGTTACAGTAGAGTAGGATGTAACCAAGCCTGATGATCAAGTTGAAGATGACGAGGGTGAGAGAAAGCAGGGTCTTTATATGTTGATGTTCTCACAATCACTGAGTCGGCAACACGGACATTTTCGGAGCAGGATTGACGCCAGGTTGTACCTGAACTCCTAGGAGGCTTGCCATGTAGAGGATGCCTGCTCCATTCACAGACAGCATTGACGATAATAGACGGGGGGGCAAGAGATGGCTCTGATATCGGGTGCGCGGACCTTGGAGAGGAGGAGCATCTTAGAGCGACCACAACTGACCACTCATCTGCGTTCGATAGACATCTTCGGGGGACCGTGATACCTCGTCAACTTACCTAGCACGTAGTAAACTCTCACCTGTCGTCAACAACCACTCTGCGGTGTCAAGGCCCGTAGATCTTGTTGCGATCAAGCATGGCCGGGCAGCTTGGGTGGACGCCACAAAGTCTGACAAGCAGCTGGCCAAGAGGTCATCCCCCTCGCCTCCCCGGTTTTGTGCCTTTGTGATGCATGAGGAGTTCGGGGAATGAAGGTTCGCCCTTGCGGACGATGTTACGTCGTGTAGACAGACCTGCCCGAATTGGGAAATGCAGAAGCCCGGCTCTCGTCGCCGGCCTATCAGGATACTAAAGGGCCTCCGGAAAGGTGACTTGTATGCTTGTAACACCAAGAGTACCAAGGCACGGAGAAGGCTGGGCATTTCTGGGCGGGATCGTTCCAGAAGACTTGGCTCAAACGATGTGACTGTGTGCTTGGGGTCCTTAGTCACCTTGAGCGAGCGGGTGATAACGGAGTGAAGGGATCCCTTCGTGCACCTCAACAGATGCGCGTCGCAACCATCGGAAGCGCGTCTCGTATCGGGCAGAGGAGAAGGAAGATGTCGGTTTCTTACAACGATGAAGACGAGAATGAGGATGAGGACGAGCACGGAGAAACTCAAAGCCCAGCGTTATTGTTCTTGGCATCGAGAAGCAGGTGCCCGCCACCGGCAACAGGCCCGTATATCACCGGCGAAGCCCAGATCTTGCCAGGGCATCTGAGCATCCCAGATTCCTCCTTACATCTCGGGGGTCTTCTATCGAGCTTCTAGAAGCCCGCCGTCTCATTCCATAGTCGTGTGCGGAAGCTCAGTGAACGTTGAATTAATCTACTGTAAATATCTGGTTCGGCGTTTGTCAGCCACACAATGTGTCTGGACCATTGTCCGCTTCTGGCAACCGAGCGGTGTCTACTACTATCGCTCCACTTCCCATAAAAACCTTGCATGACTTTGACATGACAACAAGACGAATAATCCAGTCGCGTGCTTCTCGTCGCTCCTAGAAATACGGGGGGAGCCTTGAAGGGACGATGTCAGACCAATACGACGTGCCCCCAGGGCATGTGGCAAGCCCGGACATCAAGGTTAACAATCTCGGCTACAAATTTCCAGATGGTTCAACGGGCCTATCAAACATCAATTTAGATCTCCCTACCGGAAGCCGTACCCTGCTCATCGGAGCCAATGGAGCTGGTAAAACGACACTTCTCAGACTGCTGTCAGGCAAGAGGCTAGCACCCGCAGACACCATATCAATTGGAGGAGTTGATCCGTTTGCTGCCGGTCTCGAAGGTGTCACGTATCTCGGTCTGGAGTGGGTGTTGAATCCGATTGTCCGCACGGACATCGCGGTGCCGGTTCTTCTCGACTCTGTGGGTGGTTCATACTATCCCGAGCGGCGGGACGAGCTGGTCAAGATCCTCGACATCGACCTTCGATGGCGGATGCACGCTGTCAGTGACGGAGAGCGGCGCCGGGTTCAACTCGCCATGGGCCTGATACGGCCATGGGACGTCCTTTTGCTGGACGAAATCACAGTCGATCTGGATCTGTTGAGCCGGAGTAACTTCTTGAACTGGCTACGCGGGGAGACCGAGGGACGAGGCGCCACCATCGTCTACGCTACCCACATCCTCGACAATCTGGTCGGCTGGCCCACCCACCTGGTACACATGCACATGGGCAAGGTCAAGGAGTGGGGAGCCATGGCGAAATTCGATGCAGAGACCGACTTCTACAACAACACCGGCAACAGCAAGCTGGGTGAGCTGGTTCTGAAGTGGCTCAAGGATGATTTGAGGGAACGAGGCCCTCGCGATCAAACGGGCCAGGCCAAGACGTATGACACGCACGAGGGAGAAGGCGGTTACGGGCACGAGAAGCGTGATGATTAGACGCAGAACGCTACACGGGTTTCCCGACTAGAACTAAGATTTTTGGTGCCTTTTGATACATTGGGTTGATACCCGTCGGATCTTCAACAAGATTCATGAGCATATGTTGCATTGACGGCGCTGAGGTAGAAGCTAGGATTGGTCTTAACACCATGCACGTCAACGGGAGGGGTTGACTTTGGCTTGGACTGGTAGTGTACAGAAAACATATCATGACTCGACCCACGTTCGCCAATTAATGCTCCAGATCCGCACTGAGCTATCAGAGGAAGCAATGGCAAGATGACCACGGTCGCTGCCCTCTGTGGTATCCTGTGTCGGTCTCCAGGCTAACCTGTTGATTGTCTTCGAGGGGCAGAGATGTTTGTCGATATCGACGCTCTTGACGAGCTCGATCTCATCCGTGCATTTGACAAGATGCAAAGATACCGTGCCGTCATCTTCGCCCGAAGCAAGAATGATTGCATCCCCACTGACAACGGCCGAAATGGCAGTCACCGGGACTTTGCGCGCAATCGAAATCTTACAGACGAATTCGAGCCGTTCATCTTTCAGGCCCCCGCTCCATATTCTGACCACTTTATCCCTCCCCGCTGTCGCGAAGGTCGGACGACGAGCATTGCATAGCCACGTCCCATCCAGGATCATCCGAGAATGCGCTTTGGCGTTTATCGCAACACGGGTCCAGGACTTGCTATCGCTGTCTGAATTCTGAAACACTGCAAACTGTCGGTCACGGCCAACGCTAAGAAGAAATCCTTTTGGCTGATCCGAAAATGCCAGTCTCGTGACTGTAAGCGAGTGCGCTGGTAGCGGAGGTTTGATCTCGTTCCATCTGTCTGTGTCATAGAGACGGATGACAGCATGGTCGATCGAGCTTGCCTTGCACGCGGTAGCAAGCACGCGCCCATCCACAGGGGTGGCAGCTTCTGATATTTCGTAGCCGTGACCATACAGCTTTTCGTGCTCGGGCCATAAAGTGTGTCGAGATAGTAGGTCCTCGTGGGGTGGCTCCTGGACATTAGGCAACGAAGCGCCTAACCCGTCATCTGTTAGGTCTGTTCCGAGTTCTTCCGCTGCATCACCGTCTTGCGTGTCCTTGGCGTCGTCCATGGCTTTGTTGGACAATCCCAACACGGGAATAGCGGCGGTATCTGGCAAGGCCTTGTCTTCCGCAGGTAACGGGATGTGGCACAGTCGATGCAACATCAGTGCAATGTCTCTTGGCTCGTTGAAGACACGGAGTAGTTTCTCATCTGCGCCAGATGAGAATTGATGTGGTGTTGTGCTTGTTATGCAGTTCAGGTCGTATCCATGAATTTGTGGTCTTGCGAACTCATGCCAAGTTCGCTTTGCTCCTCTTTTCCACTCAGCATGAAGTCTGGTTGTTTGATCAGAGCTCGTGGACAGAAGGTAACCACCGTCCGGCGACCAGCATATTCCATTCACTGAACTGATATGTCCACTGATTCCGTGCTTCTGAGTCCAGAATTGTGAATCTGTATTGTATTGCCACAACCTCCAGCTCCCGGTCCTACCCAAAGACGTCACCATACTTCCATCAGGAGACCAAAGACCCGTCCAAAATCCACCCGACGATCCTGTAGCAGTGGTTGCTCCTTTCTGGCCGCTGATCTCGCCCAGCCGAGACACGCTCACCCATATCCCGGAGGCTGGATCAGACTCCCACACCGACAGCGACCCGTCGGCCGAGGCAGTCAATAGGCGTTGACTAGACTCGTCTGGACTCCACGCCGCAGAGTACACCCAGTCCTCATGACCCAGCAGGAGAGCCTCAAAGGTGATTGAGTACTTGCTATCGGCAGCAGAAACACTTTGGACTTTCGCAGTCAAAGTATCGGTAACGGTGGCACCGCGGGTCGAATCAACAGGCGGCCCGACAGTAGCAGAAGTAGCATCGCCGGGTTGAAAGCGCCAAAGTCGGACGTATTTATCTTGGGCGGCGGAGGCCAGAAAATACTCACCATCTGCAGCGGCAGTCAAAGCCAATGACCTGACCCAAGCCTCGTGTCCTGTCAAGGTCGCACACAGCTTGACTTGCGGGGTTGACGGCAGATATTCAATCGAGTAGACTTGGATATCATTGCGTGTGCCCCCAACCACCAAGAATGCTGAATCGATCGAAGTCGCCGAGAAGGGTCCAAGTGCCAGAGCAAGCGGCATGAACTTTGGCTTCAGCTCGAGCGTCGAGAGTGCTTCTAATTTACCATCTTGAACCTTCCACAGCCTGACTCGTGAATCCGCTCCTCCAGTCGCAAAGATGTTGCTGTTTTTCAAGACTGCGATGGCGTTAACGGACCCTTGGTGAGCTGCAGCATTGTGTGCACGTGTCCAGGTTGAACCATGTTCCCACAGCCAAATATTCCCATCAGCAGCACCGGTCACTAGCAACTCATCCGAACCATCGTGTAACGATATGAATTTGACCGTTGTAATCTTCGAATTATGCCCGGAAAGCAGTGCTGAAATGCCACGACCGGAATCGTTCAGTGGTGACCAAAGAGCCACATTTTGGTCTGCGCCGAAGGCCAGAAGCCCAGAGGCAAGTGACCAGTCGGCCGCTGCACTATGTCTATTGCCGCCGACAGCGTAATGCTCGTCCTCGATGACAGGATTCATTGACCGTATTTTCTCACGAAAGTATCTATGCATTGGAGACGAGGCATGAGGAAAACAGATCCGCCAAGACATAATTTGATGAGTATTTTCGCAAGATCTGATTGGTGAGAGGGAATCTCTCGTTGTACCTCACTTCGTCTCTCACTTGTGCGACTCGTCCTGGCTGTGCATATGCTATGCACAGTAAAGGTCTGGGTTAATCGTCGTTTCAGCCAGCCCTTAAATCATATCCATTTTCACAACTTGGGTGGTCATACCGTGGGCTGAACCAGGGTCCTTCGATTCAGCATGGCGGAAAAAATTGACATCACCGTCGAGTTCAGGTATGGCCGAACCCTTTCCTAGACTATACCATTCTAATCCGAGCTCAGCGGAGGTCTCGAGATGCTGTTCGGCAATGAGACCAAACATCATGTGTCGTTGACAAAAGACGCTGACGATAGAAAGCCTCCCACTGTTGGCTATCTTGTTGGCTACATTTGCGATCATCTGATGAAGGATAGCCGAAAGGAGTTGTTTGTTCTTGATGGCGCCGTGTAAGTCGACGATTCTCAAGCGATTACGGCGACCGTCCCTGACATATATGTATCAGACGGCCCGGTATTCTAGTTCTGATCAACGACTCGGACTGGGAACTCGAAGGCGAAGACAAGTACGAATTGGCCAACAAGGACAACATTCTGTTTGTCTCTACATTGCACGGCGGCTAAGAGGTTATCATAATTCGGGCACTACTATTTAAACAAACTGGTCGACATGTTCGTCACGCATCTTATCATGTATGCATCCCAGGGCAAGCAAGTTTGCCGTCGCGATAATATCATACCACATCGTGCATTCGGTGAGCCAAGATCTCAGAATCTTCTGGTGTCTTGGAACCAGATGCTTGGGGCTCCGGCGTCCCCGGTCCCCGGCTGGCACCTGTGCGAGGGCTCGCAATCCCGCTGCCCAGTCCGGGAACTGGTGTTGTAAAGCCACTTGGTGGAGCAGGCACTTTGGCACCTTCAGGTGATGCTGGAATAATTTCCGGTGGCAGATCTGGTATCTTGATACGTTTGGCCTCGTTGTTGTAGCTTGCAGGGATGATCTGAGTCATAGTCAGTAAGGGTCACTAAGGTTGACCGTTCTTCCGGACACACACCTCAATTATCTCATCCCGGGGGAAAGAGAGGGAAGGGATGTCGGCGGCGTTGCACGCCATTAGATAGCCGTACAATACTCGAAGGACACTCTCATGAGCAATGATGAGCAAGTCGTTCTGTTCCCTTTCCAACTCTAGAATTACCGGTTCCAACCGGACAGCAACATCGTGATATGACTGTTCAAGTTAGCGATGCAAGTGGCCTAGAGGGATTCGACCATACCTCGGCTCTTGGGAATCTGTGGTGATATGGATCGAGGTCATGCTTCAGTACTTCGTCGGGATAGTCCTGTCGGATTCTTCTCTCGGACTTCTTCTCGCATACACCAGGGTTCAGTTGGCTCATCTGCGACCGTTGTCTAACCTTGAAACCGCTCCCTTCGAGGAAGGCTGCTGTCTCTACGGTTCTTCTACGCGTAGATGTCCAGACAATAAGCGGCTTGAGAGGTACTTCTAGCCCTCCTTTTTCCATGATCGTGCGTCTCTCTTCCTCTCGATGTTGGAGCAGAGTATTTGTCATCTTCTTTGCATAGTCCCGGCCAGCGGGCGACAAAGGAGCATCTGCTTTGAACGATTCTTCTTCCAGCGTCACCCCTGCCCGGGCAAAATATGTGTGCCGGGACTTGATGTGTAGATTTAGTAAGTAGAACACGATTCGGTGGGATAGATAGCCGAAACTGGTGTTGTTGACCACCAATCTCTCTCCAGCATTGATCATTTTGATCCAGTCGAGATCTGACTCCTCCATGGTCTCAAAGTGCGGAATTTTGGCAGACATTCGGCTCAAGTAGTGCTTGACAGCGTCACTCTCGGACCAGCCAACATAATCCGGCGAGGAGATCTTGACGCTCCTTACATTTTCTTCGATGATTCTTTGGTCATCGCAGCTGGACTCAATAAAGAGACACTTGATGTCGTGCTTCGCAAACTCCTTCGCTAGAGATCTCCGTCCTGCGGCGAGTGGGTTGACAGCGTCATAGATAGCAATCTGCCCATTTTCGTGATTGAGGAAGTGGTAGATGTCCTCTCGACACTTCTTTAGTATCTTTTGCCGTAGAAGCACGGACGAGGCAGACGCGTTGACGAAGAAGTAATCGTCTGGCACATCCTTGCCTTGTCCAATAATGGCTCGTCGATAATCGCCGAGGTGGAAGATTCGAGTTTTGACTCCGAGCCAACGTAGATATCGTGCCAATGCTACGGAGATGTGGGTTTTCCCACGAGCTGGCAGACCTACTGTAGCGATTGCAATTCGACCGGCGTGGAACAAACGGCCTGATTCGGTGCTGTAGAGTTGGGCGGGTGCCATTTCTTCCTTCTGGGGTAAGTCATGGATCGCGTCCACAAAGGTACTCGACTTGCGCCTATACCGGGGCGCGTTGACCGCCGAGTCTGCTGTCAGAAGAGTATCCATGGCGTGCTGAGTTCTATCAGTATGAACTGGGAGAAGATAAGAAATGAGCGAGTAGAGCGAAAGACACTGTAAAAATCCTCCTCGGCTGTCGTCCTTCAGCCACGCGGGCAGCCGGAAGGTTTATGATCACCGTGCGGCTGTAGTACGTGTTGCAAAAAAGTATCGACAGCAAGTCGACCTTGCGTCGAGTGAATCTTTGGCTGTTGTTGCACAGCGGTCGGCCGGAAAATAGAGAGCTCTTCCTCCGCGATGACGAATTCCAGGACCAACTTCGACTTGTCCTTCCCGTTGCCAACGAGAATGTCAAAACCGGGAAGATAGGAGCAACTTCGGGAAACATAAAATGGTAGTCGTCTGACAGAAAGCTCTGGTACATTATAATGGTGTGGTGCTTCTGTCAGACCGTCTTCCTACGCTTCATCCGCCATCCCTGCGGAGTGGGAAAAGGCAGCGAGCGAAGATCCGCATCGTGCTTGGCAAGCTAGCAAAGCAAATGATTCTCAGATTTCCCTGCGCCGACAAAAGTGAAGCTCCTCAAAGAAGCCAGTAATTCCGCAACTCACGAGGGCTCCTCCAGTCCATCGATCCGTCAATCGTCCTTTTCTCTCTTTTTAGGACCCTCGTTGTCAAAGATCAAATTTCACCCTTGAAGGTCGCCGTGTGCAGGATAACCGAAACCAATCCCGTCAATATGGCCGTCGTAATAGAAGAGAAATCGGCCTCATCTCCGCTGTCCTTTCTCACAGACAATGCCATCGCATTGGCTATTACAGACACATATTCTAGCCTGCAAGAGCGACGAAGGCTGTTAGGTTTGGAAAACCCTGGCACGGTCGACGGGATTGCACGCGAGGTGCAGAAAGATGTTCTCCTAACCAACTTCATGTTCTCCGGCCTACGATGTGACTTGCAGAAGATCTTCAGCGTCAATCCTCTGTTCCGACTACAACATGGTTTTGCAATGGGCTCACAGGCTCTGCCACCGTGGCAGTTGATGGCTTTGTACGGAAACTCAAATGTTTGCTGTCCCTGCAGTCTCTATTCAACGTGTACGCAAGCTAACAGCCGGCTCAGGTATTTATGCAAGCTGCTTATTCCAGTGACAAGTCCTTGACGGCATGGGGCAATCTGAGGTGGACACCACGATTTGTCACCAAGACCCAAACCTCGATCGATCCTCGACAAGCTCAGACGATGGTGCAATTTGACAACGAGTACACCGGCGAGGATTTCTCAGCTTCCCTCAAAGCGATCAGTCCCTCGATCCTCGAAGGCGGGCTCACTGGTATCGTCATTGGAAGCTACCTGCAATCTCTCACGCCCCGACTCGCATTAGGCTTGGAAGGAGTGTGGCAGCGGGCTGCGCTGAACTCGCGCCCTGAGACAGCCGTGTCCTACTGTGCAAGATACAAGGGAACAGATTGGATTGCTAGTGCACAATACTTGGCTCAGGGTTCACTGGGAGCGTCATATTGGCGACGATTGACGGACAAGGTGGAAGCTGGTGTTGACTGTCAATTGCAGTTCGCACCAGGTATGGGTGGTGCAGGCATGTTTGGAGGCATTCGTCGAGAAGGAACAACCACGGTCGGCGTCAAGTACAACTTCACCACCTCGGTTTATCGTGCACAGGTCGACAGCGCGGGCAAGTTCGGCGTCGTATTGGAAAAGCGGGTTGCGCCTCCGGTCACTCTAACCTTTGCTGCCGAGATTGACCAGTGGAAGGTAAGTTGTTTTGATTAGTACTTGAGACCATTCCGCAATGCTGACGGTAATCTAGAACACTCATAAGCTCGGTCTCGCTGTGTCTCTGGAAGGAGCACCAGAGGAGCTTCAAGAAATCGCCGAGAGACCCGAGAACGCTCATGTCATGCCTCCTCCCATCTAAGCAGGGGGTCTTGATTCGACAGCTGCATTTGCCGAGGACCTTTCGACCTTGTTTTACTACTCTTCACTCTTAAGAAAGCCAGGGCAAGACGTGGCTTTCTCCGTACAGAGTTCTCACATCTCGCTTTGGCTCAAGCGAGCGGAAAGTCTACACTTCAAACAGGAATCTCTTGCAGGCGTTTTGACTTTTGTTGCAACCTTGGCATAGCCATGGGAGGGCGGAAAAGTAGTGACGATCTGTGGTTGGCATTGATGATCCCCGGTAAAAATTCTTCTGTACATGGGATGGGATCATGACGAGACCTGAAGAGCGTGCTCTGACATGATAGCGCTCTTTGTGTCGGCGGAGATTCTAACATACTGCATAATAGAAGACTTGTAACAACAACCCAAAACGAACACACGATCAACCTATTTTGGAAGGGGTTTCTTTTGATCTGCCATTACCGAGTACATTACCGGGTCTATCCTTGGAGAGATGACCATCGCTTTATTGGCTCTATTGATTCACCTCACGTACTCGTAGAAGCAAGACTCACGTTGAGAGAAAAAAAAAAAGGCGCAACTAATCGTAGGAGTAGGATCACAATTGCCACTTGCTCGTTACCTCTCGAACGCCACCAGTCCAGGACTCAACACTCCGTAGGTCGTTGCCACTTTGTCGTAGCCTTGAGGTAGGTATGACCAGGGGGATATGTAATACTCCTCTGGGTAGGAATAGGGATGCGAATAGCCTGCCAGCCAAACCAATCAACCAGCCCACCGGCCTGGTAGCCTAGCCTCACTGTCACCAGCCCAGTGAGCGATTTCTCGTGAACCTCGCTGTAGAATCTCGTACAGTACACGCTGTCATCCCAGATCCTCTCGCCTGCAGCACGTCAGGTCAGGTCAGGTCAGGTGAAGGTCAGGTCAAGGCTCCCACCCACCACCGCCACCCACCACCCATGTACAAACACTGCGGTCTGCAGATTGATGAGGGAGAGGATACCACCCTCGAGCACCCATTTCATAGGTTGGCTCACCTTCTTACCTTTACAGTATTAGGCGTGTCCCGGGGGTGGGATCAACAAGCGAGCAATGGTAAAGGGGGGGTGGGAGAAGGTCATCCATACTCCGTACGGATAGGTTAGGTAGGTAGGCATCTTAGGTAATGAAGGAATCATAGCCCAGCCAGCCAAACCATCTTTGACGGGCATGCAAGCCACGCGACGCAACGCACCGTCCGGAATACGGGCACGATCCCTCGCTCCCTCCCCTCCAGACATACCTGCTAACTACCTAGCTTATCCAGCACTCGGTACCAGATGCGTTCTCCTGCAGGCTGGGCGACCAGGGCCAGGCCAGCCCCAACACAATCTTGTACGGAGTATCTACGGGACACAGAACATGTGATATGTTCAGGGGGCGATGGCCTCCCATCAGGCTGGTTTGCTGCCGGATCGACCGCCAAATGTCTCAGTCTGCACATTTGCGGCCCTCGCTCTTCCCTTTACTCTGTCAGTGGTTCGCAACCCGTGGTGGGAAAGGGCACGAGAAGAGGGGGGCCAGCAAGTTCAGAGTACCAGAAAATAAAGGGGGTGTGAACAAATTTCGATCCTGCACCCTGCACCCTGCACCCTGCACACCGTACACCGTACACCGTTCTCTGTATTTCCGGATGCATCTCCCGCCTGACGTTGAATCATGCCAGGAGCCAAGAGCAAACGAAAGAAAAGAGAGAAGTCAGATAGCAAAGGGGGGCTGGGGTGGCTTGATTGATGTGAGAGACAAAGGCACGGTTCGGGAGGGGACCCCGGGACAAGGAATGTCTGGCTAGGATTCTGAGATCTGACAAAAGGGTCGGTGAGGGTGTTGCAAGATCATTGACGAGGACGAGGTATGAGGGAACACGGTGTGGGTTCGTCTTTTCCTTTCCACAAGGTACTCTGTACTCGTGTTCTCCATTCTGTAATCCGATCTCCAGGTAGAGAGATTCAGTACGCAGTACGGAGTCTACCGACAAAGTAAGGTGGGTGAGGTAAATTGGTGCAAGGGAGGTTTACCTTTAGCAGTTTAGCCACGTACCTAGGTAGGCCAGGTACAGGTAGGCACGGTAAGCAAGCCTCGTGCAGAGTGACTTTTAAAGTTGTCAACATACTCGGATGCTGCCTTTTCTGCATCCTACCAACCCAGGGCCTTGTAAGGGTTCAAAAAAATCTGGTAGTACCTGACTAGTGAGCCCACAGAGCGATTTGTTGAACAGAACAACAAGACACACAAAGGTGAGCCAACGAAATAGTGACCTAGTGTTGGGAGGAACGACGGCTCACCAGGCAGGGGGTATGGGTGGATGAGGGAGCGAGGGTGTGTGCGTGTGTATGTTGTATTTGTGTTTTGTCTGCGTCTCCTTGATACACGAATGGCACGGGCCAGGATCACCTTTAAGCAGGATGCATGAGAGGTACGGTACCAGGAGAAAGTGAGGCGACTCGGCGAGTACCGGTGGGAAATATTGAAAGCTGAACCCATGTAATGTAGTCAACATCGGCGCTGCACTAGACTCGCCAGGCTCCGGGACGGTCAACCGGGTTGAGGGTCTCACCACAAGCTAGGTAGCCAAGGCGGGCGAGCCCAAGCAATGCTGCACTGGACATTCTGCCTACATGCATATGCAGTATGCACGAGGTACATGGCCTGGACCGATTGAAAAACGAGCCTGTTTATGGAAGAGGAAAAACAGTATCAACTCTCCAATTCGGCTCGATCGAAAGACGGAAACAAAGAAAAGGAGAGAGAGGCAGGGTGAGAGGAGCAGAGCAGAGCATAGCAGAGTAGTGACTTGTTGTTCATTGGCACATGTGTAACTTCTGAGCCCGGATGGTTTAGGTACGAGTGCAGTCGGTAGGTAGGAAGCGTTGGGCCGTCATGCACATCATTTTTGGCCTGGGTGGATATGGGGACCAGGGTGCGAAACTGGCTCTCGTAATTTTTGTACAAGGGCAGAGTAGATTCAATAATGACCCTCGTATTCAACCATCCCTCCGACAGGTTGGATCGTGCCAACTTCCAAGCGCGTCTGCGAAACGGGCGAATCTGGAGCAAGTAAGAGGGGTTCTTCCTCGCTCCCACAGGTCGCAAGAAAAGAGGGCAGTGTACGGAGTAGGCATCGTGAAATCATAAAGATGGAAGCGTGTATGATGGTTGTTGGCCTTCATCAGTCTGTACGAGCTCACTTACCGCTCAGGTCCAGCGTGCATGCCTTTCTCTGGCGGCAACGACCGGGACCGCGCATTTTGCCTCCTGACTTTTGGTCGTCAGAGCCTTGTTTGTGTATCAGAGATCCTCACCCATCGCCCTGGCCCTCATCTGACGCTGTGCGGCGGCAAAAAACTGCCTCTACCTGCCTTTCCTAGTTGGTTTGCAATGTCATACTCTGGGGCCAGCATGGAAATGTCATCCCGGCTTATTGACGCCTGTAAGGAGCACAGGGCGAGTCTGTTCAGAGATTCGCTGTCCGTGTACGGTAGGCGGCCCGCTCAGCCTCTCGTGCTTCGGTCTAGACACGAGTTCTCGTATGATAATTCGACCCCCAGGCTTTCCGGTTATGCAACTGGAGCAGAATGGAGAAGTCCATCTGGACTCAAAAATTCTCCTCGCCAGGCCGGGTGTGGTTTTTTCATCGCTGGACGCTGGGCTTAATCAAATCCGAGGCGCCGAAATGCATCTAGTGGGATGCCGGATGACGTTGATTAAAAGGCTGGTAGCCCTCCTAAGCTCGTTACTCGATGCCTGTGGTTCGTTCACCCTCGACCCACCGTCCATGGCTGCTGCAAAGGTGCCCGTGCCATTATTTCTGCGGGCCCAGCTTGATGCTTGATGCTTGATGTTCGTCCTACGAGCCCTTTTTTACAAACAAGCATTTCCTCACTCTTCCGGTAGGTCTCGACACAAAAGGTCTGGAAGTGAAGGGTCGAGATCTCCGAAGTCGAAAGTTTGATCCACGAGCTTTTCGATAGTAATAAGATACGAGTGAATAGCTACAATAGTCTGGCGGGGTTAGTCAAGACCGTAAAAGGCGCTCAAAGGCGTGGCCAAAGCACACGATCTGAGAGTTTAGTTTGTACCTATTTAAGGTAGCTGGGAGCCTCGTCTGGTTTTCTTTTACGGCCTCGAACAGCACGTGGAAGAGAGCGTTTCACCCTGAACCGGTTGAGCCTGGCGCAGTATCGACTCATCTAGTCCCAATCCTGAGAGGAAAAGCTGCTATGGGCAGAGCCGTTGGTTGCTCTGCGTACTGTAAATCACCCACCCATGGCTGGTCAGAGCATCGCCCAAGCCGCTTGACGCGTAGTGGATCATCTGGACAATAATAGGCGAGGTGAATGGATTCGCAGATGGAAAACTGTGTTTTTGTTAGCAACAATGGACCCAGCATAATGGAGACATCATGCAACCCGCAGCGGGCTGTGATTGAGGGGCACTCCATCATCTGACCTGCATCGTTTGCTTTGCCTGTGATTGTTTGGCTGGCCGTGCCTGGTGTGCTCATGGATCTCGCTCTCTCTCTCGCCGTTGCCCCTGGGTCATGATGTAGACCTCTTGGTCAGCTCAGACCTGCATGTGTGTCAATGGTTTGTGGTTGGGCTGACTAGGAGGCCCTATCGCTGTCGGTTTCGTCGGGCATGGAAAACGGGCATCAAGTCGTATAGAAAGCTGGGAGGTCTCGCTTGGGCTGTGGATGGAGTAATACCCGGTAGTTTAGGCACTGAGCTGTAAGCAAGCAAGCAATCAGTCAATCAATTAAGGAATCAATGAGTGTAGCGACCTCATATAAAGTCCTCACTCCGTAGCGGCTCTTCAGACGTAACAGAATGCCTGGGGTGCCTGGGATGCCCGTTGCATGCTGCAATCACGGGCGCTAAGCAGACCCCCCAAAGCAATAATCCAGCGACCCTCGCAGGCTGGTCGTAGGACACTTTTTTTCGCCTGTCAGTCAAGCAGTTAATGTTATTATTATTACTATCCGTACCGCCTACCACTCTTACCATCGGGTGCTCCTCCTCTCCCTCTACCTTTTTCACAGAGGCCAAAGTTGTTGTTGAACTCCTCCGGACGCCTGCGCTGCACTTTCCCTCTCGCCTGCCAATCGACGCTCAGGCCTGCGAGTCCCAACTGAATTGGCAGCTCTTGATTTGTCTTTCGCCTGCAAGAGAAAACACTTCACTTCTTCGTCCCTGCTTCGTCCACCTGATCCTGATTTCTCTTCATCCTGTGAATCTCTGTTTCCCTCGAGTGCACCAGCTGCTTCATCTTTAACCATCTCGACATCCGTTGACTCCTTACAACTCTTCCAATCCTACGACTGTTAGCCATCTGCAGGTCTGCGCGCCCTACCGTGGCCACCGTCAGAAACTCCCCAGTTTCATCATCGACCGCTCAGAGTTCCCACACCTCATTTCGAAAGCCTCACCTACGCAAAGTGGGGAAATTAGCGCTTCTTCCGCCAACCCTCACTCTGTTCCCGCACTCTCTGCTGCTGCATACCTAATCCTCGACCCTCTCTTTTCGACTCGAGACTCAACGGTCGTTCGCACCTGAGCTCGTCGCCCTACAGCCCAAATTTTGGCCGAGAAATCTGCTGTCACTGCGTCGCAGTCTAGCAGATCAACTCTCTGAGTCCTTCTAGTTCGGCTTTCGCGCCTCTTGCCTCCTGCTTTGACGTCTCCCGAACGCTTTCTCCCTGTCCGAGTCCTACGTCGCCAAAGTGGCTCCCACACCTCCTTAGACCTCGACAATGTCGCAAAACAGGCCTGGCGGAGTGTTCTCTGGCTTGCGCATGGGCGGTACGTGTTTCCACTCCCTTCATAATGACACGAGTACTGTGCTGGCTGGCTTTGGGCACGTGCGCTGACACATACATACAGAGGTGGTGCGGGAAAAGGTGCAGGATGGCCTCACCGGCGAGACGAGAGAAATGCAATATACCCAGTGCAAGATTGTTGGCAACGGCTCCTTTGGCGTGGTTTTCCAAACCAAATTGACCCCTAGTGGAGAGGATGCTGCCATCAAGCGGGTTCTTCAAGACAAACGATTCAAGGTGAATTTGTGGATGTCTCCTCCGATGGCCCTTGTGATTAACCGCCGGTAGAATCGTGAATTACAGATCATGCGAATCGTTCGACATCCCAACATCGTCGAGTTGAAGGCCTTCTACTATTCCAATGGGGAACGGGTATGCGGAGCCTCAAATCCATTTTCCAAGTCGGATGCTAATATCCCCCCAGAAGGATGAAGTTTACCTAAACCTCGTCCTCGAGTACGTCCCGGAAACCGTCTATAGAGCCTCGCGCTACTTCAACAAGATGAAAACCACCATGCCAATTCTTGAGGTCAAATTGTACATCTACCAGCTCTTCCGTTCGCTAGCCTACATTCACTCGCAAGGGATATGTCATCGAGACATCAAGCCGCAGAATCTCTTGCTTGATCCCTCGACTGGCGTGTTGAAATTGTGCGATT
The DNA here is from genome assembly GCF_000836115.1 of Exophiala spinifera. Taxonomy (NCBI): domain Eukaryota; kingdom Fungi; phylum Ascomycota; class Eurotiomycetes; order Chaetothyriales; family Herpotrichiellaceae; genus Exophiala; species Exophiala spinifera. Next base: position 486,756 of record NW_015622521.1, read on the forward strand.
TTGGGAGTGCAAAGATTCTGGTTGAAAATGAGCCGAACGTGTCCTACATCTGTTCCAGATACTACCGAGCTCCAGAGTTGATTTTTGGTGCCACAAACTACACCACCAAGATTGGTATGTGTGTCGGTCGCGAAACATTGTAACTGCTGCTAACACATAGCAGATGTCTGGTCTACGGGTTGTGTGATGGCTGAGTTGATGCTCGGTCAACCTCTCTTCCCGGGCGAGTCGGGTATTGATCAGCTTGTTGAGATCATCAAAGTGCTCGGGACACCAACGCGTGACCAGATTCGTACGATGAATCCCAATTACATGGAGCACAAATTCCCTCAGATCAAACCTCATCCGTTTAATAAGGTTTTCCGGAAGGCTTCCCCTGATGCCATCGAATTGATCTCAGCTCTCCTGGAGTACACTCCAACCCAACGTCTGTCTGCCATTGACGCGATGGTCCAACCTTTCTTCGACGAGTTGAGGGACCCCAACACTCGTCTTCCCGACTCCCGACATGCTGGTGGTGCCTCGCGCGAACTTCCACCTCTCTTTGATTTCTCTCGTCATGGTGGGTAACAGGCTCCTCCTCATCTTTCTTTCTCGCTGACTTGGCACAGAACTTTCCATTGCACCTCACCTCAACAACAAGCTCGTTCCTGCACACGCACGATCACTTCTGGCGAGCAGGGGCCTTGACGTAGACAACTTCACTCCTCTTACAAAAGACGAGATGATGGCTCGCCTCGATTGAGTCAAAATCACCGACAATTTACGAAGTCATGCCAAGAGGGAATTTTGCTTCACCAATGCGAGCATGTTTGGGCGTCATGCGAAGTGTGTTGGCCTACTACTACAGCTGGGCAGCCAGTCATCACGTGTCTAGATGGATATCTTAGCATTCAAGAAAGGTATCTGTCGCGAACAACAACGGCCTATTCGTGCTGGTCAGAAATATTGGCTGTAGCCTCGCGACAAACGACCTTCATACAAAATAGGGCTGAGCGTTTTATGAAAAATTGACCTTTCATTGGTCCGGCAGGGAAAGTTTGCTCTCATCATCGGGCCAAGGCAGCAGTGTGTTTGAGTTATGAATGGGAAGGACAGAAAGTGAAGGAATGCTCGACCGCCTTGGGCAAACGGCATTGTGCTCAGGAATATGCAACAGACCATAAGCTGCTGTTCGTATATTGATAGTGCGTTCATCTGCCTGTGACTGGATGGACGGTATTAGAGAACTCGAACCACAGAAGCTGGAGAGCCTGTAAGTTCATTACAATTATTTTATCCTTATTCTTGGGCGAACCTAAGCAGAATGTGACTTTTATCGTACCATATGCTGCAACACGTAGTGGTGATTTGACTACCTACATAACCTGAGGCTCGTATCTGGAGCTTCTGGGGGCTTATGTAGGTGCAAGCGCCAAGAGTGACGATTTTCCGCTAGAGCAATGCGCGTCTGCGGACAAGTTTCACCTCGAACGCGAACTTTTGCGGACCTGCCCTTCTATAGACTCCGCGCTTCCATCGACGAGCACACCCTATCTACGTTACGTTGGCATTAACTCCCAGGTCCCTGTTTTTTCAAGAATGGCGGACTACGATCGCCGTCCGCGACGAGGCGGTGGTGGAGGAGGAGGAGGTGGTGGTGGTGGAGGCCACTTTAACAATCGCAAGAGAAGATACAGAGGTATTAATGTTCCACGCAGGCCCAACGACTCAATGTTTAGGGTATTCTAACCGATCTACAGATGATGACTTCGATGATCGACGGCCTCAGCGACGTCGCTACGAGGAACCTCTGGTGGTGACAGTGCGCAGACAAGTTCTTTCGATCGCTGAGAGTGTAATCATGGACTGTTTCATTGTTCGGCGAGGCGCTGACCTGTCTATAGCCTGTCCGAAAAGCAGAAGAGGATGCTGCGACGATTGCAAAAACACTTGCCGACAACTACTTTGACAATGATCTGTCCACGGGCTTCGTGGACCTTGTCACCCAAATGTAGGATGTTCCCGTTTCGGTGCTTTAATAGCTGCTGAACGCAACAGGATCATCGAGCAGCCTCTCAAGACGCCCTTCCTAGCGGCCATAGTCTACCTTGTGAACCCTCAGAAACCGGAACTTGTCACGGATGTCCTGAGTAAGATCGGCGAAGCGCTGCAGAAGCGCCTAGACCTCGGCCTGTGGAGGGAAGTCAAGCTGTACCTGCGTTTCCTCGGTTGTCTACAAGGCATATTCTCAGAAGCTGGCGTGTTTACAATTCTGGAGGAACTCTTCTCAAAGGCCGCCGACCTGCAAATGAAATCCTCCGAAGACGTATGTCCCCAGGCTGCCTCATAGCCCGAATCACATTGTTAACTTGCTCGCAGTCCTTAGGGCTGGAAATTGTGAAAATTATTCTCCTGACCATCCCATACGCAATGTCCTCCGGCGCAACGGGATTCGAAACTCAAGCACTGAGTCTTTTGGAGAAAACCGACATTATTGCCTCGACGGCCCACCCCTTGGAAGTCATCGTCGACCCTTTCCCAAGTCCAGAGGCTGGCGCACCTACCTCCTTGGAAAGCGCACTTGCTCTTCTCCAAAGGCATATGCAGGAAGAATCTAGAAATGGCTGGGAGTTGCCGTGCTTGCCTCGACCGTGGAAGGGAAGTCGATCTCCAGAAGAGGAGGAAGCACTGGCTACTGCGCAGAAACACCCATTTCCTGCACTCAAAATCCCCGAGGAAGTGCAGATTGGCCCGAGATCTATCTTCCCCGAGGTATATTTCTCAGTCTACGGTGAACAAGACATCGAAACGGTCCCACCTCCTTCTGATCCCGCCTCGATTCTGATCCGGGATGCTTTGTCAGACACGATCAACGGACTTGACTTTAATAGGATGGCGGCGGCGAAATTCCTCATTGACGTTGACTGCTATTTTGCTGCAGACACCTTTGTAAAGCGAGCAACGCAGTTTGACAAGCTTCGAGAGGTTGCTGGGGACAAGGCAACCTGGAAACCCGAGGATGTCATCGTCGACGCATGCTTTTCGCAGTTGATGCAGATGCCCGCCCCAGAGCACAAGCTGGTCTACTATCACTCGGTTTTGACGGAAGCCTGTAAGCTGGCGCCTGCTGCTGTTGCGCCCAGCTTGGGTCGGGCGATCCGATTCCTGTACCGTAATGTTGATCGGATGGACCTCGAACTGTCTCAGCGCTTTCTGGATTGGTTTGCCCATCATCTGAGTAATTTTGGTTTTACTTGGAAATGGACGGAGTGGTAGGACACTATCTGCAACTTACAGGTACGCGACTTGGCTAACTTGCACAGGGTCGACGACGTGCGACTTCTTGACGTTCACCCTAAGAAAGCATTCATTATAGATGCTTTGGATAAAGAAATCCGATTGAGCTTTTCTAAGCGGATTAAGAATACACTACCAGAACCTTACCAGGCTTTGATTTCCGAAGAGAAGGAGAAAGACTCACCGGACTTCAAGTACAATGACGATTCAACCCCATTCGCTACTCAGGGTAAAGAGATCGCGCAACTTGTCCGTTCCAAAGCCGCGAATGAAGAGTTCTCGCCTGTTCTCGAGACTATCGAGCAGGAAGCCACGGCTTCGGGTATGCCTAACCCGGAATTGGCCTCCACGGACGCCTTCGTCACCTCGATATGTTGGATCGGCTCCAAGTCGTTATCGCACGTTCTTGCCTGTATAGAGCGGTGCAAGGAGAGACTGCTGGCCATTAGCTCAAGGAGTTCTGCTTGCAGAAAGCAAATCATGACATCAGTCATGGATTACTGGAAGGATCAGACCGGTGTCGGCGTCATCATCCTGGACAAATTGCTAAACTACCAGATCTTGACGCCCAGCAGTATCATTGAGTGGGCACTTGTGGATCGCGTCGCTCGAGGTTCGTTACTCGCCAGTGCCTGGTGTTATGAGCTTGTGGAAAAGACCACAAAGAAGGTGGGGTCACGGGTTCACAGCATTGTTCACGCAATCCGACAGCCAGGGCTCACAGATGATCAAAAGGGTGAGCTACAGCAGGCTTTGACGAAAGAGTTGGAGGGGATGACAATACTCTATGCGAGCATCCAGGATGCGGTCGTGAGTATTCGCGACGGCAACCAGGATGAGATGATGGAGAGTAGTGATGCGCTCCGAGCAGAGGATGAAGAGTTAATCAAGGCGTGGGGCGGAAAATGGGCAAAGACATTTCAGCGGAAATGTGCCGTGGAAGAGAACTGGGTGCGAGAAGAGTTGGCCAGACCGATTCCCGAGCCTGAAGTCAACGAGCAGCCGATGGCAGTGGACGGTGGCAGCGGCTCTGGTCTCAACGGTGCTGGAGAGAACGGTAACACACGCTCCGACGCCGATGGGATCGAGTAGTTCTTTGTTCATCTTGGAGCTTTGGCATATGACATGGACGTACTCGCACGCAATCGGTGGACATCCGCGCAGGTCAAAGAGCTCGCCATTTGCCATTGCGCAGGTGCGGTCTTGTACATTCGCTGGACTTGGGATCGGAGAGCACTTATGAATTGTGAATAATGCTGCTTCACTAACCTCTTGTACAAATACCCGGGGATGATCAAGTCAAGTCTTGTCTCCGTTGAGCTTTTTGCCAATGTTATACTATGCTTCTTTAAAACTTCTGCCTCCTGTCTTGCCAACTGTTGCAGAAATGACAGGGCACATCATACTGTGTAGGTGTGTAGTATGTGTACGGTATGCTCTTCTGATCAGGCGTCATAGTGATTAAAAATGTTCAATGGCCGTACGGGGAGGGAGCGCGGTAACGAATGCGTATTTCCATGGGTACTTAAGGCATCGTAGGAAATGTAAAGGCAAAGGCATGGCCTGGCATAGCTTGCAGGTTGGCTTAGCATACCTAGAGTTCGCATGCTTGGTTAAGGTAGCCCACAAGAGCAAATCTTCAAGCATTATTGGGGACACGTCGAGGTACTCCTGATGGAAAGAATTCAATGTAGCTGATTCTTCTCAACTTCCTCCTCAGGGAAATGTTATCTAGAAGCTCCAGTCCGGGAGACTGCGGTTCTGAAATACAAGTTTCTATCAGATTCTTTCTAACGGGACCCTAGATGCCTATGCATCACGACCACCTGATACATCAGGTAGGCAAACCCCGGGTATTGGCCACTGCATACACAATGATCGGTGCCTTCGACATTGGTATCGGCGATATGCGACGTTCATCCCTCGCTCGCTATGTAGACGACATGCACGACGTGACGTGACGTGATGTGATAATGCTTGGAATGTGATGCGGCCTGATGCGGTTGGCTGACGTTGTCGAGCCGGGACACATACATTATGCGATTGCGCAGCAGAGTCTCTGAAGAATGGTATGTTGGGGTCGCGAGGACCTATCCGGGACTCTCAGCAGACCTTTTTGTTTCAGGAGGCCAATGATCGGACTCGTTCGAATCGATGGAAAAGCTCCGTAGGACGGTGACGGTAGAGGCTGTGTCGGACGAAGCCCTCTGCGAGATTCTTTGGTCACGGTGGATGATTCTGTCGCCGCGAAATCCTGTGTGGTTCCCCGAGGATGTAGGCCCGAATTCTAAGGCCCTCGGGTTGTAATGGTCCACTTGATCCGTCTGATAAAGCATGACCTCCGGTATGCGAGAACGTTTAAACTGTCCGTGTAGTGTGACGCCCGTCTGTGGAGCACGTACCTTGCCGAAGAGGCTGATTGAGAAAATTTCATGTCTCGGTTGTCAAATGACTTGGTGCGCCCTCTTGCTTGGGGTGGGTAGGTTGGTAGGGAAGACAGTGAGCGCTTGTGCATACGAACAACATCGTGACAGGTGATCCAGTTTCGTCTTTCGGAGTCTTCGGTAAGACGGTGTTCTTTCCTCGGGCAAAGACCTCAAACTTGAGACGCTTGATGTGGTCCTGGTCCGAAATGCACGACATCAAGACGTCCCTCATTTCCGAATACCATATCCTTGGAAACCACCGGGTGGCCCAGCGGGAGGAGCTGGAGGCATAGCACCGTGCTGTGGACCGCCAAAGCCGGGAGGCGGAGCGAATCCAGGAGGCGGAGCAGTGTGTTGTTGCGGAAAGCCCGCGGGCATCTGATTGAACCCTGGGGGCATGAAGCCCTGTGGTCCGCCATATCCCGCTTGACTTGGAGGAGGACGGGCGGGAAGACCGCCCGGAGGAGCGGGCAAAGGCGCAATTTGTGGCGGAGGGGGTCTTGCTTGGACAGGAGGGGGAGGACCGGCTTGGTAGTTCCCACTCGGTTGTCCGAAGCCGACAGGGGTGACAGGAGTCTGGGGCATGGCACCAAACATTGGGGGTCCGCCGACTGGGATGGTGGCTGGCGTAGGTTGGACGCCGTGAGCTTTCGCTTGAGCCGCCAGCATACGTTCAGCCTGGTCACCGTGTCTCTCGCCCTTTCCGTCCTTCTTGTAGGCGTATTGGACCGAGACTTCTTTGTTCATGAGATATTGGCCGTTCATGTTGGCGATGGCGTCGTCAGAAGACTCAAAGTTGGAGAAGGAAACAAACCCGTATCCTTTAGACAAGTTGTTTTCGTCGCGAGCAATCTAGGACGGACGTTAGAAATTTTTTTAAACTTCGTCCTGGGGTAGGGAAAAAAAGGAGAGCAAAGAGAACCAAGGGGGGAATCAATAACCTTTGGAGCAGCGACCAATGTACCAAATCGTCCAAATGTGTCGTACAGCATCCTCTCGTCGACCATAGGATCCAGGTTTCCTACGAACAACTCTGCGCCGACCTCCACCGATTTCGTCTTGTCCGCACTGGCCTTGTTGACTCTGATGGGCTTTCCGTATAATCTGACTTGATTCATGATTCGGGCAGCATACTCGGCGTCTTCCTCCGAGTTGAACTCGACAAAGCCATAGCCCTGGTGCGTCTGCGTAACTCGGTCCTTTGGCAGGTGGACATTCGCGATGCGGCCTGCCTGTAGAAAGAGTTCCCAGACCAAGGCATCGGTAACTCGCTCGTCAAGATTGCCGATGTAAATCGTCGAATCTTTGTCCTGCTCCCAATGCCGAGCGCCAGACATTTTGCAACGTGGCTCTCCCGCTGGATGTTAAGATTTGCGAAGCACTGGAGCCCCTTCAGGTAGCAACTGGCGATGGAGAAATGTGACAAGGGCAAGCTGTTTGATTGTATTGGAGTCATCCAAAAGTCTCCCAAGGCAAATGAAGCCTCAAGAAAAGCACGAGAGCTAGTCTATATTTGGCCTAGTTGGTAATTCACGTGACACCAGATTTTCTAATTTCTCCGAAACATCGACGCAGCTTCAAAGCCACCTGTGCTGGCATCACGAACACCACTGTCTATCCCCAAAACTTTCGACAGTTTCTGAAAAGGGCTTTCGTAATATACGAGTCGGTCACAATTCGTCAAGATGATTCAATTCTCCGAAGAAACTAAGGTATGGCTCTTTTCCTAGCCGCCAGACGTCATGCAACTAACTCGATCTTTAGGAACGCATCTCAAAGGTACTCGACATTACCAAGGAGGTCGTCCACTATGGGTACCTGCCTTTAATACTCTACCTGGGTATGCTCCGATGTTTCGAGTGTGACCCCTATTGACCGAGGCAGGCTACACACGCAGCGAACCTAAACCGGCGCTGATCAGGTATTGTTTATCCCAGAGATCATGCATGAGGGAGTTGCTGACGTCCTCGCAGCTTAATATCCCCCTTCGCCAACTGAGACCCTTCGAATCTTCTTCAAACCCGACGTACTGTACATTAGCACGACGATGGCGGACTGTGAAAGGTTGGAAATGGCGTCGGAAAAGAATATCTTCGCGAAATCAAGAGCGGAAACTGGCGCAATGACATGCTAGATTGTGGCCCAATATGATAGCAGTCAATTGACGACGAGGTGGATCTTTTCCTCCGACGGGGCGTTGGTCTTGTCGAATGCTGTGAAAGCGACATCGGGAAAAGAAGTCACACCCACTGCGTGCTCGTAAATGGCAGCTCTGTATAACAGCCTCGAGATCTTTGGTACACCCCTGGACAAGATAATCTTAACTCTGCAGGTATTCTAAAGATACCACTTTTATGTGTCGAAACTCAAAATGTGTTGTTGTGGTCAGGTTGAGTTCTCTTTGAGCGTGCTATCCCGGAGTGCTTTGATGAGTTTGGGTGACCGATTTCGGGGCCGACGTTTACCAGTGCTCTTGTCTTTCGCTGACAGTGCATTGTGCGCTTGAGAGCTTGAGTGACAACAGTGTCCCTACGAGCGAGATTCGTGAGACGTAAGATACAGTCAGTATAAGAGCCCGCTTAGTTTTGACCGTACAAGGTAAAGCCTTGCGCTCTTTAAGACGAGTCAAGCTGGCCTTAAAAAGGCAGAGTTCTAACTTGCCATTAGTTTCAGCCACATATAAACGCGACCCGGGGTTTAGGTGCTGGGAGCAATTGTTTGCAATCTATGGGTAACTTGCCCTCCTGGCTCATCCCCTTGGTCTCAAAACGCCTGCAGGCTGCAGGTGAGTCGAGACCTATCAGAAAGTCGATGCCGCGCTGCAGTGAGATCTGGATCCTGGCCTGCTCGGTGCTGGTTATCTGGTCAGGGGGGGTGAATGCACGAGTCGTCACGCTCTGTGTGTACGTGTGTTGTATCCTGACTTGATGCGGTGCGTAGGCGGTAGCGTGGTACGACCAACTAGAGCGCAGTGATTCGCACACATGAGTAACAATAAAGGGTGGGGAAAAATGATGCAGTCCGGAATTAGGCTCAAGCATCGCCTATTCGCCCGTGTTTCCTGAGCGATCTACCCCCTCTTGGATCATTAGCATCCTGGGGCTCGGGGCGGCTGCACCACGCATCCGCTAGAATATACATGCATGGCGCCGCAGGTTGTACAATACGGCCTTCGCTACCCACTACTCGGCCCCTAGCGGGCTCACCACTGGCCACTGCCTTGTCGTCTGGTGGGCTCCGGGTGGGTGCTGCTTCTTCAGAAGGCTTGTAGCTGCGGGTTCCGGCTGCGCGTGTTCGAGTGGAAGTTTGACACAGAAGTCAACCACAAAGTTAGCAGCCGCCAGCCCGCAATCAACCTTCAATTGCCATGTCGCACGGCCATTGCTGGGGCACAGGCCTGTGCCACTGACCACGCATGTTCTTTGGGCTCGGTGGCGCCTCAACCTCCTCTGCCAGACTGCCACCCCTGGGTTCCTTGAGGCTCCAATCTTCTTCCTCCCCCCCGGTTGATGCTTTGCTCCATCTCACTCGTCCCATGCTCGCTAGGCTCCCAGCGCCTCAGTGCTTCGACTCCTCTTCTGAGCACGAGTACTGTCTTTCAGCCCGCCCGCACCTTTCCCTGCCCCTTCTCCCATCCCATTTCCTCCTCCTCAGGCCTCAGTCTACGCGTCTGTTCGCATTTTTCAGACTCTTGCCGTCGCCCTCAGCCTCGAGCGTAGGGTCAGTGGCGATAGTGTTGCGTGCATCGGCTGCAACCGTGTCCATTCGGCTCATCTCATCGGGACGCTGGTGTTTGCGCACCAAGAGCTTATTTGCGTTTTTCCCCCTACCACTAGCGTCGTTTCTACCCAGAAGGAAAGGTACTCTACTACTCGTAGCTGCGCTCAATCGTAATCTTCTTCCCCCGACTGCCTTCCAGCCTCATGCTAATCCATCCTCAGAAATCCGTTCTTCACTTTTCTTCGCCATCTACATCTTTGCTGCTTCGCTCCTTCGCCATCTCTCACCATGTTCAATGCGACCCAGCATCGCGGCAACCCCAATTTGGGGCCCGCACCTCCTGGGCCGCCGAATCATCGCCTGAACGAGATCTTCGATAATCTGCGAGCAGAGTTTGAGAATCAGAGTCGGTCCAGTGAACAAGTTGAGAACCAAGTTGCTCAGCAAATTCAGGAGATGGAATTGATTCGTAACAAAGTCTATCAACTCGAACAAAACCAACTGAAGATGAAGCAAGACTACGAGGCTGAGATTCGCATTCTCAGACACGAACTCGAAATGCGTGGCGGCTCCCAGGTGCAATCTCACATCGGGGGACCTCCTCAGCACAGCGGCCCTCCTGCGCAGGCTCCTCCTTCTCTCGGTCACGGCCAGGGCGGGCTTTTCAGTGGCATCATGGCTAACCAGGGGCAAGGCGGCCCAGGGCTCGCTCCTCCACCAGAGCAAGCAGCTCCTCAACAACATCCCCTCCAGCCTCCTCCACCCGCGGGCCAGCCTCAAGGTCCCCCTCAGGGCCCAAATGCCTTTCCAGGCTATCAGCAACCACCTGCCCTGAATGGCTACGGCCCACAAGGACAGCCACCCACCAACTCCCCTGGACTGGGCAAGAACCGAAATATGACGACTAGAGGCGGACCTGGACCAGCTACGCCTCAACAGCACCCAGGCCAACCACAGCCGATGCCTTACCAGAACGATCCAAGGGCCTCTCCCCAAATTCCAAGACCGACTCCTCCGGGAAGCGATATGCAACTGGGGCCGCGCCACCAGATGGCAGGACAAGGACAGTACCCTAACGTCGGTAATGTTCTCGCAGACCTCAACCCAGACGAACTTCCAGACCATCTGAAGCGGATGGGCGCCAACGGTGAATGGCACGCCGTCTTCAACCCTAATGTGCCCCGCGTACTGGACATCACGCTCTTGCACAACCTCGTCCACGAGTCCGTGGTCTGTTGCGTCCGCTTTTCCAATGATGGCAAGTACATCGCAACCGGCTGCAACCGCAGTGCACAAATCTTCGACGCCCGTGACGGGCGCAAGGTCTGTGAGTTGCTTGATGAGAACGTCCAAGACAAGGATGGTGACTTGTACATCCGATCAGTCTGCTTTTCTCCTGACGGGAAGCTCTTGGCCACCGGTGCCGAAGACAAGAAGATCAGAGTTTGGGACATTGAAAGCAAGCGCATCCGAACCATTTTCGATGGCCACGAGCAAGACATTTACTCTTTGGACTTCTCCCGGACCGGACGACTGATTGCCTCAGGCTCCGGCGACAAGACGGTGCGCCTGTGGGACATTGAATCGAACCAGCAAGTTATGGTCTTGTCCATCGAGGATGGCGTGACCACTGTGGCCATGTCCCCGGATGGTCGATTCGTCGCCGCGGGTTCGCTCGATAAGAGTGTGCGAGTCTGGGACTGCTCTAGCGGCTATCTGATCGAGCGTCTGGAAGGACCACAAGGTCACAAAGACAGCGTTTACTCGGTGGCCTTCTCTCCCAGCGGCCGAGAACTGGTCAGCGGTAGCTTGGACAAGACGATCAAGATGTGGGAGCTTTCCGCTCAGCGCGGCATCATCCCATCCGCTTCCAACGGCAAGGATGGCAAGTGCATCCGAACATTCGAAGGACACAAGGTGAGTGCTGGTGTTTTTCCCGATGCGTGACGCCGAGACTAATTCATAACTTTCAGGACTATGTGCTTTCGGTTTGTCTTACCCCTGGTGGAGAATGGGTCATGTCAGGATCAAAGGATCGCGGTGTTCAATTCTGGGATCCGAATACTGGCAACGCTCAGATGATGCTCCAAGGACACAAGAACTCCGTCATCTCGGTGGCACCTTGCCCGACCGGACACTTGTTCGCTACCGGATCAGGAGACATGAAAGCCCGCATCTGGCAATACACGACTTGGCGTGGGGCTCACCAAGGTATTTGAAGCGGTACGACACTTTGCTGATAAGAACAAGCCATTGGAAGTAGAATGGACGATAGGTAGCCTCATCGAAGGAAGGCTTTGTTGTTCACCGCCGGATGTGAGAGATGCTGCACATGGTGAGAATGGATACCACCAAGGAGGCTGGCCAAAGGGCGGATGCATTGGATCACGGTCAAATCAACGGTATGTCGGCACGAACTGTGATGCCACTTTGAATTTCGGTTTCGGGTATCATGTAACTTGGGGGCGGCACGCGTGCATTAAACCAGTGGGCAACAGAATAGGCCTGAATAGGCCCGATAGGAGGGCGCTCTAGGCATTTTCGTTAGGCAAACCTTGATCTCGCAGGAGGATATCCACGAGGGTGTGCTAAGGGGGTTCTGACACGGGAATGGACATGCTTGCTCAGCATGCCTTTGAGGTATTCGTAGAGATCAACATTTCAAAATAGCATGCCGGACGATATCGTCAGCGCCTTGGGTTGATGTTGTCCTTCTTGCTGAAGAGCGGCCTTTGGTCAGTACAGCTTGTAACTATAATGTGTGGCACGTCGAGCCTCAACAACCTTAGCTCACGAAGTGCGCTCAGAACCTAGGTACCTGACCTGAGTCCGTCACAGTTGATGTCCACGACGATACCTATGGAAGGAGACGAGAATACCTCTATCGACGACTGCAAGAGGCACCTAGCTACCTACAGTACAGAGCGTCTGGCTGGCAGGGGCGCCACATGATCGCTCTCTCGTCAGCCTAGTTAGTGCCTCTATTGCTGGCTCTACCGACCGGGCCCGTCCGCCTGGAGAGATGGCTTCAACACTGGCACTGCAGACGCCCCAGGCTCCCCAGTGTTCGCTCACGTCCTTCCAACGGCCGCTTCATCTATCGAGTCGGTAACGTGTGGTGGTCACTTACCGCTCCAACGACATTGTTGTACCGGTGGCATTGAGACCGGTTGAGCGAACTGTGCGAGGAACCCGCCGAAGTCGCGCAACTACAGCAAATGAACGTGTCTGCAAAATTTTCTCACATCCCCTTTCCAGGGCCCCGGGGTACCTGATTCTACTCCGCATCGCGTATCGCAGCATGTGTTTTCTTCACGGAACGGTTTGCGTAAATGTCCCTTGTCCGGATGAGGGGCGCGTGGGATGAATCCCCAGGGGGCCGAGCAATCAGCGATTAGGGAATCACTCGACAGTAGTCAGTGCCCATCCTGCCTTGTCTCTCCCGTCCTATCTGGCTCATGTCTGTCAATTCTTTCCCAAATGCCAGCTTGCCGACGCCCGGTCAGTCAAGGCCAGCTACCCAGTGTTGTCAGGCCATGTCTGCAGCCGAGAAAATTTTTTCACTTTCTGCAAGGCAGACATGGGGGTTGCGAAGACAATACTTGGAATTGGACCAAGAGAGCATAGACACAGAAAATTTTACTTATCATCGGCTGCCAGATAACATAGCCTCCAAGCCACCACGTACTATTCGGCCTCGAGGATTGCGTGCCTGGGCAGTCCTCTCTCGACTTAGCGACTTGTAAGTTGTGACAGAGAGTCAGGTATCCGCCCGGGGTCGAGTATCCATTCTCTGGCACTGAGGAATCAGCGGAAGAGCAAGTCTTCCCGTACAGATACGAGCCTCCAGCACCGGCTCCGGCCAGATTCAGCTTCTATTGAAGGGCGAATTCGCTTAATCCTGGTCATCACGAAAGCCACGCGCCATGCTAAAGCAACGACTCTCCTGTTCCGGTATGGTTTGCGCCGTTGGCTGTCCCGGACAGGTCCAATACGGCGGGCCTTTATCAGCGATCATGCCGGCCTCATGCACTTCCACCTCCCTCCTCTTGACGCAAACTCTCTCCGACGCAGAGATCCCGCCCCCGTGTCGCTTCTCGAGCTTCTCGGTTTTGTGATGCTTTGCGATCGCTGACGCTATCTCTAGCCCCTGCACCAGGCGTGCCAACCATTGAACCAAGTCACTGCCTCCCGTTGCCGGACACTCCCTCTCGTCACACATGCATCTTGCCTGTTTGAAGCTTCTGACTGGCCTGAAGCTATCGTCTTTCTGCTCGATCAGCCACTAGCAATGCTTCAGATCAGGAAAATTTTTTCCAACTGTCACCTGGCCCTCCCTAAACACGGTAAGCTCTTGCGCCATGATGCCTTATGGCGTCCCTCCGAAAGCCATCTTCCAACAAGGCTGCATCATGTTAGTATCTTAGCCGCAGCAACACCCTCGTTCGCTTTTGGGATGGGGTCGTGCAATCTCTTCACCTGCAGATTGTTCCCTGACTATTCTTGGTTCGAGCTTGACATGCCCACGCGGGCTTACCAGTCGTCGAATTTATTGAAGATATTTTCACTCGCGATTCAGAGGTATAAACCCCCAAGGTAGGGCCCGTCCTTCTCGACGCTGCTGTTTGATCCCGTCCACAAGTCGAGGTTTGCTTTTCATATTGTCCTGAGCACTTTTACATCTCTTGTCACCATAGCATAAGTACCTTCAAGTGTCACTCCATTGCAACTCCACCCCCTGGCCAATCAAAGATCTGCGACGACCCTCCGTTGCTACCTTTCCGAGGCCACTCTTCTCAAGCAGGAGACATTACTTCCGTGTTATGTAGTCTTTGTTGGAATACCTCCTGCCTGCTCCGCGGAAGACCTTTGGGGTCTCATTTGAGCTTCCCTTTGACTATACCGTCTCTTGTCAGCGGACAGACACTGCGGTTTACTTCCGTGTCACGGTACATCCCAGAACCTGAAGAAAGAAGATGGCATACAACTCAACATCAGAGCAACTAGACTGGCACATGCAGCAAATGAGGCAATGGATGGTGCCTACACCAATCTCTGTGCCAGCCAACTCCAATGCGCTGGTCAATTCGCAGGCGTTTCCACAAGATTTCTACCCTCAGAACATCCCTTCAAACGATGTGTACAATTACAATGCATACACCTCGCCTCTCGCAACACCACCAGTTACCCAAGTCCCCCCGGTACCTATTTTACAACGACGAACTCATTCCTTCCCTCCGTTCTCCGACTACGACATGACTTTGAACTATCTCAGCGCTGATCATGGCTCCACCACCGAACCCAGCTGGATGGCAGACGATGGAGGGAATTTCGACGATGGACTTTCCGTCTACTCCGAGTCTCCGTCGAGTTACTTTTCCTCAGACTTGTCAGAGCTCCCTCGGCTTGGGTCGATCATCTCTTCTGGTCAAACAACTCCTCCAACAGGCTTGGCGGTCTCCTCGTCCCTTCCCGAACCCAGATCTGAGGTGGACTCGCTCATGAAGACGCTCCAACCTGTCCAGACGATGCAACGACAGATTCCCACGGGCGACCCCAAAGGCAAAGCAAGAAAGTTCATCTGCTCTTATGCAAACTGCGGCAAGTCGTTCTCTCAACCAACACACCTCAAGATCCACCTTCGGTCACACACTGGCGAGAAGCCATATGTATGTTCCGTCCCAACGTGCCAGCAAACCTTTTCGCAACTCGGCAACCTACGGACCCACGAACGCCGACACATTGGCCAACGACCGAACCGAAAGAGGTCATCGTCTGATCCCGGTACCAACGCGCGCAAGTATGAATGCAAGCTTGATGCTTGCAGGGTCGGAGAGGGAGGCAAGGTCTTTACACAACTCGGCAACCTCAAGGCACACATGAACAAATTCCACAAAGAAACCCTAGCCAGGCTGGCCCATCAATTCTCCACAAACGAAGCGGTGCTTCCTCACGAAGAAGAGCTAAGGGAATATTTTCAAGATCTGTACAAGCACAGCAACAAGGGCATCAAAGGCAGAGGAAAGGGAAGGAAGGTCGAAGTTATTGTTCCTAGTTGAGCCTGGGAACAATTGACTTGTTGACGCCTTGTAAGCTTTTCGGCGAATGTCGCTCGCTGAGATTTTCCTTGTTGAAGAGACTCGAAAAATCCCAATGTCAACTCGACGCTACGCTTATGATTTTGCGAAAAATTTCTCGTCTTGGAGGCGTCTATCCCAGGCAGGAGGAGGGGTCTGGATGATTGATTGATTGATTGGAAGGGGCCCACGACTCTTGACAGCTTATGGTACGGTTTCAGCTGTTTAGCGATATTTCAAAAGCGTTACACTTTGATTTATGATGTTCTTTTATTTTTCTTTCTTTCAGGTTATGGCCTTGACGGCGCTTTCTCTTCTCTTCCTCTTCTTCTTCTCTCTTATTTTATATACAAACAACTACGGCCTGTCCCTGAAGAGTTTATGGTTCAGGTATGATTGAGAAGGAAGGTTTTTTGTTTGTCTTTTCTTCCAGGTTGAGGACTTATGAATGTCATGTCATGATGGAGCGGGAATATAAAACTATGAAGTTGTCGTCCCGGGGGAAATAAGGGAGGAGTATATATCATGGATCTTTTGGGAGGTGTTTCAAGGCGGAAGGAAGGGAATGTTCTTTTGGGTCTCCTCTGGGTCTACTCTTGTGAAGATGTATCGTTTGTCATGGGCAAGGTTCGTTGGGCGGGGAAATTCATCAAATGTACGTACGTATGTACTCTGGGAAACTTTGGATCATCTTGGTATGGATAGGATATAAGGGCACAGGACACAAGGACACAGGATATTGAAGGTCAGGTGGTGAATGTTGAACTACTGTCGTTTCCAACCATGAGTTCTCTCGTTCTTGGGATACTGCCATGACATTTCCCTGCTACATACGTGACCTCACGTCGGATGCAGTACGAGCTGACGAAGCATGTCCTCTAACTTCGTACTCGTACCTCTGGGTAGGTGTTTTCGTCGACCTGACCTCGGGCGACACACAGCTAATTCGTCCGAGTACCTACAGGTAGCTAGCTGTACGGGGACAGTCAAGTGACACAAGTATAGGACAGCACAGCACAGCACAGCACAGCACGGCACGGCGAGTGGATTCGGGAAGGAAATGGTGGCAGCCTTCGCAGTCGCAGTCGCGCTTGCGGTCATTATTGTCGGAGGGTTCCGAGGCCAGGGGTCAGATCCGGGTCCTTTTGCGAAATTTCTTTTTTTTTCCCTCTTTCCAAAGATCACAGAGGGGAAGAATCCAACAATACCCCCACGCGCGTGAGAGGTGAGAGCAACCACTTTGGGATGACACACACACACACACACACACACACACACACACACACACACACACAGAGTAGACACAGTCATTGACACACGTATAGAAACGCAAACATGGACAACACCTTTTTCTCAATCAAGTCATGATGTGTCTGATTTGTGAATATGGTGCTCCGTACCGATCAGTGTACCGTGTACGGGGGGGTACCAGGTACTGTACGAGGTACAAAGGCACCGCAGTAGGTCCAGGGTTCTGGGTTACGAGGTTTCTAGGTGCTTCTTCTCACGATGAACCGAATCACGTTTTCATAGAATGTAAAGAACCCCTACAGAAACACACATGCAAAACGTGTACGTATACAGATGTGCATAACATGACCCTCTACCCTACCTACGTTTCGTGACAGGCCTGCGCGCGATTTTTGGGATTTTCAGCGACGCAGCCGGCCCCCCCCCCCCCCCCTTTTCCCCCCCCCACGTCTCACGACTGCCACCCCGGGGCGCCACACGTGAGTCGAACCTTTATGGTAATAATCGCTCTCTGTCAGTGTCTCTAGGGTCCTAGGGGTTTTGTCTCCGGAGGGTGCGACTACGACCGCGACCGCGACTGCGACTACATTACCTTTTGACGCAAGTCGGCGGCGCGCGGGCGATGAGTGAGGCAAGTGGGGCACGGGTATGCATGCACCGTGACGGGACTTTTCAGACGAACAATTGTTACTGTACTCGTACCTCCTGGACAACAACTCGCCCAGGGTTTCTGCAGGGGTGATTGCCCTAGACGACGGGGAGTGCCGGACGACCGTCATGGATGAAGCTTTTAGTTTTTTTTTTTTTTTTTGCGGAGACCGGAAGAGTGAGGTACTACTACTGAACGTACTGTACTGTAGCAGCGGCACTGCGGGGGCCGACATGGATACAGGTAGACAGGGACCTTGGGAGTTGTTGGACCCAAAGTACGAACGAAGAAGTTTTGCATTTCGAGTTCTGCAAGGCAATGCAGTGCAATCTAAAGGGCAAAGCCAGAACAAAACCAAAAGAGGAAACCAAAAAAAAAAACAGGGCAACCTTTCGAGAAAAGGATGGTGAAACATCTACATGGTACCGTACGGGTGTACAGTAATGCGCTGTTCTGGTCATGGAGCTTTTTGGACGAGGGAATTAAAACGTCGAGTCGAGTCGTCGATCATCCAGTAAACCGTACAGCATGAGTACAGTGCAAAACAACACCTGCAAGGGGGAGGGGG